>NC_134569.1:29252359-29581942 GCF_050947875.1 Dermacentor variabilis
CCCATGGAATCCTATGGCGCAAGTCTGCCTGTGGTCTTTTGGCCACTTTTCGGCATCCAAGAGACCGTGATTTTCTGACATCGCAAAGCTTCGGGAAAACTTTATTTTCGTGTAGATTCTATCACAGGGGACACCAGCAATGCAATTGGGACCTAGATTAATGGTTTTGGCACGCTGCACCATGGAATTCGACAGCTTCCGTTCATCATCATCAGCAGCAGCCTGGTTACACCCACTGCAGGGCAAAGGCCTCTCCCATACTTCTCCAACAACCCCGGTCATGTACTAATTGTGGCCATGTCGTCCCTGCAAACTTCTTAATCTCATCCGCCCACCTAACTTTCCGCCGCCCCCTGCTACGCTTCCCTTCCCTTGGAATTCAGTCCGTTACCCTTAATGACCATCGGTTATCTTCCCTCCTCATTACACGTCCTGCCCATGCCCATTTCTTTCTCTTGATTTCAACTAAGATGTCATTAACTCGCGTTTGTTCCCTCACCCAATCTGCTCTTTTCTTATTCCTTAACGTTACACGCATCATTCTTCTTTCCATAGCTTGTTGCGTCGTCCTTAATTTAAGTAGAACCCTTTTCATAAGCCTCCAGGTTTCTGCCCCGTAGGTGATTACTGGTAAGACACAGCTATTATACACTTTTCTCTTGAGAGATAATGGCAACCTGCTGTTCATGATCTGAGAATGCCTGCCAAACGCACCCCGGCCCATTCTTATTCTTCTGATTATTTCTCTCTCATGATCCGGATCCGCTGTCACTACCTGCCCTAAGTAGATGTATTCCCTTACGACTTCCAGTGCCTCGCTGCCTATTGTAAATTGCTGTTCTCTTCCGAGACTGTTAAACATTACTTTAATTTTCTGCAGATTAATTTTTAGACCCACCCTTCTGCTTTGCCTCTCCAGGTCGGGAGCATGCATTGCAATTGGTCCCCTGAGTTACTAAGCAAGGCAATATCATCAGCGAATCGCAAGTTACTAAGGTATTCTCCATTAACTCTTATCCCCAATTCTTCCCAATCCAGGTCTCTGAATACCTCTTATAAACACGCTGTGAATAGCATTGGAGAGATCGTATCTCCTTGCCTGACGCCTTTCTTTATTGGGATTTTGTTCGGTTTGTCCCACAGTAAACAGCTGGGAGCACTCTGCACTCGCTTGCTACCCTTTACTCGGTTCGGTGGTCATCAGTCGTGGGTCTGGTACTTTTGTGGCCTGTTCTTTGCCTGCATGAGACTAATTCGTCGGCAGTATTAATGTGACACTGCATTTGCAAAAGGGTTGCAGCCACTCGGAAGCGGCAATGCTTCCGCTCGCCACTTCACTCTAAGCAGGTCAAGCTCGTCATGCACTTCGAGTAATGTGGCTTAAAATGCATGCATTTGGGTAGAGACCGGAAGAAATTTCGAATAAAGTGATATTTCGAGTAAAGCAAGTTCGTTATAATGAGGGATTACTGTACTTTGAATATTGCACTATTGCACACAAACATTGGTGCTCATTGCTTTTGTTTTGTTTGGATTGTAACGAAGAAGAGTAGCCTGCCTGTGCCACAACACCATCGCTACCGGTACGAGCTCGTGGTTGCGGTGGCGCAGGCAGGCTACTCTTCTTCATTACAATCATAGCTGCTTGGGCCGCAGTATTGTACACATACGTTACGAAAGGGAGAACTTGGTCCCAGTTTGAATGGTCAAAAACGACATACATCAAGAGCATATCGCCAAGAGTACAGTTGAAGCGCTCGGTCATGCCGTTAGTTTGCGGATAGTATGCTGTACGCTGGTGTGGTGGACGATTTGGCATTCGTCGAGTAGTGCCTTCAAAGCATCGGAAAGAAAGGCGCAGCCTCTATCGCTCAGCAGTTCGTGAGGGGCGCCGTGGTGAAGAACGAAATCCTGTAACAGAAACGATGCCACGTCGTGGGCGGTGGCAGTCGGTAGAGCGGCTGTTTCAGCATAGCAAGTCAAGTGATCCACTGCAACAATAATCCAGAACTTGCCTGCTGCAGTGAGGGGTAACGGTCCATATATGTCTATACCAACACGATCAAAGGGCCGACTAGGGCACGGGAGGGGTTGTGACGGGTAGACTTGTCCGGGAGGTAATTTTCGGTGTTGGCACTGAGCACAGGAGCGAATTAACTTTCGGACGTAGTTATACATGCTGCGCCAATAAAATCGGATGCGTAGTCAAGCATAGGTCTTGAAGAGGCCAGCATGCGTGCACTGAGGGTCTGCGTGGAAAGCGTCGCAGATAAGGTTACGGAGATGGCGGGGTATCACAAGTAGCCACTTGCGACCATCAGAGAGGTAATTACGACAATAAAGAAGGCTGTCGCAAATGCAGAAGTGGGTAGAAATTTTGAATGAAATGTTGGAAGTAGGAGCATAAACCAAGGAAACTTTGAAGCTCCTCGAACTTCTTTGGTTGTGGAAAGTCGGTGACAGCGCGGAGCTAGGCTGGATCCGGAAGGACGCCGTCTCGTCATACAACATGGCCAAGAATAGTGAGCTTTCGGGCGCCGAAACATCATTTTTTAAAGTTTAGTTGAAGCCCCACGTCAGTAAGGCATTTCAGAACATGCTCGAGATGGCTCAGATGTGTTTGGAAATCAGTGGAAAAGACAACTACGTCATCCAGGTAGCATAGACATATGTTCCATTTGAGGCCGCGTAAAATATTATCCATCATTCTCTCAAAAGTGGCTGGACATCACACAGGCCGAAAGGCATTACGATGAATTCGTAAAATCTGTCAGGTGTTATAAATGCTGTTTTAGGTCGATCAGATGGTGCCAAAGGGACTTGCCAGTATCCGGAACGTAAATCCAGCGAAGAAAATAACTCCACTCCCTGCAAACAGTCCAGGGCATCGTCGATGCGCAGTAACGGGTAAACGTCCTTGTGCGTTATCTTGTTCAGACATCGGTAGTAGACGCAGAATCGAATAGAGCCATCCTTTTTCTTAACGAGAACGACCGGTGATGCCAAGGAACTGTTAGAAGGCTGCACAATGCCACGCTTGAGCATGTCAGCAACCTGGTGGTCAATGACATGGCGCTCAGAGGCAGATACTCGGTAAGGGCACTGCCGTAAAGGTGCATTACTGCCGGTATCTATCTGGTGGAAAACAGTCGATGTGCGACCCAAACCGAAAGCATGGCTGTCGAAAGAAGCGCGGAACTTCTGCAGGAGAGCGATAAGCTGGCTTCGTTCTGAAGATGACATTCCATGGTCGATGGAGCAATGGAAAGCGTCGAGGAGTGACTGATAAACCGCAGGGTCACGAGTAAGTGCGCCAAGGTCTGCAGAAGTAGAAACGGCAGGAGCGTCAAAGATGCAAAAGGTGTCGACCGGTTGAACGAGGCCTAGGCATTCACCATGAAATAAAGGTAAAGGGCAGGCCATGGGATTCTCAATGACCATTTTCGTGACGCCACTGTAAAGAGTAAGGAGAGCAAAGGGCAGCGGAGAACATCGGCGGGGAATGAACACCTCAGAGGGCGTAAAGAAAAGTGCCATCAGAAATGGCGGCGCAGAACACAGACACAAGCAGGGAAGAACGTGGAGGGATGGCATTGTCTTCGGACACACACAGTTTAGCACTAGAAGGGCCGTTTTCGCTAGTCTCAAGGTCAGGAAGTGCAGAAAGTTCAAGTTCGACGTGACAACAGTCGATAACGGCGTTATTATTTGCAAGGAAGTCCCAGCCTAATATAATGTCATGGGAACATGAGGGCAGCATGACGAATTCAACGGTATGCAGTAGTCCTTGAATGAAGACGCGAGCAGTGCAGGCAGCGAGAGGCATAATATTTTGAGCGTTCGTGGCTCAAAGGGAGAAGTCGGAGAGAGGCGTCAAAACCTTTCGTAGTGTGCGGCAGTGTTCGGCAGAAATTACGGATACGGCGGCTCCTGTATCTACAAGTGCAAGGACGGTGATTCCTTCGACAGACACTTCAATTACGTTGGCTGGAGAGGTACGAGGACTTAGGCATTGCGACGTGAACGCAGTTCATGCCTCGGGAACTGTGGCCATCAGTTTTCCTGCGCAGTGGACACAGGACGGCGCCGCATTGGAGAAAGCGAGCGATGACGGGGAGATGGTGAGCAGTGGGTAGACGTGGTTGGGCGGTCAGGGGAAAAGGAAGAGGTAGGAAGACTGGAAGGCGAAGAGGAAAACGGAGTGGGGATAGGTGGCGCTCGCCGGATGTTCCGAAGAGGAAGCATGCAACGACGACAATGGCGTGGCACGTGACCAGCACCAGCACAAGCAAAACATATTGGGTGGTCGTCGAAGGTGCGCCACTGGTGGGGGTAAGGTCCGAGTCGTGGTTGAGGAGTCGGATAATGCTGTCGGTCAGGCAGTGGCATAGGAGGAAAATGCTGTCGGTCATGAAATGGCATAGATGGCGGCAAAAATGGCGGCGGTCGATGCATAGAGGGTGGCAAGAGCGTTTGTGGATGAGGTCGGGAAACTGCTTCAGCGTAAGTGAGAGGTGCAGTGACTGGTGTCTGCTGAGCGGCTGGAGTAACAGCTTGAGATACTTGCTCTTGAATGAAGTTGCGGATCGTAGGAGGCAAAGCAGGTGGTGGTTGCAGGATAGAAGATATCAAAAATAGCTGGCGGGCGACCTCTAGGCAAACGAATTCCTGAATTTTTATAAACAGAGCAGCATGGTTGTTGTCGACTCCAAGGCTTGACAGAGAGTCAGCAGGTGGAGTGGGATGTCGGGTGTGAAGCCTGCGCAACTCGTCGTAACTCTGACACAATTCTATCACTTCCGCGACAGTGTGAGGACTCTTCGATAATAACATTTGAAATGCGTCATCCTCAATACCCTTCATTATATATTTGATCTTCTCCTCCTCTCATCAATGCATTCACCCGTTTGCAAAGGTCGACAATGTCCTCAATGTAGCTCGTGAAGTTCTCTCCGGCCTCTTGGGATCGTGTGCATAAAAGTTGTTCGGCACGAAGCTTTCGTACTGCTGGCCGACCGAAAACTAGGGTAAAGCTGGTCTTGAAGACCAACCACGAAGTGAGGTCGGCTTCATGGTTTAGAAACCATAGTTTCACAACGTCCGTAAGATAGAATGCAACGTTTCTCAACTTGGTAACATTGTCCCACTGGTTATGGGCACTCACTCGCTCGTAAGAGGAGATCCAATCTTCAACGTCTTTGTCATCTGTGCTGGAGAAGATAGGGGGATCTTGCTGACGCAAGGCACCGGTACAGACCAGGGTGGCCGGCGCCGTTGGAGGAGTTGGAGGAGTGCATGTGTCATCGGGCATGATGGCAGGTAGAGTGCGACTCCGAAGTTCCAGGGTGGTCGAAACCCAGCACCTCCACCACTTGCTAAGAGATTTATTAGCAACAGGCGCAGGCAAATGGGTAGCAGTCACAAGCGTTCGGCCAAGGGCAGCAACCACGAGCTCATACCAGTAGCGATGGTGCAGGCAGGCTACTCTTCTTCGTTACAGTATATGTTTTGTTTGCCCTTTCCACCACATATAGTTAGCAGCTGTTCAAACAGACAAAACAAACAACAATGCTGTAAGTGCTGAGACAGGATGCTGTAAAAACTGTGTCAATAAGTGCCCACCACTTCACCCCATTATGAATACAGTTAAACCTCAATAGAACGAAATTGTACTTGCAGCGAAAAACTTTGTTAAATTGTAAATTATGTTGATTCAAGAGAGAGAGTACAACTTTTATTTCCAAACTTTGGAACGATTAGCAAGAGTTGGCTACACCCCTTCGCTCATGTGCTGGAGGGGACCTCAGTTCTGTGGACAGAGGTGGCCTCCAGTGCAGTGTTGGTATTCAATTGAGTTTCCAGGTCTGAGTTAGCCATGGTGGTCTCCCAATTGTTTTCATGCTTGATATTTAATACATGCCTTTTCTTGGGGCATTGCCAAATTATGTGGAAGAGGCCTGCGACGCCACCATGAAGGTTGCAGTGAGGATCGTGCATAGAGGCTGGCATTGGAAATGTGTGCATTTGCAGTCTCCTCTATATCCATTCCTGTTTTTTATTTAATTCTTTATGTCCTTGATATTTCTGTCTACCGAGTTTGCAGTGCTCTGTGATTTCATTGTAGCTGAGTAGCCGTTCTGTGGTGTTTTTGCTCACTTCATCTTCGTCTCCGCTTAGTCCTCTAATCCAGTATGCAAGTCCTTGGGCTAGGGCGTCGGCAGATTCGTTGCTGGGGGGATCTGAATGTGCGGGGGCCCATTTCAGAACCTTTCTTACATTTCTGGATATTGAATTTAGCAGTCTAAGGACCTTTTTGGATATTATGCCACTTGCATAATTAATAATTGCTGTCTTTGAATCACTGATAATTGTTCTCTCACCTTCTATGTTGAGAGCTGGGGCTATTGTGCATTCCTCTGCCTCTTCTATGGAATTGCACGGACTTGGGTGCCTCGAGCAAATTGGTGACCACTGCCAGTGTGGCTTTTCTGCCATTGTACCAGGCAGCGTCCGCGTATACTACCCGTCTATCGTCTTTGTGTGTCCTGTGAAGGGCTTTTGCTCTTTCTCTTCTTCTTTCCGGGTGATATGTTGGATGCAGGTTTTTATGGAGTGGGGCAACGATGAGTCTGTCCCTGATTTTATTCGGGATGATGTCACATTTGCCTTTCCCTTATATGGGCAGGTTGGTCTTTACTTTCTCCAGGATGTATCTACCTGTGTTCAACTGTTTTAGTCTTGTGTATTGAGCTGTGGTATATGCTTCTATGAGCTTTTCTAAATCATTGTGTAAACCCAGCACCAGTAATATTTCGGCGCTAGTGCTTACCGGTAGGTAGGCCAAGGCCTTAAGGTTTTAAACTTTCATCATTAAAAACAACTTCACAACTTCCAAGAGCATTCCTTGTAGATATTATCTTGTTAGCAAGCAGTGATAAAGAAATTGGAAGAAGGTCGGGCCAAAATAGCACAGTTATGAGTGCCAGTGCGTGCGGCGCTGATCACGCAGACAGCAATTGATGTGGCTCACAGCGTCCGAGATTTGTGTGTGTTAAGTCGTGCGGTGCCATAAATCTCAGACGCCATAGCTAACTGCGCTTAGTACCCCACTGCCAGCATCCACAAATTAAAAACAGTGTAAATGTATGTTGATATTTGTCCTGAGAAAAAAAAAAGAAAGAACCATAAAAAAATCACAATTTTGCCAGAAAGGCAGAGCATTGATAACTGCATGAAGTAGGGCTCATAGTTTTATTGGTGTCATGCGCTCAAGCAAACATTAACAGATCTCACTGGATGACCGCGAACTCGCAGTCAACACGATTGAGCGTTTCACACCATGTCTTGGAAACTTGAGATAACGGGACCACCAACACTAGAAGCACAGGAACAACACAATTGCGCGGATAAGCACCAACCATTCTGACTCGGGCTTGGCACTTACCGTGGGGAGATTACCTCAACTCAGCAATTCCTTCGCCGTGATCCTCCATGTCGCATCAGACATGTGGCAACGTGACGTGATCGTCAGCTACGCGAAGCTTCAAGAAGTCCCGCTGAAAACTGCAATTTCTCTTCATAATCTTCTGGCAACTTTTGGCATATCCCAGTCCACCTTCGAAGAGAAAAGCCTTTTTTTTTGATAAAATTTGATAGCCAGCACCTGCTCGCTTTGGAGTCACTCTGCACTAGCCCTTTCTGTAGGGCTAACTGCATCGCCCGTACTTCGAGCAGATCAGTCGTCACAGGCCGCTGTGCCGCTCGCTGCTTTTGCTGCATGTATTTCGCAAACAGCTCTTCCATTTCGGTGAAGTGGCCCTGCTTCGGTCCACTGAAACCCTTCTTTGTTGCTTTGCTGGCAAAAATATTCTCCTTCTGTTTGCGCCAGTCCTGCACGCAAGTTTCGGGAACTCCGAACGCCCGTGATGCGGCCCAATTTCTGTCCGTTTCCGTCCACATGATAACGTTCCCTTTAAATGCGGCATCATGGTGGACTCGGCGTGTCTTCGCAGGCGGCGCTTCCATGTTGATTGAATAAATGCAGAAAACGGGAATACAGGTGGTAGACTAGGTTACACCAGCGCCTGGTTACATGTACAACATGGAGGTATGCACATAGAGGAAGCTACGGCAGGTAGGCTAGAAGTGCGTACGAGGCGGCCATTTTTCGGATGCTGATGATGATATAGTAACGCTGATTTAGGGTCGTACTCGATTCTAATGCGCATGCAATTTTTGGACCCATTTTATCGGAAAAAAGGTGCGCGTTAGATTCGAGTAAATGCGGTAATTCGTACCGCCTATGTGAAGATATCGTCGACGTGGCATGAAACCATTTCATTTGTTGCCGACTCGAAAATTCATCAAAATGAATTGTTTTCTCATTCAAATTTGCTTTTTTTCCATTACCCGATAATTCGGTAAATTTTGTGGCCTCTTTCCATGTAAGAAAAATCAATTGGTGACTGTACTTATGTCAAATGTCAAATTTATATACAACGAAATTGCGATATAATGAAGCAAACTTTATTATATCGAGGTTTAACTGTATATATTCTTTATTTGCCTAAATTTGCTGTAACATTGTTTGCTATTTTGTTGGCTGTAAATACAAGATCGTCATCTTTGTTGATACAAAAAAAGAAATGGATGGACGGATGGAAAACTTTATTTGGTCCTGCAAATAGTGATAATTAACCACTAAGCAGGCCTCTCCCATGTCAGGACCGGAAGGCCAAGCCTCACAGCCACGTCGTGAGCCTGCTGGACAGCCCAGAATTGTTCATCCAGGTCGGGGCTGCGAAGTGGAGCCTCCCACCTGAACGCGTTCTTGATTGCCGTGCCTTCAATTCTTTCGCAAGACCAGAGCATGTGTTCGAGTGTGGCTAAAGCACCACAATCCTGGCAATAAGGCTCTGTATACGTCTCAGGATAAAACATGTTCAGCCTCCCTGGGCAAGGATAAGTACCAGCCTGTGGGGAGTGACAGGAATTATACCAATTCTAATGTGATCCTCGTTCTCTATTTATACCTGCAACTCTATCTGAAGTTTTTCTGGCCAGTAAGAAAATATTTTGCTGAAATAGGTAGAGGTAAAAAGCTATTATATGGGCTTTGAGAACCAGCAAGCCCTTCTAGCCACACACAGTCGCAGTGTACTTTATAAGGTATGCGTGCATTCATTTTCTTGTAAAGCTATAAAATCTACAGTAATGATCTAATGTCATGTTTTTCCTCATTCACTGCATTCTTTCCCGAAAACTTACTTCTGAAAGTCAGCTTCCCGGAGCAAACACTAGGAATGAAAAAACTGCAATGTGATCATCTGCTAGACCCTTTGTGGCAAAATGGTGCATACTAAGTAAAACAGTATGTTGCTTCGCTTTAGAAAGTACAGGGCGCTAATAGTTGAAGGCTGCACACCGCCGACTGGGCTGCAGTTGTAATCTAACTATGCACAAGAAACCTATAGCATTAAAATTCCTGACGTACATTCTCTACGGTTCTGTTTGGCATCGCGTGTGATGTGACAATGCTTCATGTGACAATGAGAATGAAAGAAAGAGAGAGAAAAAGCCCCCTTTTGAATCTACAGACCAGGGCTCATATACAAAATAAAGTTATCATGCTAGAACTGTTCATAATAGAAAATTCCAGCCAATACTGATGCTGTACATACTATCAGCAAAAGTGGCCTGCCAATGGCAAAGAACGCAAACAAATGAGATGCTTTGTGAACTTGGCATCAGATACATATGGGGTGATAACAAAGTAAATATTTTTATTTAGAACTCCAAGAAATTTTTAGGGTGGCAGAAGTTTGCTCTGCTTAGTGCAGGTACTTGAAGTGATACTGGGCCATCGGTGCAAGTTGATATAACCTGACGAGCAAAGTGAGACAGCTAGGAGAAACACAACCTTTGTAGCTGCCTTTTCAGTGCTGTGCCACATGGCAGTAGAGTAATTGATCTCCATCAACTATACATCAAACTTCAAGATGGCTCAAAAGCCCATAATGTGGTAAGCATGTTAATTCACACGTGCAAAAAATGTGTGGCAGAGTCTGAGTTTGAGCCTTTTGAAATAACGGAACTTGCATGGATGTGTTGGTAGAATTTGGTTGCAGGCTCTACAGTACAGAACATCCGTTATAAAGGCAACACCTGTCACACTGGCCCGTGTCGTTACCAAATCTTGACATATTAGTTTCTCATTGGTCCCTCAGTCTCAGCAATCGAGGCGTGCTCAGGTTTAGTAACGCGGCTTACAGGTGCAACTGAATGGAAGCCACTGGGCATTATATAGGGTGTATATGGGCACTACACAGCTTGGTCAACATTAGCTGGACACATGGTATACCCTTTGAAAACAAATTGTAGTACGCTTGCGCACCTCCAGTAACAGTGTGTTCAATTTACCAGAGATTATGATACCATAGATAAATTTATTTGTCACATAAAGGTAGATATAAACTCTTTCACTCAGATACATTCGCGTGTGCGGCCATTATTATTATTATTATTATTTGGAGCTGAACCAGAACGAAGCTGGAAAATATGCAGAAGGCTGAACCTAAACCCAAATCGAACTGAAAACTTTTCAGTTCGACGCCCTGTTAAAGGCACGAACCAGCTTGGGATATACAGCCGCAGGAGCACCATACACAGGCAGGAGGCCTGACCCTTAGTTCGACAGGCTGCTTTTCCTGCTGCTGTGACCATCCTTCGCTAGCCCCTTTGCAGCATTGGCGCCACTACTTCATTCCACACTCGAGCCACAGACACTCCGCATTTTTAAATTGAAGCTTTCTTTGTTTAATCTCCCAGTTTGAGGTCAGTAACCAAGTAATGTTTCTTGGCAAATAGACCATCTTGGGTGACCGGATATGTGCAACTGGGTATGTGGCCATTCTTTGCCAATCCCAAGAATGTGTTTGTGTACAAGGGATACAAAAGCTTTAAATGTATTTAGATATGTGTTTAGATAGTCTCTGTGCATGCACCTCTCCTCACCCTTCTCTTGATAAGCACCAAACACTGCTATCAACCTCATGACACAGACTGCTAAGTACAGGCCGTGCCATGGCACTCATCCGCTGCTTTTGCTACCTTGCTAACTCAAACAAACTATGCAACATTAAGATTTTAACAATGCGTTGGATCTTCATTCCAACCTCCTACCCCCCCCCCCCCCCATGTCTAGTTCTCTTATGTTGCATGAGTTCGCATGTTCATCAACGTCATGTTTGTGACAGCAGCACATGCACCTCATGACATAGGGCCATCTTTCTCTAACAACTTTGCTACATCAGCTTCCAAGCGCTCTTTAACACCTTGGTGTATTTCATGCAGCCCATCGGACGAGGGGGCATCGTTTGTGACGCCAGAGAAGACATCGCCAACACATTGCGCACCCACTGTGGAAGCTATGCGAGAAACATTTGGAGGATTGCAGCTTACAGCACCATCTCTGCAAGGTCAAAGGCGAGACCCCAGCTCACCTGTCATGCTGGAACAGTCACCACCCGGTGCGTCTGCCTCCAGTTCCTCGTGGATGGAGCACATGCGGAGGCTGATTGAGGAGCGAGACACCCTACTCAGCTCGGGAGTTTATAGCAAGGAGGATGCCATTATTGTCGAGTTGAATAGACACATTGCTGACACTGTCAGAAAGCATGTGTGAGCTGATGAAGGTCAGCAGAAAATGCAAATAGGATTGTGCACATATTCATCAGCTGTTTATTCCATGAGAAAAGAAAATGGGATAAAAAGATTTATGTATGCATATATGACTCATTTACCAGCACAAACAAATTTATCTTATTTGAAGTGCATAATGCTCTTGTACATAAATTTCTATTGTTGCAAGGAGTACATCTTTCTTTGCTTTACAAATAGGCAGACAAAGCCTTATAATGCTCAGGGCAAGGTTAACATGTAGCAGTCAAAGAGACTTTGGGAACGACTATCAACTGAGTGTAATTATAAATGTTAAATTATATTTCTCACAGGTTACATGTTAAACTGTCACACTCTGCTTCATAAGTATCTGCTGCCGTCCCCTTTAGCCAGGTGTAGATACTAAATTGTGTTGGTGAGTTAAGTCTGTTAGAAAGGTGTGTTCAGTTGATGTTGCTGACAACATCGAAAAGGCTTGCCTTTTAATTCTGCATGTTATTGTAGCATGTTGCAGTCAGTGCTGGAATTATGTTCCATTGCTATGATTTTTAAAAATGTAACCGTGTGTTATAATATGTGGTCATGATTGTCTCAGCCGAATGTTACTGCATAGTGTTAGCACGAAATACACAAGTTACTGTGCAATCTGAATTTCTTTTTTGTTACTTATTTAGCTGATAACATCAGGACAGCTCACATATCAGCTCAACAGATGTCCTGAGTGCATCAACATTGCATAGTGTTTGCATTGTTAGGAAGAGGTGGCAACCATCAACATACACGTGATTACATGATGCATTTCTTCTTGTTTTCTTTAATGTGTGTGTGCAAGTTTTAAATGCATATGAGTGCATTTAAGGGTTTCACATTGAGCCTAGAGAAGTAATGCTTCACTGAGAAAGTCATGACCACATCTTCGATGCATGCAGTAATAATGTAATGCTCTCAAAAATCATTTCAGACTCACACAATTGTAACCCTGTTCGCACATTTCAAAAATGCTTGGATGGCTAGTTGAACTGAAATGTATACGAAGAAAAATTTTGGTGAAAGTGAACACATTTCTGCAGATTGTGTTGTATAAACAGGTTGGTGTACCTTCTGTATGCTTTTTCTCTCTCTCTCTCTTTTTTTTCAAGTGCAAGTTACACATACGTACATGTGTGAACAGCATTAGAAGTAATGTTTCCATGTGGCTACATCTTCATTTTTCTTTCGCTTATCATGTGTCTGAGCAGCATGAGTAGATTATTGTTAGCATGCAGTCTTGCTGTCTACTTGGTCGAAAATGTGAATTTTTGCAAAGTTGCAGTAAAGAGTGTACTGCACTATTATGAGCAATAAGGGGGGGAGGGAGGCAGCTTCTGAATTCTCTGCACGGTAAGAAATCAACCACCATTTATCAACAAGGATGTGCATTTGTGCATTTATAATGCAAACTGGAAAATAAAATGAAGTGTAAGTGAACTGCACTTTAGGATTCCATGAGCAAATTGGTGTAATATAATATACTGATTGTAAAGTTGATGTTTAAGGGTATTGTAGTGTACATACAGTCGTGCAAGGAAAACGGGTCCTAATCAAACACGATAAAGAATATTTAACCTTTAATGCATATTAGGGGAGTATTTAATTTTTATGTAAAATAGAAATCATGTCAGTTGCTTGCGTAAGTTGTTTATTTTCTTTTGTTGATGTAAACAGAATTGTGCCAAGAAAAATGAGTGCCCCTTAGGAAAAAATTGTGCTTGTACATATTTATTTCAGAGGGGTGGTTTTTCATATGATAGATGTGTTCAAAGACCAGAAATGCAATTGCTCACACACACAGTCACATTCTAAGCACATGTGAAATCAACAATATGCCTTCTGTACATGTGTATGCTATATCATTTGACATTTCTCTGTGTCCAAATTGAAGATTGTATAAAGTGGAGTGTTTTTGGGTGTGTAACTACGTATTTGGTGTCAGTATATTACTTTTTTTGTTTAAGAAACAAAAGTTGATACTTATAGATCATCCCTTATTTGTAGAGAAATGAATTGTATTGTATGACATGATGCTATCAATGGCATGTAAATAATTAGGTCACATGCTGTCTTCCTCTATACATGTTTGATGCTGCATGTGTTCATGATGAAACTTGAAAAAAAGATGTGTCCAAGCATGCTAGAACTAGGCCTCGTGGTACACCGGCATTATGTCAAGGATGATCATGTCTTTAGTATTGCTTCTATGCGCAGTAAGTGTGTGCTTGTAAAAGTTAAATTGCATTTCTCACTCATGTTTAGCATAATCAGTACTTTTCGTTTGGATGTAAAGCTGAAGTCCAGCACACTGCAGGTGTTATCCACCATTATTTATGTCAGTTTACTGGGGAGTCTGAGTATTATCAACTTGTTTATGTTAATGTTATTTTTTTTCAATAATGGTGTCCACGTAATCGGGGGTTAATATATTCAAGAGGTAGCACTGATACATGATGCCATATTGCACATGTTCTTTCTAAAAATTGAACTTGACTGTGGTGCCGGTGTGCTTCGAAAGTGATGAGTCACTGTCAAAGGAAAGTTCACCTGTAAGGATATAAGTGAAAGTTATTGAACACAGTTACCATGCAAGCAATAAATGCTCATTTCAAGACTATCGTGAGTCTGAGTTTACCAGGATATATACTCTGCATAGGACCACCTCAGCCCACTAGAAGGCCAAGGTATGGTGTGTGTATGTGCATGCAACCAGACACACATACGTACCCACTCACTAGTGTGCTATATGCTTTATGTTCTACAGGTGACGAAAGTTTATGGGGCGTGGGATCTCTGAACAGACTATTATTATGAGGCTTGGGATTCCTAATTTTCATTGCAATAATTATTAGTTATTAATGTAATGAACATTTGACTTCTGAAGTAGTAGATATAGCTCGTGTGAATTTTAGATAAGTGCGTGCTTTTAAAAGATAGATGATGATGGTGCTACAAAGCTAACATGTTTGTCAATATTTTGTCACTGACACCTACATCAAAAGGTGAGGGCAGCTGCTGTATTGCAAGGTGACATCCTAATTAGCGTAAATTATTTAAGGTATTGAGAACTGGTTGCACCTTGGGAAATGGACTAGCTAAAACAAAACAAGGAAAATGAATACAACTGGCTAAAGCATCTGGCTGACCTAGATATCACCTTATGCTGCACTTGAACCCTTTAGCCACAGAACAAAGTTGAGTGTTATGCCTGACATTGGTTGCCTTAAACCAAATGCTTCCTGCAGGAGCCGCAATGTGGGGTTGAATGATTATTTACATTAGCCTCACAGTATTAGAACTTTCCCTATGCTTTTATTGTGAAGCATTTTGTTTTGGTTTAACTAATTGACAAAGTTGCAACAATTTTGTATGAAAATGAAACACATCTGAGAGAAAAATGAATATACATCACATTATCAATAGATGATTGTAACATTTAAAGAAGCATCTTCATTATCATCAGCCTATTAATGTGAACTGCAGGTTGGAGGCCTCTCCCAGTGATCTCCAATTTCCCTTGTCTTGTGCCAGGTGATCCCTTCTTATGCCTGTAAATTTACTAATTTCTACAGAACACCTTTCTCATTCTCTGCCATTTTCTCATTCTCTGCCATCCTTGACTGCATTTCCCTTCCTTTGGCATTCATTCTGTAATTCTAATAGACCACTGTTTGTCTGCCGTACCCATGACAAGGCCTGCCCAGCTTGATTTTTTTCGTCTTAATGTCAACTAGAATATCGGTTAGCTCTGTTTTCACTCTAATCCACAGCACACTGGAGCACATCTGTAGTTTAATGCATTTTCATTTATCAGTTTAAGTTATAGTGACTACAAGCACACACACGCAAAAAAAGAGAGTTATTGGAAAATGAGTTCAAGGATTTAATCCACATTATTTGGAGGACACTGCTACTTTGGTAAGAGAAGAACCTTTAGAGTTAAATGTCTATATAAATTAAACTTCACCAATAGAATTTTCTCATTTGCAAGACTTTATTTTTTTATATCATTCTGTTTCAAATGAAAGTGCTAATGCCCTTTATATGCTGTGCCATTGTTCTTGGCCATACTAATTTATTGGCCTTGTTCTGTACATCGTTTAGAGGTGATGTGTATTCAGCTTTACTAAAAAAATATCTCACTTTGGGCCAGAAGAACGTCATTTTTTTTAGAACCACTGTCCACAAGGTGTTGTCTTGCTGCCACAATCAGCGAGACACGACTCCTCTGTGTCAGTGCTTCTGCGACGTCTGGCCTCCTGACAACCATGATGTGGCCTGCCATCAATGGTTAGATAGGTTGGTGTTTGGTACTCCGTCACTACTACACTCTTCCATCGGTTTTCACCTTGTACCAGAATGTACGCGTACCTGAAGAAGTCATAGAACCCTGCATTTGGGAAATATACATCCACTTTGTTTATACCTTGTGCGACAGCAGGTGCAACCGTCCAGGCTGGTTCGAAGACCAGCCTGGACCAGCCTGTTTTGTGATTCTCCATGCAGTCCTGTCATTCGGGAACTCAAGAAACAGGGGTCTGAGGAAAGGGTGTCCGTTTGTACTGCACAGCCCAAGTTCGGTGTACACATAGTCGAGCGTGCTGTAACGCAGCTGGATTGCCAGCCTGACGACATCTCGCACCTGGACAAGTGAACAAGGGTCAGCGTGTGCTTGGCCAGCTCTCCTGGCAGTGAACACGAAGGGACTGAAGGCCATCAGTTGGCGCCACTTAGCACAGAGCTCTTAGCTTACAACTCCATAGGTGCCACAGATGGCAGATCCGTACATAGGCACTCCATAGAGAGGGACACCTCTGTCATATGGACCAGTGCACATTGAAGCATGGACCACATTGCCCCATAGTTTGTTCCATAGTGACCACCATATCTCCCACTACCATGATGTGCTGATGCACTCGCTAGAAAAGTTGTGTATTCGTGATGCTGACATGTGAGAATGTCAGAAATAACATGTGCATGTTCAAGTCCATATACGTTGTGCACATCTATATATGAAATGTTGCCACTGTGCACTGTATCCATGCACATGGCAACACTAAAGAGTGGTTCTAACCTAACGTTTACGAATGGGAAATTTACATTGTTGTTCTTGCACATGTATGCAGGAAAGTGTGCATGCTTTTTGAGTGTCCACAGTTCACTTATGTCGGTGGGCAAGTTTTGAGCAAGAAATATGCCAGAGAATTGACTTGCATTGCACAAGCGGAGCAAGTCTCTGTCAGCCCATTTGATGTAACTACTGCTGAAGACATCAAGCACAGCATAAGTTGTATTTGGTAGAGGATCTATGGGATATGAGTTGACAATTTTGTTTCTGCCCCGAAGCTGTACATCATATAGAAGGGCATCACGATAGGGAGAGCAATTATTGCTATTGTTTTGCAATTTTGGAATATGGGGTGTGAGAACAATCACTAATTTTTGGCCTTGCTTTATGAGGAGAGATTGTGTAAGTTTCTACATAGTTCTATATTTATTGCTTTTTTGCCAAATTGATGCTTCTGGCATAAAATTTGAACTAATGCATTATGATGATTATCATGAGGAACTTTAAGTTTTCAAAGTTGCTGTACTATTTTATATGAGGCCTGGATGTCACGTCTGCAAGTGTAGAAACCCAGTGCCCACAGTGGTGGCTTGTTGGGTCTTCCCAGAAATCCAGTCATCTGCTTGATAACATCAGAAGGTGATGGCCCCATGAAAAGATGCAATTCTCCCAATAACTGAAAAGTCACTTAAGGATACGTTGTGGCGCTAGCATGGATAATGCTTTTTGTTACTAAATATATGCCATGTGCCATGCCGTCGACCTTGAAACAGACATAAAAAAGATGGACACCAGGCCAGCTCTGACTGTTTGGTTTTGTTGAAATGTGACTGACCATTGTCCACTTGGAAGGAATGTCATGATATAGGGAATTTGAAGACCTGAGTCCCAAGTCATAAAGATTATATGATGGTAACGTAGTTGTGAGCGCCAGAATGTCTTCGGTGATGGCAAGAGCGCCCAACTTAAAGTTCAGCAAGCTGCAACTGTTGACGCTACGGTGTCGTACGTTGAGCTTGAAAAGCTGTGTGCTTTCATATACATTCCTTCTAAACTTTACATGCTCAACTTCATACTCAGGATCAGTGATGTTTGTTTCAGTATGATAATCCGGGGACCTTCTTGCTCTTCCTGTGTTCTTCCCATTAATGAACGCTAAAGAATTTGCAGTTGGAAATGGTGTTTTGACCACTGGGTGGCCTTCAACGCAATGTTGTTAGCGACTGAACGCAGTAGTGTCCTGTTTACTCCTTGACAAAGGTTAAGTCTGAGGTCAACTTGGCTGGTGCTATTGCTCTTTTGAATGGTATACTGAAAGCATGTTGGAAACCTGTGGTAGCAGTATCCACTGTTGTTCCGCTCTGCCCAGCAACAGCCAGAAGCATGGCAAACTTTCTCAGTGATGTCTTTAGTATTTGACCGCACTGTCACAGCTTATCCTGCGAGGAGAATTTGTATCTGTGAGTACCGTGTACACCTACAGTTCTATAATCTCCATAAGATGCAGATTTCCTAAAAGCCACCAATTCTTTATTGGAATTGGCACTTCTGGTGTGCACGTGGAAAATGATGCTGTCCAGATCTAGTACTCGCAATAGTCCTACATAAGAATGTGCCTCTCCCTTACCTGCAGGGTGCCCAAATCAAGTCAAGGATTGCCAGGACAAAAAATGGACGATTACAAGGCTGCACACCGAACAATCAGATGCTGTGGAATAGTGCAGCAGAATCGTGTTCTACGAGATTAGACTTGGCTTGCATAAACACAAGAGGACATGTATTGCTGCACACCAAAAGCTTTATGTGTATGTGAAGCAGGCTAGCATTTGCACATGTGTTCTTCGCAGTCACAAAGGACATGGATTATAGATGCCAGAATAAGAAGCTAAAAGCTTTTGGATCATTGATTCTGTTTTGCTACAGACCTTTGAATTGCACATCTAATGATTTCGTATGGTCGCAGTGATGGTGGAAGCCCATGCATAAATCAAGGTTTGTTAAGGGGCACTCGAATACTTTTTAAACACAGTAAGAAAATGTTTGCAATTTTTAGACAATGTGCTATGAACATGCAAGTCAAACATTATTCTGCTGTGCTCAGTATCTCGCATTCAAGATAGGTCGCTCGCTCCTGCTGTTTTCAAGTGTCTTTCTATTATTCCCTGTCTATGATGTCATAGACTTGAGGCACAGCCCATAGACACCCACTATTAGGAAATTCATCACGAGTTACTCAAGGGTGAAAGTTTGCAGGTGCATGCACACTCAAGTCATATATCAAAGGAGAAGTGGTGGCTGCTAACAAGGCCCACCCATCCAGTCACCACTCCTTCGTTGCTCTTCGGTACCTTTCTCAGGTACAAACTTTGAAGCATAATGCAGAAAGAAGAGGAAAAGAATAACGCTGGAAGGCAATTCAATCTCCAGTTGAAGTCAATCAAAGGCAATGTCTTCCTGAGCTGTGGCAGATAATCGTAACAATTCAAAGCTGTATTTATTATTTATTTGAACCTCAAGGGTCCCTGGCAGGACATTACATGAGGGGTGGGCACAAGAACGGCGGTTAACAATGAATGTTACATGAGAATCATGATGATGACATGGCTTCCTCGATGGCAGTCTTGAAATGGACTGGATCAGGGATTAGTGCTAAGTCACAGGGAAGGTCATTCCAGTCGCGAGCTGTGTGGACAAAAAATGATTTCTGAAATGTAGTTGTTCGGGAACGACGTGGGATGACGCTGTTTGGATGGCCTGTGCGGGGTGTTCGACGTACTGGTAGGATGAGGTTGCTGTCACGGGGCGAACAATGGAAAAAACTGTGATAAAGGCAGAGACGTGAAATTCGGCAACGGGAAGCGAGAGAAGGAAGTTTTAGTTGCAACTTCAAGGTGGATATGCTAGAGTATCGCGAGTAGTTTGAAAGAATAAAGCGAGTGGCACAATTCTGAACAGATTCAAGGGCTGAGATAAGGTTAGACTGATGGGGGTAAAATATTGCGCAAGCGTATTCAAGTTTAGGTCGTACAAATGTTTTATAAGCTAGTAATTTTAAGGAAGAAGGTGTCATGCGCAGGTTACGTTGGAGATACCCAACTGCTCGATTAGATGAATTTATTATGTGGTTAATGTGGCAAGACCATGTTAAGTCACTAGCAAGGTTAATGCCAAGATACTTAAAAGAGTTAGTAGAAATAATGGCAGTATCGTTAATTTTATAAGTAGGCGGAGTATAATTTCGGCGGCGGTGAAAAGAAATTTGTACGGTCTTTGTAGTATTTAAGGACATTAGCCACTTAGTGCACCACTGCTGTATGTTATCCAGGTCATTTTGGAGGATGTAAGCATCCTCGGCGTTAGTTATGGGGCGGTAGAGTACGCAATCATCCGCAAAAAGGCGGATACTAGATGTTACTGTGGAAGGCAAGTCGTTAATGTATATCAGAAAGAGCAAGGGGCCAAGAACTGTGCCTTGAGGTACTCCTGAAAGAATGTGCGAGTAGGATGATGAGAAGCCATTAGCGGAAACAAATAGCATGCGGTCAGTTAAAAAGCTTCGAATCCAGTTCAAGACACTAGGATGAATGTTTAACAGGGACATTTTCAGTAAAAGGCGGAAATGGGGTACTTTATCGAAAGCTTTCTCGAAATCTAGAAATAGCATATCAGTTGGGATATTGCGGTCAAGATAGGAATGAATGTCATGCAGGAACAAAGCTAATTGGGTTTCGCATGAGTGGTCTTTCCGGAATCCATGTTGGTTTGGATGAAAAAAGTTGGCCGATGTTAGGAATGTGGCAACATTAGAGTAAATGACGTGTTCCATGATCTTAGAGCATACACTGGTTAGCGAAATGGGTCGGTAATTACCTGGGGATGATTTGTCACCTTTCTTGAAAACTGGAATGACCTTCCCAATTCGCCAGTCATGTGGAACTGAGCCTGTATCAAGCGACTGTTGAAAAATGAGGGAAAGAATAAGACTGCAAACATGTTTAGTATTCTTTGAGATTTTCGAATTAGTTCCCTCGATACCGCAGGAAGATGAAAATTTTAGTGAGTCAATAATATTAACAATACCATGTGCGTTGAAGGTGATGCCGTCCATTGGTGGATGCGGCAAAGGCGCAGGATCAGTGAAATCACGAGTTGTTTCATTAGTAAAGACTGAAGAGAATGCATGGTTCAAGACATGGGGTACGTCGGATACGCCTACTGGTGAGCCAGTGCCGTCAATGAGAGAAATAGTAGTATCAACATCAGGGATGATTGTTTTCCAGAAGCGCTTAGGGTTGCTTTGTAGCATTTCAGGGAGGGTAGTGGAAAAAAACCGGAGCTTAGTTTGGGTAGCGAGATCGGAATACTGCTTGGCAGTGGTATGGTATTTGCTCCAGGCACATTTGGTGTTAGATAACTTGGCAGAACGGAAAAGGTGCTTTTTCTTATTATTTAAACGCTTTAGTTTAACATTAAACCACGGAGAACGTTTTCGCTCTGTTATGCTGATGGTAGGGATGTAAAGTCGAATCAAACGCAGCATTTCTGACTTGAAGAGAGACCAGTTTGACTCGGCAGAACGTAAGTGGTAGGTAGAAGCAAAATGGTTATGAAAAACAAGAAGGTCACGAATCATGCTAATGTAGTCTCCTTTGTCGTACAGCGCTAGTACTTTTTTGGATTTAGGACTTTTGGTAACGCTGGTAGAAAAGGTAATGTGAAGTACAACGTGGTCACTAAGGCCCGTAATGTACAAAGGAGCACAAAATTCGTCAGGGTGAGTGGTTAAAATAAGGTCAAGGATATTTGATGTATGGTCAGTCGTGCGGGTGGGCTCAGAAACAATTTGAGACAGGCCAATAGTTAAGCATGTGTTTAGGAATTCACTAGATGCCAGACTTTTTGTTAGGGTGCGGGACATATCATTCCAATCTATGGACGGAAAGTTGAAATCGCCGAAAAGCAAAATGGGGGTGCGTGGGTAAGATGAGATTAGGGAATCGAGCGTGTCATGAAAGAGCGTTATGAAGGAACTGTCCGTATCAGGCGGTCGATAGCATATACCGATGAGTACGCGAGGGGATGAATTGAATTGAATTGAAATTGAAGCAAACAATGAAGCAGTAAAAGCTCATGCTGATATCTTGTTTAGATAACACAAGGGCCATAAAGCCATTCCAGACAGCACAACAGTAAACTGTGATATTACCCTTAGGAAAGTCCTTTTCAGTCTTGCCATCTCCACTGAAAATAAATTGTAGCCAGAATTCAGGATGCCACTGGCGTGCCTATACAAGACAAAGTTGTGCCTTTAATAGTTATTTCTACCATTTGCAACAAGCAGTTCGAATAAAAAAAGATGAAAAGCATGTAGCTCTACATTATTGTGCACATATTACAATGTTTTGTGAATGTATTATCTGTTGACCAACCTGTTTAGTTTTCTCGTATGGCGGGCTTGTGCCTGAACCCCCCCCCCAGGCATCTTGTATCTAATACTAGTCTGAATCCCAGGGCATAGCAGCTAAAGATCCACTGTAGGTGAGCATGAACTTGAGACATGTCATAGGGTCTCCAGCTGGTGGTACCTAGCCTCAGGTGAAAGCTATGAGGCAACCATACCCCAAACCATCCGAAGAGATTCTACTTCTGCCTGGTTAAGGTGGTGTGAGCAGACACATGGGTACTTAAGGCCTATGTGTTGCTTCCGAGGACAATTGCAGGTTTGGAGGTAAGCACAAGGGTCAGAATGAGGGGAACCTGATGGTCATCTCGTGGAATGGCAAGCGAACCATCTGGTTGGTCAAGTAGAAGAGAATCTCATCATATCCCTGTACCCATTGTATTCTAGAACTCAGATGGAAAGCTTGTGTAGTCTATGTGCGAGAGTGCAAGTGCGATTTGCCCTAAAGAATAGCTCTGTGCACTGTACCAAAATGAATCCAAAGTATGGGGTGACTACAGTCGCCAGCCATCAGGACCAGTGCTACGTGGCTGCATGCATCAAGGAAGCACTCCGACACAGTGGCCTGAAAACTCAACTTTACACTGCCGCACCCCGTCGGGCCAAGTTTGAAAAGAGAGTGGCTTATGGGCGGACTAAGGGTCTCAACACATTCAAAACAGGAAAAACAATTACCGCTTAGATACACAATCTTTAAGTTGCAAAATTATTTTGGCATATAACTTTTAAACACCTGAACATGTGCAAAAACATACATTTGAAGCTTTTTGGATGTGCTGTCACATTTAATATGTAACAATGAGAAGCAGATGCATACTCACATGACAAAAGCAAATATTACAATATTTGTAGGCACAAGCTGCAGTCATCAGATAGAAGACAGAGGCAGTCAGAGTGCTGGGAGAGGCGTTCGCTCTGCAGTAGACATAATATAGGCTGATGGTGATAAGTAAGACAAAATGGCACGTTGTTAACAGTTCTTACACATATGCATATCTGCCAACTTTTAAGCTTTAGAATTCATAAAAATCCCGCAAACATGACTAGAGAGCGGGTAGAGGGGCAGCCCACATCTAAGTTTGCTATGGGCTCGCACCTTTTTGCTGGACAGATACACTTTATTAACAATGATTTAACTTTAGGCTTGGCACACAAGTGGCAGCATACCTGGATCAGCAAAGACCGACATCGTTTTGCAGATCAGTGGATTATTAGAGTCTCTGCAGCTTCCGATGTCACCTGCTTTAGAAACTTCGTCTGAATAGACTTGCTCGAAAAAGGTAGCCCTCTCGTATATGGTATTTTCAGCTGGTACAAGAGGCGACTCAGACACCATGATAATAAAGCCCCTCTATCAGAATTTCTTTTTTGCACACATCTTTTCCACTCTTGCACCGCCTCTTATCTTTCAACAACTTTCCACCATTAGAACTAGTTTTCTGAAAGTTGATGCAACATCAGTAAAATCATAGAACCAGTGCAAGTTAATAAATTTTGCAAAAGATTCTGGGGAGTTGGCAGGTATGAGTACACACTGGCCAAGGCCTTAGCATATTCACACACAATACAGTAGATCGGCAACTGCTTCAACATGTCAAAATATCCACTCTATCAATTAGGTCTTTGCCACCTTCTTGAAGTATATTTATTTCTACTACAGCTGTGACAGGTAGGAAAGTGCATTTTGTTCGTATACTAAATCCACAATCAAGTTGGACAACCAATAAAATAGATTTATTCACTCACTCATCCATACAGCACTGTAGCCTGCAGTAAGGAAAAGAAGATAGCGACGTAGGCGGAGGGGGTAAGAAAAAAAAATGCTACAAGACTACATTGCAGAGTGCAGCAAAGAGTGACATGTAGGAACATGAGAAGGTCAAGATGTGAGAAGGAAGGAAGGAAAGAAAAAGAAACATCCTTCAACGGCCTGACAAAACACACTGGAAGCCAAGTGTCCATAGGCAGTGAAAGACTTGTGGAGATGGCACACGGTGCCGAGATGAAAAAAAAAAAAAAAAAGAAGAAGAAGAAACACAAGTGTTCAGAAGGCAGCTTTCAGGGTGGAAAGGTGCTCCGTCACTGCCTGTTCCGGTCAACAAGCTGCCGCAGACCTCTTTTCATCCACTTTGGATTTGTACAGTATATACAGAGAGGGCAATGGTGGCAACCGCTGCATAGCACCAGGACACCATGCTTGACAACATCTAATCACATGTCACTCTTGATCTGCTCCACCTGGGTTGGAGCACTGTCCTGGATTGGCCTCCTGAACAGCAGGATGTGTGGCTCTGCAGAAATGGGAAGGGAAAACACTGTCAGATGAAGGTTCCAGATTTTTAACATCCTATGGCCCTAGAATGCGTCTGTCCACGGATGCAATCATGTTTAAACATTCACACATTCTAAACATCCTAGAAGTAAAACAATAAAGTAAGTGAGCAAGTTTGCAGAACAAAATGCTCTGCAGCCTCCACAGGTTCTTTGGCCACATCAGGGTATCAAGATGACATTGCTGGTTAACATGTCGGGAATCTTGTAACGACAAAAATGCCTCAACTGTCTCATATGGTTAAGAAATTCCATACAACTTAAAAAACACTTTTACCACTTAATCAGCAACCAAAGTCCTGACGTCCTGTTACAGTGCAGTTAAACAACCGTATGTCACATAGCCTCTGCACCTTTGTCCACAATGGCACATGGGCTGTATTCTAGGTCGATCAGCATCAATGAATGCTGATTGGCTAGACACAATGCTCATAGCTCCAATGAGATTTCACACACAATGCCACATCATACAAAACTGATTAAGAATATGGCACCACGTAACCTGCTTTCAAAAAATGCTGCAGGTGAAATCAAAAGGACCAAGCTAGAGTGTCGACTTAAAAGGTTTGTGGTATGGGTTCAGCTTCAAAGCAGGGAACGTTGATTAACGGTTCTAAAATGTTAACCTGGGTTTGTGGCTGACAGCAAGAGACCACAACGTCCCATAGAATGTTCACTTATTTTGAGAATATAGGCATAAAACTTTTTTCGAACGATGATTTCATGCTTCCTGTACTGTACACATAGCATTTCTACATGGGTGTGCGGTATGTTTGGTGAATTTTAAAAAAAGGGGGGTGAAGTGACAGTCAACATACAATTACCTGAATATAAATGCCACTTTCGTTTAATTGTTTACTGCAGTTGTCATGAATTCATGAAATGCTGATTTGTGGTTCAGGAATATTTTTTCTCATCCACAAGCATGTTCTTTAACATGGGGCATGATTAACGAGTTTGCCAACAGCCTCTGTTAGTCACGTGGAAGATGGTGCAGGCACCATGCATAACTTCCAACTGCACTAGCATTAAGAACTATAGGCTGCCAAATGGCACGCCTTCATTGTATGCCATATTTGCACTGAGCGTTGCATATACAATACAGAAAAGTACAATGAGCACAATATATATATATATATATATATATATATATATATATATATATATATATATATATATAGCAGTTCACAAGGGCATTATTGCAGAGGGGGGGGGGCGACAAATTGAAGTAAAATGAACATGTGGCGAAAACTTAACACAGCTAAGCACAGGTGGTAAAAGTAACAAAATATGTAACATCGATGAGTCATCTCGACGGCAAAACGGTCTTCGGTGAACTGCGGTGCAAAATTGCAACACAGAAATGGAAAGGGTACACTATCGCATGAAGCGCAATGCCAGCCAAATGATATAAAGAAAATGGGATGATATTATACTATGGCAGACTGCGTGACAATAAAGACAGAAAACTCTGAACACGTTTTACATTCACCAATGCTCTTGGGAAGCCTATTCCAGTGTGCGGAAGCATGCGGAAAATATAAATTACGGTAGACATCAGTACGACAGTGCATTTAAAGAACTTTCAGCTCGTGATCACATCGTTTAGAGATGAAGTGGGGAGGGAAAATGTACAAGTTCTTATTTATTCCTGTGAGATCAGAGTAGATTTGGAAAGAAAGTTCTAATTTTGCAGTTAATCGGCGGTGTGCTAGTGTTTTCCAACCAAAGTCCTCTTTAACTGATGTAATACTGCTACGGTAGTTATAATTACCAGAAACAAATCTGGCAGCGTGGTTTTGGATGCGTTCAAGCTTTTCTATAAGGTTAGAGCTTTGAGGGTCCCATACTTGGCAAGCGTATTCAAGTACAGGGCGAACATTTGTTATGTAAAGCAGTTCTTTTACTTTCTGGGGGGCTTTATAAATATTATGTCTAACAAGGTTTAGCATACACGATGAGATTAAGGTTAAATATTCAATATGTCCGTTCCATGTTAAATTTTCTGAGAAATAGACCCCGAGGTATTTGTAGTGTTGGACCTTCTCAAGAAGTAGTCCGTCCAAATTATACACTGATCTCACAGGAAAGCGTTTATGGGTGAATGACACAAGTTGGCATTTCACTGTTCAAAGACATGCCCCACTTAATACACCAAGCATGAATTTTGTTTAGATCATTCTGCAAACTACTAACATCACAATCATTTTCTACATTCCTGTATATGGCACAATCATCAGCATATAACCTCACTTTGCATTCTAGATTGTGGACAATGTCATTTATGAAGACTAACAATAACAAAGGCCCCAAAACAGACCCTTGGGGCACGCCAGAGGTTACGGTGACAGGTGTTGATTTAGTGCCGTTTATTAAAACATGCTGTGTTCGTCCAGACAGGTAATTTCCAATCCAATGTACTATTGCAGGGTGTATACCGAGACAAGATGATTTATGTAAAAGCAATGCATGAGAAACGGTGTCAAAAGCTTTCTGGAAATCCAAAAATATGCAGTCTACCTGAAAGCCAAGGTCAAAAGAGTAAAAGAGATCATGGAAGAACTCTACCAGTTGAGTCGTATATGACAAGCCAGGCCTGAATCCATGTTGAAAATTCGAAAAGAAATTATTGCTTTGAAGATGTTTCATCACAGCACTGTATATAATGTGATCTATTGTTTTGCGACACACACGTTAGAGAAATAGGCCTGTAGTTTTCTAGTACACTTTTGGGACTGTTTTTATGAATAGGAACGACGTGGGCTACCTTCCATTCTGCAGGTAATGAAATGGTATTTAATGATTTATTAAACAGAGCTACTAAAAAATGCGCAATTTCTTGAGAGCAGGATTTTAATACCTGCGACAGAATGCCATCAGGACCGCCAGCCAATTTGTTCTTCAGATTGGAATTAAGCTTGAGAACACTGTTATATGTGACAGTAACCATAGCCCCCCCCCCCTCCCCATATTCTCGTAGACTATTTCTTGTATTTCAGGCAGTTCACCAGTGTACGTCTCAGAAAAAACACTTTTAAAATAGGAATTCAGACAGCAAGCCTTCTCATAATCAAGCACTGTTTTCTCGCCAACTGATAAACTAGGGACAGTGGTGCCCACTTTACCATTTATTTTAACAAATTTCCAAAATTCTTTGGGATTATCCCTCAACTTTGCATCAAGCGATGAAATATAATATAAGTTTGTTTATTTACCTTTATTTCTAGCTTAATTTTATAGTTCATGTGACGCATTTCATAGAAAACAGATTGATTGCAAGTCTTCAAATACGAAGCATACAGGCGGCGTTTTTTGTTAATTAGCGAGCGAATTTTCTTATCTACCCAAGGTTTATCTTTCCGGCGCCTAGTTGTCAAAAGTTTGGAAGATACGTATTTATCAATTAAAGCCTTTACTTTATCTCTAAAAAGAATCCAAGCTTCATCTACGTCCGCTGACTGGCTGACCTCATAAAAAATAGGGAAGAAATTTGAAAGCTCTCGTGATAAAGACATGTAATGCCCTCGGTCGTAGAAAAACCTTTCTATGGTATTTATGGGCTGGTCTAACTGAAGCGGCACTAGGCGTGGCAACAACGCAATCGTGATCACTGATACCAGGGATGATACCAGGAATGACAGCTACATTTTGGATCAATGACTCTGAGCTAGCAAAAAACTAATCCAGAGTGCTGGCAGAAAAATAATCTCGTCGCGTGCATTCGGAGACGGAATTGGGTTAGGTCATTAGTTATAATAAACTCTGAAAAGGCAAGAGATGGGGCGTGTGTGTGCTGTCATTTACGCTTATTCCTTCAAAGCGCTGCTATCTTACTTTACATACGTATACATTAAAGAAAACACACTGCACCATGCACGAGAACAGGTAAAGTGCGGTATAGTGACGATGTCGGTGATAACCTAGCTAGCGGGCCAAGGACCTCGATGCTGTTCAGCGATGACTGCCTCTGAAGAAGATTGGCTAGCGCATCTCGGACAACTACGCCAGAAAAAGAATTAAAACAGCAAACTCTGCCACCATCTCTATGAGAATGCGAATGATAGTACATAGCCATGATCTTGAGACCGTGAGTCATTGTGCAGATTGCGCACGGAGAACTCACCGGGTTCGTGGACCATGTAGTGTACCCATCCTTGACTCTGCTGTACGCCAATTCCTCTCCATTCACTTTCGGTCATCAGATGTGACTTGGGGACAAGCTTGGCAATCTCTTTTGGCAGGACTACATGTCTGCAAGAGAAGTTAATCGTGGCTGTCGTCAGTGCTGGTGGCGAAAGACTGCCGCTGTCTGCTGCCGTGAGCACTAGCACCGCCTCTGGATGTGCCGGGTGCCCTAAAAGGGTCAGGCGACACATAAATCATGACGACATAATTAAAACTGGCGAAGAATCCTTCAGTGCTACTAGAGGACCGCATGACACGAAAACTGGCGCGTAAAACAGCGGCGGAACACAGGTCCGCCATGTCAGCTCCTAGCTGCCGGCGTTCGAAAGCTCTCAAAGCTGTCATTTGCTTACCTGTATTCAAACTTTTCGTCATAATACTTGTCCGAGTAGTATATGTTCTTGTGTGCCATTGTGAGCAGCAATTATTTAACGTAGTAATACCCGAAGAACAAAAGCAGGAAAATTGAGAGTGCCAAGCAAGCGTCAACAGCTGCGGTGAGTGTACCGAACTTTTGAATATCCCACAGCTGCTTCGATTGGCTCGCAAGGCCCGCGTGACCTCGTGAGTGCGACGAACGTGACGTCATGCCATCACTTTACTTTCTTCACCTCTGTAGTAAGCGGTATTAAGGGCATGGAGGTAAGCGTATTTTAGCCATAGAGTTTTGTAGGAAACTCTATGATTAAGCAACTGCCGAACTGTTGCGAACGCACTGTCTGGATCCCCTCCCCCCCTTTCAAGCGTCCTTCCTTTCTTTAGATCACTATCATCATCATCACCATCCCAGGATGAGAGTCGAGCGTTGAGAGTGAAAACGGTGTTGTTGGCATTTGAGGTACTTTGCGAAGACGAAATACGTCTTCAATCGTCAATGATTTGTGACTTTTCGTTCAGCAGTGTAGCAGCTGTGTGGCAGCCTTGGACCAAACAGCGAAGTTGGTTGTCACTGTGCTCTGTTCCACCACGAGCGGTCCTTTCGCGTTTGACGCAGCGTTTGTCACTGCGTCTGTGTGAGCGAAAATTTCAGAAACACTACAGCAGGAAAAGCTACATTCGCCTTGTGGAGCTATAGGATTTAGTTAAACTTGTTGCAACGGCACCGGATCAGGAAATAAATTTTGTGTGAAATACAGCCGTGTTAAATCTGCGGTGTGAGGCATGGGTGACCAATGGGTTGGATGCGTTGTTGTTGTCGAGTGCGGAGACATCCTTGGCACGTACCAAGGCAAGATCGAAAGTGTCGATACAGACAAGCAGCAGATCGTGTTGTCGCAAGCATCTCGAAATGGTGTCAAGTGTCACGTCCCGCAAGTCACCATCTGGTAAAGAACCTTTTCCTGCGGGATCCCTCAAGATTTCGTGACAGTGGCGATGCATAACACAAACAATTGCTTATTTTGTGCTTCTTTAAGGTGTATGGAAAGAAGGATGCGCTGACAGGTCTAAAGAGAAATTTGTGTTTGTTTCACGCAACGCAGCGTAGCCTACAGAACATCGCATTAAGTGATATGTTCCGAAATGAAGCCATTATGTAAAATTTCTGCTATAATACCACAGAATTAGCAGGCACGATTCGAGCATTTACGGAATCGCGTCCGTCATTGCTTTCTACCCGAGTGAAAATGTATTTTAGGCATTTTGTGTTTGAGTGCAGTAGGATTTTTAGCAGATTACACATTGTACACTCCAACGCAGATGTTAGCGTACAATTGGCTGCTAATCGATGCAATGTGCAGTTCGAATGACATTTTTTGTAGGAGTTGACAACGTTTTTGTACTGCCTGTGTTATTGCTTTTTTCTGAACTAAGCGAGTTGCCCGGTTCTTCATCACAGTGCAGTGTCGAGTAGAACCGGAATGAAATTATAGATATACATGCTTCCTGAAACATTTGTCAGCTTTTGCATTAGTTCTCATTATGTACGGTGCAGTTTCGATCACGGGCGCGTACCCGACCGGTGTCATATATCTCGGTCTCCATTGGCTCCTTTGCGGAATCCGGGGGAGGGAGCCAATTGCGATCGATAATTTCCATCCAGATCGGGCTCGATCGCGATCGACAGTGATACGGGTGTCACAGGCGCACTTTTGATCGTGATCAAGCCCGATCCTGATCGAATTTCACGGACCTGATTGGCTCCTTTGCGCAAACAGCTTGAGGGAGCCAATCACAGTCGATAATTTCGATCCGGATCGGGCTTAATAGCGATCAAAAGTGGTCATGTGACACTGGTATAGTGACTGTGTGACACCGGTATTATTCAGGTCTCATGCTGTAGACTGTGCATAGATAGTGGTCACAGGGTATTTTGACTCAAGGCTGCTTAATTTCTGATACGTTGCATGTCAGTGAGATCTCATCACAGCCTAATATTCAGTATGTTTTTGTTTCCTGGTGCGTACATCAATCACTGCAATATTAGTACACCCCTCCTGTCTTCTACAATGGCCTGGCAAATGTGTTGACTGTGGTAATGTGTATGCACTCGGATTTTACTAAATGAGCTCTTTTTCTATTTTCCATAGTGCTCAGGACATTGTGGATTTGAACATCATAAAATCATCTGATAGTAGCTGCAGTGAATCACCAGTAGTGTTGCAAGAAGTCAATGGCACTCGGAAAGGTAAAGCACTTTAATTATGCTTATATTTATGTGCCACTGTGGCAAGTGTACCTCGCCAACTTATAATTGAGTGATGTTTCTCACAGCCGCTGAATTGCTTTGGGTTGTTAAAGCTGACAGTCAACCATAAGCCTGTTTAAAAGTTAAATTTTTCGTATTGACTGTAAATAGTCTGAAAATACTGCTCTCAAGTATCTAACCCAGCAATAAACATCCTATATATTTTCTATAACTAACTATTCAAGGAACTGAATCAAATTCTGGAATCGAATAAAATATATTTGTATTAGTATTCTCAATTATTTGAACTCTGGCTAGTAATGTTTATATTAGGCTTGGGAACGTAGAGGAAAAGGTGGAAAAACAAATAAGACGTAAGGGATATCTTGTGTCGCTCTCTTGCAGAAAGAAGCAATCATATTAATTTCAGAATGTCGCATGCTTCAAACACTTTCCTGATTCTTATTAGTCAACTTGTGTGGAATGAAACAAATTACTTTCTGGGCCTTTTGAGCCACCAAGTATTCTTACCTTATTAGATTAAACTTGGACCACATTCCACATAGCAGACTCTAGAGGCTTACTAATGTACAAAGGCACGAATGAAGGAGCCAACAAGGACTTGGAATTTTAGTGGCAGGGCTGACTCGACCCAAAGTAAAGTTGGCAACAACATTGCAATAACAAGTTTCCCACTATTGTTGCCCGCTTAATCAGCTGCATGGTGCCTTTACTGATAGTTGTAATGGTTCAACTGATTCCTTTTGTTACCCACTGAAGTCATTTGATGGCTATTGCATTCGGCTGCTAAATATGAGGTCACGGGTTCAATTCCTGGCCATTGCAGCTGCATTTCAGTGTGGATGAAATGCAAAAACATTTGAGTAACGAGCATTGGGTGCATCTCAGAGAGACTCACATAGTCTTGATTAATTTGTTGCTCTCTATCCACTACACCAAATAGCTTATTGGGGTATTGGACCTCATCAGTGAAGGAATCAGTCAACGAAGAAAATCAAATTCAAAAGGCTATGCACCTTAACTTGTAGCATTGTCGGTGAGCTGCTTTGGGCTTTGAACTTCTCGACCAAAAATTGTGCAGTTGAAAACATTGAAGCCGTGGCTGTGTGCACTACTGCTCTTTCACAGATGCCAAGAAGAAGGTCGTGGCGGTCGCTCCTAAGAAAGGCGAAGGGCCTCGGAGGGCTACGACAGCTGCCATGAGGTGTCGTGATGATGCCTGTTTTAGTGCTCCTGTTGACGCCACTGTGCTGGAGCAAGACTTTGACTTTGAGAAGAACCTGGCCCTATTTGACAAGCGGGCAGTGTTTAACGAGATTGATGCTGCACTCTCACGGCCTGCACCATGCAACGACTACTCAGCTCTGGCCAGCAAGTCTGGGGCCCATGTGGTGTGCACACCACCCAGTTACCGCTGTGACGAAAACATCCTGGGTGGCAGCGCACTGGACTCCATGTGTCGCATCCGAGTGCCTGGCAAGCAGGAGATTAATTACGTAACCGGTGAGTTAGTTAGTTAGTTAGTTAGTTAGTTAGTTAGTTAGTTAGTTAGTTAGTTAGTTAGTTAGTTAGTTAGTTAGTTGTTCTGGTGGGGAAAAGCAAGAGTTCTTCAATCATACCATATCTGAAGCTTCACCTTAAACTTCGGCTGTCAATCTATGGGGTTAGGAGGAGGAGCAGATTTTAATGAAGAGAAAGGAGAAGAGGTCGGCCTGGAGAGCGTGTCTCTAGCCTGCTACTCCTCACTGGGGAAAGGGGAAGTGGGAAATACAGGGAAAGGTAGGTGGCGGGTGATTATGTTATGGTACAATGAGATACTATATACACATTGTCCAATATGCGGATGCGAACTGTAGACGCAATACACGTGAGTAATCTTGTCCATACAAAAAGTAATCTTCTCACAAAAAGTTATTGCGCAAACACATTTCGCACTGACTGCACGTCTCACAGCTTCTAGAGGCGATCGTCTAAACCAGTCTCGCTTAAAAAGTTCAAAAGTGATTTTATGGCACGATGGGCACAGTAAACACTCCTCTACGTGCCCAAAAGCTTTTCTTCTGAAAAGGGGCGGGAGTCCAAGCTGTCAACTGTAGATTTAAATGTTCTTCGTTCGGCCGCATATTGATGGCACACGCAAAGTACGTTAGATATTGTCTCGGCAGTGTGACAGACGCTACATTCAGGGTCCCGTGTTTGTGCAATCTTGTGAAGGTATCGGTTGGTGTATGCCACACCCAGCCGTAATCGATGAATGAGTGTTTGCTGGCTTCTCCGCAACCGAGGTGGAAGCCAGAATTGTAATCCAGCGTCAAGTCTATGGAGGCGCTCTTGTCGATGTTCGGGGTTGTCCCAATGTCGCGCCGTAGAAGTTTTAAGGGAGGTATGGAGCAAGGCGTTAATGTCATACCAGGAAAAATGAATTTTTATAGTAGTTCCGTCAGTGTGCGCCTGTTTTGCTTCTGCGTCAGCCTGTTCGTTTCCAGCTATTCCACAATGGCCAGGAGTCCACTGCAGCACGATGGTATGTCCGGAATGAGACGCCTCAGCAAGCAGAGACATGATATCATAAACCAGAGGACTATATGCGGTTCTGTCACTCATATAATTGCTGATGAGTTGCAGTGCTGGTTTTGAGTCGCAGAACACTGTCCACTTCTCGAGACTTTGTTGCAGTATGCAGCGAACTGCTTCTCGAACTCCGGTCAACTCAGCTGTTGTAGACGACGTCCTGTGTCCTGTCTTGAACCGTTGTGCGATCCCCATTCCTGGCACCGTGTAGGCCGCCGCGGAAGACGTCTGTGTCACAGAACCATCTGTAAAAACATGTTCGTAATATCCATACATGTAAGCAATGTATGACAGCGTGAAATGCTTGAGGCCAGCAAGCGGCATCTTCGACTTCGTTATTCCAGGGATTGAGAGCCTCACCGTTGGCTTTGCCATCGTCCAGAGTGGAACTTCGGGTATGTCATACGGTTCGAAGTCCGACGGCAATAAGTCTTGCTGCGACAACACGTCTTCTGAGTAGGCGGACACAGGCCGTACGCTTGTGACGTTTGTGAGTGGATGGTTCCTGTGTCTAGTCAGTAGCCTTAGATGCACTCGCAATGGCTCACGTTGCAGATAAACTCGAGCTGGGCACGCACATGCCTCTGCAATAGTGCCCCAAGTAGACGCACATCGTGGTAGTCCTAGGCAAATTCTCAGTGCCCGAGCCTGAGCACTTTCAAGTGTGCGTACAGCAGTTGTACTAACCCGAGAAAGTACAGGCGCACTGTAGCGGAAGTAGCCAACAAAACGTGCCTGGTAGAGCTGCAGAAGAGATGACTTGGATGGCCCCCATGATTTTCCAGACATATGTCGAATGATCTGAGTAAAGCTGTCTAGCTTTTTTCTTAATCCAGAGAGGTGCTTCGACCAAAATAAGTCATGGTCGATGGAGTTAGTTCACCTACACGTGAATAGGGGACACATGAAATTCAAGTACACTTCCCTACACATCTCATTTGACTCACACAAAATGACGAATGTTACCCTAGAAGTAAAAATAAAACAGGAAGACGCAAAGTACATGCTGCTATTCTATCCACCATCTCTTCCTTACTTCATCCTTGCTGTTTGCAAGCTTACACTTGGCTCAATAGTGCTGCGAGCAGGAAATCAGCCATCTTGTGTAAGGCAACCTAACAGTGAAAAAGCCTTCTCCAGTATTTCATGTATCCCCTATTGTCTGTCACCTGCTAGAAAATGCATACAGTTGGGTACTCATCTTAGTGGTTAGTTCTTTTTGTCCACACAGGATCTGAAAGTCTGATGACTCCCACACTTTTCATCAATCTGTTTGTCCAGGGCCTGAAAAATGGTGCATGTGGAAAGTTTTGAAATTTACATGATTGAAGTGTGGGGACAAGTGGGCCATTCTGTGCTGTGCTTAAGCATATTTTTTATGCTAAGCAACCCAAGGTTGCAGCAATGCAGTTTGACTTCATCTTGCAATGTATGTTATAAATACATCAGACCTTAGTACCAAGAATACAAGTTGCAAGAGTTTTGGTAAATTTCTTCTTTTGCATGAAATTCCATCACCCTGTGTATGGTTTTGCAATTGTCCAAGGCCACTATCAAAATATGGCAGTGACTTCATGAAGTGAGACGTTCAGGAGGCTATTAGAAAGAAGGCCTGAAACTGATAGGCTGAGAATGGGAAGCGTAAGTTATCTTATGTCATGTTCAACTGGTCATTTCAGAGCATGTAAAACATGTCATGTAATGCAAAAGCAAAGCTGCATTACACAAGCGAACAACATAGTAGCATTATTCTGAATTTGTTAAAGGGGCACTAAAGAGAAAAGTAATCTGGGTTATGAGTAGATTAACCTTCTCTAACCAAAGAAGGCGTGCTTTATAGTGATAAGAGGCTTAGTAAGCCAGAAAAAGATGTGTCTGGTGGTGACACCACCTTGAACTTCCCGCACTTGCTTGCTGTGACATCATGAATTTTGATGGTGTCTGCGCTGACCTAGATAAAATCTTATCAGTAAAGATGGGCTACATTGTAGTATAAACAAAACAAAAACTGAACTTAGCTAGTTTGAACCAACTTTACTATGCCACATTGGCACAAATACGAAAAAGTCTGAAATCCATGATGCCGCACTGTAGTACCAGTGCTGGCAATTTCTGTGTGAAATAAAGAAATGAAACCATGTCCTTTATTTTTTCTTTTAAAAATCAACCTATTACTGTGTGATTAATAAAAATACGGGGTGCTCCCGACAGACACGGAGAGCAGGCGGCTCAATAAACAACAGGAGATGACATCGTACCGTGCTGCACGCAAGTCCCTCTCTCGAGACTGAAACAAACTCTGTTCTATGTTCCTAACACCTTTTATTATGGCTACCGCAGGCATAACAGAATGTTCAATTACTGACACAGGCTTAGCTACAGAAAAGTTGACAGTTCACATAGCCAAGAGTAAAAAAAACTTGTCTGGTTAGGCATCATGCTAGAAAAACTGATAGTGTAAACGGGATCATATTTAAAAGTGCTGCAATGATGCAACGCTTGATGTTGGCAGTAGCTGCAATTAAAAACCATAGGGAGTGCAGAAACTAGGGTCCTAGGGGAGCAGCCATAAGGGAAACACAGCTGCAGCCATATTGAATCACCTGACCTATCATTGCAACCTTATATTATTCTAGAAGCATTGCTTATTCATATGATATTTCTTAAGACTTAATTTTACATTGTATTTTCACTTTTGCATTCTGTTGTTTGGCAAAAAAAACATTCTTTCTGTGACTAATGACTTATTGAATCTTTTGTTTGTTAGTGCATTTGGTGAGATATGAAAGAATAGTTTGCACATTTACTTTACATCCAACAACCTCACTTCTATGTGCAGCTTTGCGTGCTTCAGCTTTCATTCCTAAATGCATTGGTTGCACTGGCTGTGAGTATACAGCAGTGACTTGTATGCAGGACTTGTGTCTGCCTTTCCATGGGAGGAGCTATGTGTACTTGGTCAAACATGAGATGTAAAGCTGCAGCTGTTGAATTGCATTGTCAGTGCAAAATCGAGTAGTTGGTTGATTGACAAAGTTGATGCTATGCTATTAACGGCATTGGCTACAGCGTGTGGTCAGTGCAGCTGTTTATTTTTTTTTTCTACATCCAGTATTGCATAACCAACTAGCGCCAACAATCATTGTACATGTATTGTACCTGATCATGGTGACTGTATTGTGTCAGTGTACTCTCGAAAATATCCATATGTTGAGAATTTGGTGCATATTGAGTACCCTTGGCTGCTAAAAGTTAACCTCCAACCTTCCAGCAAAATATATTTTTGAGCCAGAAAAGAATTCTGTGGTATGTAAGGATTTGTTTGATCCAACGCTAGGGGAATCAATCGATTTTGGGTGATGTAGCATTCCTGTTTGGACAGTTGTGTTTCATTTTATACGAGGCTGCTGTTTCTGGCAAGTTTCCTTCATTTGTGGCATTGTGTAGCAAAAAATAAAAAAGTAAATAGTAATAATAAAAGGTATTCATAGCAGCCAAAAATAATCAGCAAAGCTGTTTGTGTCTTATTCTCACGGTTTGTCTTTATGGTTGTTTTCACTGTGTGATAACTGGCAATGTTGTTTCTTTTTTTTCAATGCTACAATGCAGACATGGGGCTGCTAGTGCCAAGTGTGAGTCTACAGCTACGCCAACAGATCCTAGAGGCTGCTGTACAGTGTGGCTACAGTGCAGAGCGACAGCTGGAGATGATTGGCCGTGCTGCATCAGAGATGGTGCTGCAGCTGCTTGGTGGTTGCCGTAGGTGTGTAATAATAGTTCTTGCTTGCCTTGCATGGTTGATACTTAAAAACATACAGCATGGAAGATGCTCATAAAAGTTCAAGACACATATGCTGTGCTGACTTACAATTAAGAAGTTTGCTCAGGAAAAAACAATGTAAATGTTACAGATAATGCACACATTTCACATCAGCTGATATATGATACATAAGAAACACTTCAAGTAAAACCAAGAAAAACCAAAAGGAAAATTGAAAAAATATAGTCAAAGTGATGTTGAGAAAAGCTGCCCCTTGTTACTTAGAGTCGCTGATGGGACACTACTACATACATATATATTTGTCTTATCTGACAAATACAGATGCTCCAAGTGATAAAGAGGTGGCTCTTCTTGGTATCATTCTGATTATATTCTGTCAATTTTCTTTCAGGTTTCTCTTGGCTTTGCCTATATAGTTTGTTCTATGTTCTATGCCTCATATATAGCTGCTGTGTAGTGTGCACAATATCTGTTTTGTATACTTGTATTGTTTCTCCAGGTGTTAACTTAGTTGGGAGACTGCACAGCACCCATATCTTCTTGTCTTTTTTTTGCATGCATCTTTTTCGCTGCATGTTTCTAAATGCGAATTCATATCAGCTTGCTCATTCATCAAACCTTGCAAAGTTGAGTGTTGCTGGTCAAGACTGAAGGGACAATAAAACAAAACTTTGGGTTCCAATTAAACAGAAGAATTACTGTTTTTAAATAGCCATTATGTCATGTCTGGCCAGAATACAAAATAAAGAAGTCAGAGGAGGATATAAAAGTTAAAGAATGGGTACCTCTGGCTTCATAGTATTTCTGTGTGAACTCCCTGTGGTGTCATAGATTTTGACAACTGGCTCACACTGCATAGCTTGATAACAAAAGCAACTGACTGCAATAAAAAATTATTTGACAGCATGATATGTTAGGAATATTCAGAAACATTGGAATTGTGGTTTTAAGTAAGGTAAACTTCAATACATCTGACGAAGTCAGTAAAATTGGCACTTTAATTTGTTACATTATTTTCGTTATATTGAAATTCAACTTTTATTAAAATATGTGCAGTTCCCAGCAGATTTTTTTTTACATGAAAGGGTTTGTAAATATACCAGAATTATCAGGAACACAGAGAAAACGAATTTCAGTGACAAACAAGAAAATCTGAGGACACCTAAGGGCTTCTTTTGACTTGTGAATGCGATAGCGTTAATGTCTGATTGAATGCCACTGAGCGGTCCTTTGAGTTATGAATTCTTCATGGGCAGGCTAGATGCTTGGTGTGTTTTGATTTGGCCTTAGCCTGGTGCAGTTAGAACGGAGGCAAGATCTTGTGTGTACAAGGAACCCGCAGATAACATAGGCTTCCGAGAGCAAGACCGAGCGTGACATGGCGTTGCGGCAATGCCCTTTCCCCTCATGCAGCATCTGGCATGCTAACATGGCAGCAGGTCTAATCTCTTGCCTGCTCTGCTCTATCGAGGAACACTCGTGATGTGGTGTCGCAGCCAATGGGAAATGAGGTGCCGTTTTGCTTCTATAGATGACATACGCTGGCTTTTTCATTCAATGGGCCATTTGACGCTTTTGAATAATAATAATAATAATAATAATAATAAGAAGAATAAAATTCCTCTTGTTGAATTTGAGAGTTGGCAATCTGCGTTACGGTTTCATGCCATGTCAATATCTTCATATTGGCAGTGCGAAGCGAAGCCTGCAAAGCTTTCACATCTACTCCCCCACCATGGCTCATAGCGGTGCCGGCAGTGGGATGATGCTATCAGTGGACCGCTCTCCACATAGTCTGACCAATGCAGCATCAAAACGCATTGGACGCCGCAAAGAAAGCTGAACTTTAAGATGTCATGAAAGTGAGGCAATGGTCAACCTGTTGTTCATGGCTGCCATGGTTGTTGTAAATTTGCGATGTTGCGTGTGCTTGTCATATTTCCGAAAAATTGCGAGCAAGATCTGGTACAGTGTCCAAAATTTTGATAGCCATTATGGATTATTTCTAGTATTGGTTCCATGAATAAAAAAGTTGCAGTTTCATTGGTAGCGATAGCAAGGTATTACACAACCGCACAAAAGTTCGTAGTTTTATTGGCCGTACAAATTGCAGTAAACATTCACTTACTTTATTTTTCCTGCTTGAGTTGCCATGCAACATAATTTCAGTATGTAATTAAATATAAGCATGTAGGCCTGTTTCATGCAGACACTGCAACAGTGACTTTTAGCATGTATTTTTCATAATTCATCATTCATAATTTTCAGGTTGGTCACTATTAAACATCGCACCTACGTAAACTTTGCAGACTATCTTTCTCAAAAGGCATGCTTGCTAATTAAATTACCAACCATGGTGTCATGCATGCATGGGTAAATATAAACAAATCTCACTCAATGTCTGCAAGCACACGCTACCAATATGAAGAAGGCAGACTTAGGGGAGCAAGCGCTTCATTTTCCCTTCAATGTGCCTTCGAATCTCGATATTCCCAACGCTAGGCATGTGAGAAGACAGCCCACATGAAGGCCATCTATAAAAATTGCGTGAAGCCACAACCCATTTGACCCGTTTCAGCCCGCTGATGCGCTCAGCCACCCTGATGGCCAGGCTTAGGGAGGAGGCATGCACTCACTTGTACCCCACCCTCCTGTAGTGGCACTTGATCATGTTACCACATATACTCACACCTCCGATCTCCCCTTTCATGCATAGGAAGACGGTGCGCATTAAGCTGCCATCCTTCTCACCTCATCCTTACACGTTTTCCCTTGCGAGCACAGCCCACCTCGCAATAGGATCTCATCGCACTTGGACTCTTACATGTAACATGATAGCAAAAGGATCTTACGTTTAGTATTAGCACTGCTAATGTTTATCGGATGCTACTCCGCTTTGGTGGTAGCTTCTGCGCTGCATGCAATCTGAGAGGTGCGCTTGTAAGCAAAAGCATGTAATTCAACCATGCCATCCTCTGTGCCCATGGCAGTTTCGATTTACTGCCTCAGCACTCCTTCATAGGAAGAGTGAAATTTCATTCTATGTATTAATAGTTAAAACGTGGCATAACAAAGTTGGTAAAATTGGCAATTTGCTTCATTAATTAAAATTTGGTTACATTGAAATTCGACCTTTTATGCCAATAAAACAGTCTCTGATGAATTTTACTTCCATGGAAGGGGCCCACATAATTTTCCGAATTATTGAGTAATCATAAAAAAACAAATTTGGATGAGAAAAACGATTAATGAGAATTGGCTATATCTTCCTATCGGTAGTACAAAGCGAAGCTAGCAATGCTGTCGCACCCACTCTGCCCCCTCGGCTGATAGTGTCGCCCGCAGTGTGACGCCACTATCAAGAGTAGCGCCAGCAGCGAGGAGCAAATGCTTCATCTGCTTCTCACCTTAACACATCTACGAAACTCAAGAATATGTGACTTCCAGTATTAAATGTGTGGGAAGACAGCACGCGTGATTCCCCCCCATCTCGTCTAACCCAGTCTTTGCAAACATGGCAGATTACTTTTAAAACAGGGTATGCTGCTTGCTGCATATGTGCTCAGCCATATGTAGGATCTTATGGCACTTGGACTTCATATGGAACGTGATGCTGCTCCACTTCAATGGTCACTCTTGGTCACATGGCACGTGATTTGAGAGGTACAGTCACAAGCAGCCACATTTAATTCAACCATTTTAGCACTTGCATCTGAAAAAGTTACCATTTATTGCCTTGCTATTTCTTTGCGGTGGCAGTGAAATTGCGTTGTATTGAAATTGTGTATAAACACACTTCATTAGGTTGAGGTTTAAATTAAATGGTGTTCTATGGACAAGAAGTTATAAAAAGTTATATGATTCATTATATTGAGGTTTGGAAATGCATGGTATTCTATGGACAAAAAGTTATAATAACTTAAACACTTTGCTATATCGAGAATTTCATTATACTATTGAATGATTTAGCTGTAATATAAATCAGTAGTCATTTTAGATAGCTTTCCTTTGCATTTGCAAGTAGCGAGAGCTGTGGATTGTCAGTGCTACCTTATTGATGCCAACAGCAGAGGAGGTATTTCTTTTGAGTCTGAGGTCTTTTCATTCCATTCAAGAATTTTTTAAGGGCACAGTGTGTTGTGCTTGTTTGGTTTCTTTCTGTGTTTTTGACTGTCAGAAGACCCCAAGTTTCTGCACAATTAGTGGTGCCATATTTAGAAATGTGGAGTGTTTTTAACTGATATGGTTATGAGAGTTCATAGTTTCGGTGAAGTTTAGGTGTGAACAGTTGTATAGCTGTACGTCGTCCACCGTTATTGACTATGGCATGGGCCTTGTCATCTTTGCTGTCCTACGGCCAAGCATGTGCATCATTGGGGTGCCTCTGCTGCAGGCTAAACCCAGCCAATAGCCACCAGCGGCCCACAGTAGTGCTGGTGTGTGGCGGCCACCGGCAAGGTAGCCAGGTGGTGTGCTGTGGTCGGCAGCTGGCTAATCATGGTGTCGAGGTGCTACTCTGGCAGCTACCTCTACTGGCTGGCGGCTTGGCTCCTGTGGACCCACTCTTCTCATCTGAGATGGCTCTGTTCCGCAGAAGTGGGGGAAAAGTGCGACTTACTCTAGCAGGTAAGATCGTACCTGATATTTTTCTCTCTCTTACTGCGGGGTTATTAAGCCTAGGCCCCTGTACTCAGTGACAATTTAAGCATTCAAAATAATCTCTAAGCACAAAATGGATCCGTATTTGCTCTCTATGCCTCTGCTTGTCAAAACATAGTCACTGAGAGACGCTGATATTGCAAAGAAGTTTGTCTTCGTCATGATGTCATGGAAATAAGCGGACATTATTGGCTGGCTCTTCTATACAAATTCCTTTTGGATTAGAGAGCAGCGTACTTGCCACAGCATTCTTAGGTTGCCACCACTTATTGTGAAGGAAGAAAAGAACTTGGAGGCAGTCTCGCAGGATAAAATCGAAGCCAGAAAAAATCAGCCCAAGGCTTGAGCATGTAACATTAAGTTTTATTGTGCTCTACCGCAGTGCTAGCCGCACTCAGCATATGTTTTGGCACAGCAACAACAGATGCATCAGCAATGTGTGGCTGCTGCACTTGCATATTTCAGCGAAGACAATGAGAAAATGTGCACAGTGTGCAGCAAAGTAACTGAACAGGTGCACATTGCTTAAAACGTACTGGGAATTATGCATACAAGGCTGAGTCCACCAAGCGCATGATCACATGTTGGGTCTACTTATTGAGAGAGCAAGTACTCAGGGGGCAGCTTCACGGAGAGCTGGCTTGCAAAAGCTGGCGGTGTGATGTAACATTCCCTCTAAGTTTATTTCCTTCCACCGTGCCACATAAACATAAGTGAAGTCAACACTGGCACAGATGTGAATCATCAAGCAAGAATTAACTTCTGTGAGCAGGGGTTAAAGTAAGGTATGTTGTGCTGCCCCATGGAATGATGAAACTAGTGGAGATTTTCAGGCCATTAGTTGCTTCGCTTTGTATTACGCCTTCCATGTTGCTATTACATTTTGTGTTCACTCAGGGTGTCTACCAACCGATAAAACCGGGAATTCTCAGGGATATTGAATAGCCTGGAAATACTCACGGAAAATTCAGGGAATTTGTGCTTCTATCAAGAAAAATTAGCTGTAGTTTTATTAAAGGGAACAAAAGTCGTGGTAATGCTGGTTTTAGTAACAGAGAGGGATCATAACGAATCGTCTTTGACTCCGTGTCATCTGATGGAGGAGTTGCCAGTGTACATACAGTCAACAACCGACTTTCCGGATGCCCGATCATTTGCACAGCTTTGTGGCACCACCACGCCTTAAATTTCGGAGGCAAGAACCTCTCGCCGTCCAATTTGCCATGTTTTTTGCTGTGACCACAGGTCCGAAACAACATTAATCAAAGCCAGCGCCGCCGCCATTTTGATTACCTCGCCGCCTCGAAACGGCGCTCTCGCACATCCACTGGCAGCCGTAGCCACCACCGCGGCAAACGCTAGGCCTAGCTGATTCGACATTCACTATTAAGCATCTTGCTGTTCGGTGCCGTGTGCTTCATTGAAAGAAGTCGCCGCTGTCAGCAATGGCACCGACTCCGCCTTTGCGGTCCTTGCGATTGACTTTGAAGCTCGGAAGGTAACCGTGGCATAATGCCGGTTCCCGAAAGTCAGCTTCGCCTCACTACAGCAGTGTCGCGATGAAGCATACGCGAAAGTATTACGGTGAAGCATAACAAGCGTGGGAAGGGGCAATTGTCACGGGACGCAGTATGTATTCATTAATTATACACACGTGTACCTGCCATCTCCTGTCACAGTGCGAGCATCGATATGCCTAATAAGTGTACTGGCAGCCCTCTTCGGATGTGCATGTGGCGATTTGAGCCCATAAGGGCAGTAAAAGACATGCATTCATTCCAACAACCAACAATGCACACAACGTACGTTGTGTGCCATGCTCAGCTTGCCAAAACCACCTACAAAATTTTTGTGGTACAATGACGAACTACTGACTCATGTCACCGCCGCTGCTGAAAAATCAATGAAACAGGCTGCTAAAGAAGCAGTTGAGCTTAATGATGGTGATATTGATATCGCTGTTGCTCTAGATGGAAGCTGGCAGAAGCAAGGGCACACCTCAAATAATGGCATAGTGTCTGAAACCAGTGTCGACTCAGGTAAGGCCATTGATTTTGAAGTAATGACGAAGCGTTGTGCTTTGTGTGTGTTAAAAGGCACCTCTTGTGATGATCAGGATGAACATCAATTCCAGCGGAACTACGAAGGTGCAAGTGGAGTCATGGAGACTGCAGGAGCTTTGCATATATTTCAAAGAAGCAAGCAACTACATGGTGTACAGTACACCAAGTATCTGGGAGATGGGGACAGCAAAGGCTTCCTTGCCATGCAAGCAGCAAAACCATATGGAGAACTTATGGAAATTTCAAAGCTAGCATGTATTGGCCGTGTCCAAAAAAGAACGGGGGTCCAGATTGCAAAGACTAAAGAAAAAAACAAAGGGAACGGACTGTCCGACGGAAAGGTTATCTCTGGCCGGGGACGCTTGACTGATAGACTGATCGACGAGCTTTAGACATATTATGGCTTGGCCATTAATAGACATGTTGGGATGTCGGGCTCTGTATGGCTGTATGGGCCACCTATTTTCATAAGGCGTCCACAGATGCCGATCCTTCTCGTGGTCTCTGTCCAAAGGGTGCTGACACTTGGTGCAGATTCAACAAGAGTGAGATGAATGGCAAGCCTTACGTCCACAAGGACTCGCTCCTGGCAGCGGTCCTTGGGGCAGTGAAGCCAGTTTTTCAGCAACTCTCAAAACCTGACCTTCTCCAGAAATATCTCCATGGAAAGACTCAGTCCGCAAATGAGTCGTTCAACGATATTGTGTGGGAGCACACTCCGAAGAATGTTTTTCTTGGTCTGAAGACTCTGAAAATAGTGACAATGGATGCTGTGCTAACTTTTAATGATGGCAGCATTGCTGGAGCCAACATTCTGAGGTCATCTGGAGTTTCTGCACGATGTCTCACAGTCCAGTGGTTATGCGAAATTGACCGGTGGCGATTATACTTTGTGGAGAGGGCTACACGACTGGTCACAAAGGAGGCTCGAAGAGCAAGGCAGCTAGCACAGAAAAGAAGTATTGACAGTGGAGGTGACTACCAGGCTGGTGACAATTGAAAAAATCTGTCAGTATGCATAACCAGAGTCCTATATCGTAATAAAGCTTTTTCTTTCACGTCAAAGCCAATTATCTCAAAGCATCAAATTTTGCTACATTTGACTGTTTTTCTCAGGAACTACAAGGAGTAGGGATATAATTTTTTCTAAATAATGAGTAAACACTACAGGGAGTCTACTGAACTAGAATTATGAACATTAATGGAGGGAGTTTTGATTTAAAGGGAATTTACAGCAGATTATTGCTTCGAAAGTTGGTGGATCTAGTAAAAAAAGCAAGCAAAAAAAAAAAGCTGTTCTATAGAAAACAATTATCCTACTTCATTGACACTACCTCAGATTGCTGATTACAATGCTACCAAGATGAATGCTCTAACCCCATCAGACCACGAGAAAGAGGGTCACAAACATAGGCTAAAATGCATAGGAGGAATAGGACCTACCCTGTCCCCTTCAGTCCTTGTTGAATTTTGCACCACTTCATTACATTTTCAGCCTTCCCATACAATTTGTACTCTGTTGTCTCTCTCTCTCTATATATATATATATCTCCCTTAGCAGCTCCATAAAATGTCATGTGTGCCTTCGTGCTTGAGAATATCCCATAACAATCCCCTGTCTACGTTGTCGTAGGCTCCAATATCTAGAAATGCTATCCGTAAAAGTCTATTCTGAGCTACTGAAATCTCTATGCACTGAGTTAGTACAAACATATTACCCTATAAGCGTTCACCTGGTCTGAGCCCATTCTGTGGTTCCCCCAGCACTTTTTTTTTTCCACCCACTTCAACAGTTCTAATTTTATGGCTTGCATTGCCATTTTGTATATCACCAACGTTACCGTAACTGGCCTGTTCGAGCTCGTCTTATAATTATTAACTTTGCCTTTGTAGATGTGGTTCCTTTTGCTTTCACGTCATCCAACTGGAATTTTCTTCGTTCTAATCATTTGCTTTGTGGCATTAGTCAGCAGTGCCTTGCTCTTTGGACTGAGGTTTTTGAATAATTGCATTGTGATTTCATCGGGTCCTGCAGCCGTGTTATGGAGGACATTTTCTTCTGCTTTTTGCCAGCAAAACATTTCTATGCAACATTTTTATCTCCCAGGCTTCTCTGTTGCTGCTGGATTTGTTTAAGTCTGACGCAAAGCATCTGGCACCATCTTGTGGCACGCTGCGCTAACTTGCAGTGCTCTCAGTGGCTTTCGCAATTGGTGCACAGGCGGTACGCGTTGTGTGGTAATGGCAGGAGACAAGAACTTGTGTAGAAAAATGATACCCCATCTTGGCTTCGTTTGTTTAAAGGGAACTTAGCAACGCAAATGTCATGATTATTCTGCATGGAAAACTCCATTTAGAAGGCAAAATTTTGAATGTTATTATAGCAGCCGTCGTTATCTTCCTTGGATGCGTTTTATACATGGCAGGCTACGGTGTGTGTATCTCATACCTCGTGCTGCGAGATTAGAAGAAAGGAAAGAAGAATAAAAAAGAGCTTCTTCTGCTCCTGCTATCGGCCCAAATAGTCCCCAGGTCTTTGCTTGCCAACTCGCTCATTGTTCAAGTAAGTCTCACCTCGTACCCTTATAGTTATATCTGATATGTGTTGAATAAAATATTGTTATATATGTTTGTTATTTGTTATTTGCTCATAACCCTAATGCATAAGGTCACAACATCTACAGGTTCCGAACGGGCCGCTCTTCGCGCTGTTGTTGAATACATTGAAAAAGAACCCCCTAGTAAATGGGCAATCCTTTGTGATTCGAAAGCAGGCTTCCAAAGCTTGCGAGGTTTACGGCATGGTAATTACTACCTACTAGTGTCCCAAATGAACTAAATTTGCCGTTGCACTTCTGAACGAGGACATGATATAATCTTTCAGCGGCTGCCGAGACATTGTGGCGTCGTTGGTAAACACCTCATCGATGACGCTGCCCGATATGCCCAAGCTGGAGCACTGACACTCCTTACAACTTCATTGAGAGAAGACGCTGCAAGAGAGCTTCATAGTCTCGCACATACCATCGCGTTGAGTTACTGGCATACACCGTAGAACTCTACCCGTTGATTATATAGCCTTGACCCATCACTGAAACTGAAGTTACCAGCAAACCTTCCACGACGTGATGCAACAATACTGTGTTGGCTGTGGGTAGAAGTAGCATCCACTAACTCCTGCAAATATTGTTATTGGAATGGCAGACTCACCGATATGTGCTGAGTGCAAGTGTGAAGAAACCATCAATCATATTCTGTGCCACTGTCTCGCTTCGATAATCAACGTCAAACTCTCCAGTGTACCTTGAATAGACTGGACCATAGGCCATTTACAGAGGTAAAGGTGTTGAGAGTCTGGCCTCACAGTTCATCAGCCCAGAAAGCCATTCGAGTGCTTCTTTAGCACCTGAAGGCAACAGCCTTGACTATCCCACTGTAAACATGCTGCACCTAGCTTAGTGCATGTGAAATAGTGATGTAGACTCATGTATTCTGTCTCTCTTTCACTCTCCACGTCTAGGGTAGCAAATTGGTCTGGTTCACCTCCCTGTCATTCCTTCCTCCCTTCTCTCTCTCTCTTGATAATTGATGTCGACTCATCATTATAACCGATACATTGTTATATGTAGTAGCGTTATAAGTGGACAGGACTGTATTATGTAGCAGCCCTAATTTCATGGTCCTGCAAATAATCTAAGCCTTTCTACTGGAAAACAACATTTTCTAAGATAAATATCTTTTGCTTTTAAATGTGTCACAATAACTCTCTTATATTACCTTGTACTATTGGCCAAATATAGTAATGTAATGAGTGAGCTGAGAATCAAGCCGCTGTCAACAGTCAGTGTGGTATACAAATTGCACTGAAATTTGTTGCATAACATGGACTGTAACATCTTTCTTACGTAAAATTTTTCTTCAGCATCTCAAGTTTTGTGCCTCTCCATTTTTACTGCTTTTTCATTCTGCTGCACTCTTTCTTTGTCCATAGAGCTTTCCAGTAGCAGAGTGGACATGGTGCTGGCAAGTCTGGACTCTGTAGATGGTGGAAGCCAAGCTGATCCAATGGCAGTTGCGACCATGACCAACTGGATTAACCAAAGTAAAGCTCCAATGCTGTGGGTCGACCCGCCACCTGGTGGCAGCACAGGGACACCAACTCCCCAGTGGGTGCTCATGCCCCTCCTTCCTCTGGCAATGGATGAACGCATTGTTGCCTCTACGGGTCTCTACTTATGCGACGTTGGCGTGCCCTGTCACGTCTTCCGTGATTTGGGTGTTCAGTACGCCTCCCCCTTTGGATCAAAGTTTGTGGTAGTGCTCCACGCGAAAAAGCCGTGATAGCTCAGCAAGCGTGCCACTCTCCACAAGCTGCTGAGGTACAGTACTCTTCAAGTATAATGAACTGCTCAGTCATGTCACTCATGAGAAAAAACAAGTGAAATTAAGAGTGAGACGAAAGAAGAAAAGTGAGACGAAGGATGAACTACCGGAACAGACATTGATGGATCTGGAGTTATTGAGTGTGCTGACCCCTCCCTTTCTTTTCTTCTTTTTTTTTAAAGTGTGATTGTGTCTGCGGGACGGCTGTTTGCTTGCTGTATTGTCTTGTCCCTTGGACTGCTGCTGTGTACATCAGGGATGAGTGTTCTTTTGCAGATTGGTGAAAGTATGTGTTCTGTGTCCATTGGCTTGTGAAAGATATGGATACATTAACAGCAAGCAGATGTGGTCGAAATGTAGCATCAAACTTGAACTTACACACAAACCAGCGTTATATAAGGACACATATGCAGGAGACAAGGAGTAGCGTTGTTTGCTGGCCAGAATTAAGATGCTGACTTTAAACCTGGTGATAAAAAACTGATTTGTAGTAATCATGAAAATGTGAGATAAAATTTCTAGCTGCTGGACATTTTCATTATTGTAGCACATCTCATAATCAGCATTCACATCTTTGCAAGAAAAACTGCAGCTGCCAATACTTTTGTTACTTTGAGTCAACCTATGAAGGTTGCATGCTTTATTTGTAGTTTTTGCAACATCTCGATTGACTTGTAAACCATTACTGAAATTTTCTTTGGCGAGCTTTCTGCATTGACGTATGGACTGCTGTACTAAGATACTGGAACTCTGCCATTAGAGAAGGAGGGAGGGTAAAAAAAAAATATATAAATCAAGTAAGCGCCAGTATTGAGATTTCAAGAAAATTTCTCGTACTTTCTAGTTCTGTGCCTCTCTCCTCAATATCCCTCGGCGATGTTAATAGCTGGTCTGGCTCTCATCACACACTGACCACAAGAGAAGTGTCGCAAAGATATCACAGGTTAAAGGAATGGCTGCAGCTCTGACATGATTTGACCTTGATAGAAGACATTCTAGGTGAAATTATTTTTATTAGATTGAACATGTGGTCTCGTTCACACCAATGTCTTGCAAGGGACCTTGCTTGGAACCTAGCTACCTGTGTTCTTTTGGTATTCGTGATTTAAATCATTATTTGGACTTAGGTTGCAGTTTCATTTCAACATGAGTGAAACCTTGCATCAGACTCGGTCTGTTATTGGTGTTTTCAGCAATCCTATGCTTTGTCAAAACGGCTTATTGTTTCTCTGTCACCGCACGTTGAGTGCTAAAATGCTTCAGGTAATTTTTTTACTTTCCATTGTTTGCACGTGTGTGTGTGTGGATAGCAAAGCACTGCTATGTTCCTGCTGTAGTCCAGCATACTCAGAGTTCCCCAAGTAGTGGAAGTGAAAAGCCACACGGTTTTAACTTTGCTTGTTGAAGAAGTCTTTTGTTTGGCCATTCTTTGTTATTGCCCTTAATTATTTCGTTATTGATCCACGCAAGATTTTGTGTTTCTTACGTAAGCTCTACATTCCTTTGTTTTAGTTGCTTTTGTTTCAGCTGAGGTCTGCAGTTTGAGTGCCTGTATACCATTGCACTTAGTTTTCTATAAACATCATTACTGCTATCATAATAGGTATTGTGTTACTGAAGTACTGAAAAGAAGCCTGATGCATTAAGTTCTTTTGCTGCCCTAACGTGGTGCATTGTAAATGAACACTTATACCTGTGTATAAGAGGCTGCAAGCTCAAAAGTGGCATGTGACTAAAGCTGCGATGAAGTATACTTTTGCATTTGTTAACAATAACATTCAAGCATCAACTAGATGTTTAGGTCTCTCTTGCATAAGCTCGGATGCATGTCTGCTAGGTTGCTTTACAAGAAGGACCCTAGTGCCTGTTCGCTCTCTTTGCTTCGTCTTCATTCATTGCTTTTCTGAAGCAACTGAAAAAAGTGAACTACCAACCGGTACCATTTGGGCTTTAGTGATAACCTTAATAACTTCGTGATTTGCATTTTTGATTCATTTGTGCTAGTTAATAGTGACTCTTGAGAAAAGTTGAAAGAAAAATTCAGGCATGGGGGAGGAGGGGGGTCAAGTAACATGCTGTATTGAATTACGATGGGAGCAGACATGAGTGAAAAGTGACTTGACTGGAGTTGGGTCTACCTCACAAAACAGTTTAGCTGAGAACATTCGTAATTTCCTTTGTGTGTGTGTGCTGACTTCAGTTGACCTTGCTGCCTTGCTTTTCATTGAGAAACTGTGTGCTTGCTGGTTGATGCTTGCTTATCATTGTTAAGAGATTGGAAGGGTGTGAGCCATGTGCAGTGTGTGACACATTTGGGACGACATGTGGTATTCATGTGAAGACATGTTTTCATTTCAATTATTTTCTTGAGCCATAGTGGCTAATGTGATGCGGTGAGTAAACATATGTCGAAGAAAGAGTGCCCTAGAGGCCTTAGTGTTTAAGTTCAGCTGCTTTCATGCTGCCTACATGTTTCCTCTAAGTTTGTGAGCATTGTACAGAATTCAGACATATTTTGCAACACATAAACCTGGCAAGTTATATCTATTGTATCATATGGTGTGTCTGTTCTCATAAGTTAGGCGCAACTCAAATATCCACTGTCAGAGAAAGTGCATTGTCATCATTTATGTCATGAGCTGGAGATTTGGAATGACTGAGAGATCATAAACTCATATTATTCATGTGCTGACTATCAGTGAGCACCTTGACAGGTATACCTGCCTGCACACCTTGCTGTGACAGACAGCGGACAGCTGTGTGCATGCCTTATTATTTTTTTTTTAACCATGCATCTGTTTGTCATAAAGAGTCATATAGTGTGTTGCATTAGTATCAGGCCAAGCTTTAAAGGTACACATGGTGGAGAAGAAGAGACAGGTTTCTTCCTTATGATCTTTGCAGACATGAAGATCTTTGTATGGCATTTTTTTCCCAATGAATATACTAGCAGGGTCTTTCATTTGCCGAGTATAATATCATTTGCAATATGTGTTCACTTTTCTCATGTAAGGCTCATGTCTGGAAACGCCTGTACTTCCACTTTGAAGCATTGATCTCATTAACAGTGTGCCAAGCCTCACAGCAGTCCATGTCACTGTAATTTCTTTGGCAGTTGTGATATGGTGTTTCTCTTTTCTAGCACTTAAATCTGAGGCTCAAGAGGCAAGTTCTGGGACAGGTATGGTCCCTGACGTTTTTTTGGTGCTATCATGAAATGCAAAATGGTTGGGGGCAATAGTATGAATTATTTTGAGTATATGAAACAAATGCTCTGTAAATACAAATCTTTATAAGGTAGTAATAGAATGGTTACTTGCTAGAACTAAAGCTGAAGCCTTGGCTTTGTGCCACCATGGGCGCTTGTCGTCGTATGGGTCAGCAAAGACAACGCTGCCCTGTCACCTAGAGCAGAATGCACTCTTGTTCAGCTTTAGCTCTAATGAATGCGGTTTCCTTTTCGATTGCACTCAATTAGAGAACTTGCTGAAGAATGCCATTTTACTACTTTTTTTCTCCCTAAAGCAGACTAGCACTCTGTGAATGGTGAAACAAGTCCTTGAAACCGTTGTTCTTTCTTCATTTTTATTTCTAGTCTTACTTTGGTGGCATCAAGCCAGTAAATTTTATATGTAGTTTTGTGTACCTGTTGTAATGTTAATTTGAGTGTCATTAGCTGTTACTTTGCTTTCTTTTCATCAGCAGTGCTGGTGCGTTAATTGCCATTATATCTGGTATCTGCATTTTCTTTCACCTTTTGCATGGACTTGGAAGTGCCGAAAAGAGCATTGAGAAAGGTATACCTGCTACTGATGCACTGATGCAAACTAGACTGTTCACTATTAAATATAGCCAATGCTCATTGTGGTGGCTTTTGACACAATTAAGAGAAGAAAAAATTAAGTAAAAGTAACAGGATACAGGCTGTTATGGGCACACAACTTGCTACATTGTCTTTTACTGACATCAAGTTCCAAATCTTTAGTTGAATATGTTTCTGGTTACACAAATGGACAATGTAGCTCTTCGTGTCCACTTGTTAACTCACAATTAACTTTTAAAAAAAGTTAATTGCGGGCATTGTATTGAAAAACATTGGGCTCATTGAACTGTAATATGTTTTTCATACAACAGTGCATCCTATGGGATTGCCATTGGTGTACTCCTGTAATTCTGAGAGGGTGCTAGTATGTCTGCATTCATGACGAGGCCAGCAGGATGTAAATGGTAAAACTACGTACATGCAATGTGACCACATTTGTATGTGGGGTAAAATTGTTACTGCATGGCTATTGTACTTGTTCTACAGGGCTGCTCATGGTAAGCATGCAACAGAAACTCGTTGGCAAATGAAGTGTAATCTCATGTTTCTTTAGATGATAAGAATAAGCATTCTGATAAAATATTCGATGGAAGCATTGGGTTAAATATCATGTGGCTCTGGTATTGCCTGCAGAATAAAAAATACCATGGCATGCTAATTCACTTGCCCGGTGTTCTGTCTTTTTCATTCATGTGTAGTGTGTTGAGGTAGCATTTGCAAAAGGGACCTGACCTGTGGTTTGCAAGTTGTGTCATACACGGTGAAATACCTTATTTACGAGCACGATTATTAAATTCGGGGTGTATGCAATGTTTCTTTTTTCTGGCAGTTCTGTTGGAGAATGTCGTATCCAGGTGGTTGTAACAGAGAAAATACGGTACTGATAACTTTATTCGCAATATAGTGAACTGCGAAGAAATAGGTTCCTGCTTCGGGAGAATAATTTAATTACAGTCACACTTTCACACAGAGTAATTACTGTACTACTCTAGCGCAACGAAAAGCCTACCAGCGAGTGTCGTATTATAAAATGAAAGATAACTTCCTCTGACACCGCTTGGAGTGCTGCGGTGCTCGTTACGGAGGGGTTTTGGTCCAACTTTTCATTAGTTCATCCTGCAGAGTGCATTAGGCGTTTTTCGGTCTCTACTTTCCTCATTCTCGTTAAAAATAGAACTGCTGCTTCAAGATGTATTTGGACGGAGCTGAAGGAGTCTTCGAGTTCTTGCGAGGCAACCTGCCTTTTTACGTGATCGTTTTTGTGCCGCTTCTCATCGTCATCTCGCCGGTCACCCCCGTGCTCGGATCGCACGAGTTCACCGTATATCGCATGCAGCACTACGACCTGCAGGGAACTGTTCACGGTAAGTCGCGCGCGGGATACGCGCAGCTGCGTGCTGAATAAGACTGGTGTGTCTGAAAAGAAATCGCCTACAGCGAGGGGCGTGCGAACGCTTTGCACTGGTCAAGAAGGTGCGGAAAAAATAACTTCCTCTTTACCTACGTGCCAAGCACGCTCTAACATGTAACCTCCTTGTTGACTGCAGCATGCGTTTACAGAAATGCATAGTCGTAGACTGTGGCACGGCAACTGTAGCCAGCACGGCAGGTGGCAATTGGCAATCATGTGCCTTTAGAAGCTGCGGGAAACTCTTGTCGAGAGCAGCAGATACAGAGATTAAGCTCACTTTTTACTCTGCGCAATCTTGAAAGCGCTTTATTATTATTATTTTCTTTTTCTATTTCATATTGAGATCTAAAATGTGTCGTCTCAACACCTGATAATTTTTGCTTGTGTGTGGCTATCCGGAAATTGCAGGCCGGCTTGAGCTAGAGTGCGGCTACAGCTTTCATGAGTTCCCTTCACTGGTAGTGTTTAAGTCAGAATTTTCGGAAAGCACAGTTTCCTGCGGCTTCGAATCTACTGTGCTCGCAGCGTGCATGCGAGTTCTGCATACTGTCACAAACCTCAAGACTGTGTTCTTCAGAAACTTCACCCAGGGTAACTAACAGCAAGAACTATTCTGGAATAAGACATCTTTACATACGAATTGTATGCACGTCGCTGTGAGAATTAATCGGACTCATGCTGTTTCCCCTTGGTTGTGTCGTCTACACTGGCCAGCCACTTCTGTTATAGCAAGGCTATAGGGCCTAGAACATAATAGCATTCAATAGCTGCCACCTGGGAAGACATTAGAAGAATTTTTATTTACCATGCAGAAGCAACATTGAGTAACAACACACTTGTCTCTTCTTTCAGGGTCTAGGAGTTCTGTTGTGAACACTGAAGCTAGAACATTACATTCATCATCTTACCACAGAAAAGTTGTCATAGCACGGCTTGCTGACCTCACTCATGGGCAGTTCAATGAGGTGATCCAGCAAGGGGCAGCTGGTGTTCTTATATTCTTGCCACAAAACTTCAGTGATGTTTCTCCTGATAAGCTGAAGGTAAGGACAATTCCACGTCTATGTGGGTACATAAGTCACAAGTGAGCATTGCAGGGATTGCTATTGACTATCTGCTTTTATTTTCCAGGCTTTAATGGAGCTTGAACATGCACTACAAGAGGATGCTGTGCCTGTGCCTGTATACTTTGCATATGAGACAGACGAGTTGAAAGACATGTACAAAAGTGTCCAGAGGACATCTGATAATGGCAGAACGACCAGTGTCGCACAAGGTACAAGAGTGTCGATGGTGCAATGTTAAGAATTCTTAGCAAGTAGCAGCCAAGGGACGGTGTTGTACTGTTTGGATGTATCAAATCCTGTTCTAATCATAAAGAAGAAAGGCACTATCCTTGTTGCAGCTCATTAACCTTATAATTATGATTCACTGAAATGCCGCACAATTCTCATGTGCCCAAGATAATCGTCTCATGCACTTCCTTATTCCTCCATGAGTGAAGGCGGGGGTGGGGCTAAGGATGAAACAGAAAATATTTATGGAAAGGTGGAAAATGACAATTATGGTTTTTACTGCTGCAACAATCCTTCGTTCAAACCTTTGCTTGCTAGTGTTCCACAGATGCTTGCGTGGATTATATCAGCGAAGCTTTCTAGTTAAAACTTCAGTAAAATTCTGTTGCCTTCGCTGGGATGTTGCTCCGCAATGCTTTTGCCTTTTGAGATAGCATGGCATTCTAAGTGTTGCATGAGTGAAGTATGAGGTGAATTGACGATAAAAATGGCTGTGCACAGGAGCAGCTGTGTACTAAATAGTTAGTCAGTTTAGTGCATTTAATCTGAAATGTTGGCCTGTGCAGCTTTGTAATGATAGCATTTAGGTGGACTGTTATAGTTGGTGTTAACTGCATAAAGAAGTAACTTAGCTGGTCTTGTTTCACAACCTTACAAGGATAAAATGCTTTGTAGAGCCCCAAGTTGAACCCCAAGCCTTTCTCTTCTGATATTAATTAAATCACAATAATGCTTTCAAGGAACGCTTGATGTAAGTTTTGGATACCATTAGTCTATATGCCTTTGCAATAGCATTTCTGCTTGTTTCCTATGCAGTGAGATTGGTTTGTCTTGCAGTGTAGTTTTCATTAAAAGAAGTCACTTAGGGCTGGTAGAAATAACTACTATATGCTCTATCATATGCATATACTGAGTGTTTCAGCGAACACTTTCAAAAGTTTTTAAAGGTTGCCTGTAGCAGGTAGCACCGTTCTAATTTATGAGCTGGTCTACTCTATGAGACAGACATTACTTGCACAAAAGATTCAGTAATTAAATTTTTAACTACTTATGTTATGCCCCATATTGCAATGTACAAATTCTAGTGATGGTGTTCACAAGGTGGATCCACTTGGAATGAATTCTCAGGATGACACCAGTTTCGAGATATCGTTTCCCGAATTTTTCAGAGAAATGCATTGGCATTCCAGTTACTTTCCTAACAAAACGTCGTTTTATGCATTTAAGCTCAAAAGTAACTGGAACGCCAGTGCATTTCTCCACTAAGTTCGAGAAACAATATCTCGAAACTGGTATCATCCTGAGAATTCGTTCCAAGTGGATCTGCCTTGTGAACTGCAATTTGTAAATTTTTAGAATTTGTAAATTGCAATATGGCCCATAAGGTAATTACTTAAAAACTTAATTAATAATTTTGTTGATTAGTCGATTATGCATTTCCATTTTTCGAGCTAGTAGTCTGGCCACTTCGAGTAGACCACCTCATGAACTAGAATTGTTCCATCTGCCACCGGCTATTTTAAGAATTTTTGAAAGTGTTCGCTGAAACCCCCTGTATTGTGTCATGTGTATTCCAGGTTGCATGTAGTGTAGTCAAAGCTGTGCCAGTTTGCATCATTGCTACACCTCTGCAATATATTGCCCCACTAACCTGACTAAACTACTTAAAACCTAAATGTTTCATTCTTACATAAGAATAGCAAGGTTCACCGCCTTCCTGTTGCATTTGCATTTGTATCATCATAGACAGCATTAGATTGCTACTTGGTAAAAGTAGTGTGAAGTGTCGCCAGAGCTTATTTGCCTTGAAATTAATATTACTTTTATTTATTTATTTATTTATTTGTTTATTTATTTATTGCAGATAATTGTTTATAAGCACATTTGTAACTCAAAACAAGTTTGAAATTTAGTTCATATATGGACATACTTTTTTGTGCATCTTTTCAAGTTGCTTACAAGGGCGCATCCTTCCAGTTACTGTAGCTATGTTGCAAATGGGCATAACTTCGAATATTATGGCTTGCTGGATTTCAAACAGAACAAATGATTGCATATGCTACTTAAGTGATTGTACTTCTGAAGAATCTTGAAAACTATGGTGCTTTTTGCTCTGTTCAAATTACGCAGAGCTGTGGGGCATGCTGAAGGCAAGTGGATTTCAGCTGGTGGTCTTGGGAAGTCAGGCCAAAGTAATTCCTGACATTCAGCTTTCGAATATTCAGGTAAGTTCAGCAGTAAACAGATTATGCGTGATCTCGTGATTAACTGTTTCTGTTATAAACAAATAGCCACTGTTTTACAAAAATTACCCGTCATTCTTCTCATGCTGTGTTCACCACGGCACAGACAGTGTGATGATTGTTATTATGCAAAAATATACTGAATGGTGCAGTTATCAGTGTCTTGTTTCCTTGTTATCTTGTTTTAGTTATCTTGTTTCAGTGACTAAGTGTGAGCAGACTGATATATAGCTTGTTGACAGCTCCCTGCGATATATATCTTGTGTGAAAGCACAAACATTTAACATCAAGATGAGAACAAAAAGAAAAGAGGATGAGCTTGTTCTCATGTCATTTTGTTCCTGCTTCGCTGTTAAACTTTTGAGCTTTCAGGCAAGATATTTAAACATCAACTTGCCCAGTTGTTATGCTACTAAGTAGTATATCTTCTTTTATGACCATTTTAACATGTTATCTGTATTGGTACACATAAAGAATACACCACTCCACTCACTATGGGAAGTCTTTTTTTTTTTTTTTTTTTAGTTCACAATAAATATAAAGCCCTTGTCACCATGTTCAAGTGATGTCTATTGCATTCACTTATATATTGAATAATATGATATAAAAAACTAAAAATACTTATATATAATAGGATTTTGTACAAGTTAGATTTAAAGAGAAGGAAATGTACCTGTGCAAGAGCAGGAGTCCTCCATGAAAAGTTGCAGTTGAAACAAGTCCGTAGATGTCAAAATCATACAAATATGTTTCATGCAGACACTCAAATGACATTCACAATTACACACAGTGTTGTAAATTAAGTATTCACCTCTTGGGTGCCAGTGCCTTCAAATAAGTTTTCCATAGAACTCATTGCTTTTCGATGCACTACGTTTGATAGTTGTAAACCCAGCACCTTGGCAAGTGAAATAAAGGCCAATGTGGGTCAAGTAAATTGCAGTTTTTGCTCAATTCACTGTCCACATGTAATGTGCTTGAGATAGTGAAGGAGTAGCTAGTATATGTTCTTGTTGTAGCGACTGCATGTTCATACTGGAGAGGACAGCTGCCTCATTCAGATAGGAAGTGCTTGGTGCGAGCCGTTCTGAGGCGCAGACGAAAGAGGATGTTAATGTGTCGTGGAAGATCAGGATCTATCTGGTACTCAAGCAGAGGATCAAGTGCGTATAAGACCGATTCCACAGGCTTTCCTTGAACTACTCCAATACACACAGTTTTCTCTTGAGGCTCGTGCTTTGCATGTCTCTTCCCTTGGAGCCCATTATGTTTTTCTAATAGAGCGATAGTAACCTGTTCTGTGCAGTACATTACCTATTCTACTCCACTTGTTATTAAGGTGAAAGCCTTAAGCGGAAGTTTTAGCTCGGGCCCAACTCCGACGAGGCCTATTCAAATACGTGTAAAACTCAAAAGCGTTTTTCTGAGATAACCCCTGGGCCGATTTTAATGAAATCTGTTGTATTTGTGAGAGAAAGTTAAATTCTAGTGACTGTTGCAAGCAGAATTTCGATTTAGGTTCTGAAGTTTGTTAAAAAGATTTTCAAAAATTCGAAAGTCTGAGAAACATAGAAGCACGAAGTTTACAAATTCATAGCCCTAATAAGAGCAGATATCGCGGTTCTGTAAACGCCATCCATTAGATAATTGAAAGTGGACAAATTCAATACGTCATTTTATGTCTTACATGAATTTGTTATGTTGTTTACAAGGGTTCTGCAAAAGCTGTATTTCCGTATTACTAAATTATTTGAGATTCATGTGCAACACACAAATTTCTTCCGCTTTAGATGTACTATCAGGTAATTCACAGAATTGTATTATCATTTTCCGTTGCTGAGTTACAGAGCTGTAAACTTTATGGTTCCGTTCTTAGAAAATTTTCCGTTTTTGCCAATTTTTAATAAGACTGACAACATAAATAAAAAATCCGAAACCAACAGTCACTACATCTTAAGTTTTTCTTTTAAATGCAACAAACTTCGTCAAATTTGGTGCAGTGGTTGCCGAAAAAAACTAATTCTCCTTTTACAAGCACCCGAGCTAAAGCTTCCTCTTAAGTGGCTCGTTGCAATGGCTCACACTCAAGAAACACAGCATCTAGTCGGGTGGTACAAAGATGCAATGGCTCGTATTCTTGTAAGCAAGCAGAAAATGCAATGGTTCATACTCCCGCAGGCTACAAACGCTCAGCAAAATAAAGCAAACAGTGCATACATCCATTGAAATCACCCGTACAACACACAGAACAGCAGAAGCTTCAGTAAAGAATAAGCTCAAAACAAGCATTCGAACCATCAGGAAAGCTTTACATACCTCTCTCGAAGGTACATTATGGCCGAGGATGCTCGCCAAGCGAAGAATGAGGTGCGATGTGCGAAGCAGCGGGAGCAAGGCATTCAACTGCGAGCGCTGCTTTTCCCTGTTGAGAGGATGCAACATGAAGTCGAAGAGAAACATAGTTGGTGTGAGTCTTACTCCCCTATACGAGTGCGTGAAGCCGCAGCTGAGCATCGAAAACGAGCCGAACTGCTAAAGCAGCAACATGACGATGCGAGACAGCAACGTAGAAAGGAGGCCTAAGCTCGCACACTGCGGCTGATTATGTCTTGCAAGAAGTCTGACCCCTCCCATCGTATAAATGAATGCATTACCAAGTGTGCAGCGGGCTTTTGCCTTCACGTGTTACAGGAGTGTAACATGCTGCCGAACCTTTCCTTTCAGGGAAAGCTCTCTGGATTTGGTGTTGAAGAGCAGCTGCCAACAGGTGTTATTGTGGCTCACTACGATGCATTTGGAATTAGTCCGGTTAGTTCACTTTGACTAAAAAAAATACTGCCAGCATAGTTGCCGTGTCTTCATACTTTGTCTCATTTTAATCAACCCAACTGCCGTGCCCTCTCCCCTGCAGGCATTGTCCTTTGGCGCAGACTCCAACGGCAGTGGGGTTGCTGCCCTTCTTGAACTGGCCCGCCTTTTCTCAAGGTTGTACACTAACTCTAGGACGCATCCACAGTAAGTGCAGCAAGGAGGAGGAAATAGAAGATTTCAGTGAAGTCTAGTTAAATTATTTAGTAACCTGTAGGTGCTGGAAGTATTTTATGTTGGTTTTATAAACCACCTGTTCAGTTCCCTACACACCTAAAGCCCTCTCATCATTGTGGCACATCTTGTCCTTGAAGCAAAAATTTGGTGCACCACTTGATTGTGGCTCTGGCACTTACGTTCTCTCACAGAAAAGTCAAGTCCACTTTTCTGTTGTGATCAGAACATGCCTTCTGTGCTTCTATGGCCTTGGGTGCATCAAACACTTTAGTTCAGTGGCCTTCACCTTTTTTTTTTTTCTTCTTCTTTCTTTCTTATGATGGCTTGCTTGTGACGTGCTTTGACTCCACTCCAGCTGGTGACCATCCTGCATCTTCCACGTGTATTTTTGTTCTTGCCTCGCTGTCAAACTTCTTGCGCTTTCACACAACATGCTTCAAAGCCAACTAATTCAATTAGGTTACTCACTTACATTTTAAGTACAGGGCAAGTGCAGTCAAGAAGTGTTCAGTCACTAGAATAAACCAGTGCGGCACTCGAGTTTTCTTGTGACTTCAGAGGTGCCATAGGATTTTAACCTTTGTCTCTCTCGTCAGCATTTATGCTTTTCTAACTTATGTGTTAACTGTAGCAGTTGACAAATTGTGTTAATTTGAGTGACAAAAAGAGGCCTTTACTATGTGTGTAAGAAAATACCTGTAAAAAAAAGTAAATGAAGTGTCCGTATTAATTGGTAACTTTTCAGGTTCAATCTTGTTTTTCTAATTTCTGCTGGAGGCAAGTTCAACTATCATGGAACGAAGAAATGGATAGAGGACAACATTGACAGCACAGGTGAACACTTTACAATTTTGAATTGATTTGCACTATATTAGCTTGAGGCTATTATTATCGATGTGTCAAAACAAAAATGGCCAACTTATTGGTAGTTACCATTTCTTTTGCATAAAATTAGTTTTTATGCTATCAGGTTCATGAAGTTGTGCACATTATTCCTGGTATTATGCAGCCCCTGTAAGCATCAGGTCTTTGTTGAAGTCAGATAATATTTATTCCTCTTATGGAAAATGCATTGCTTACATAAGCTACAAGGAGTCCGCAATAGTGGAAGAAGGAGGGGGGCGGTTATTCAGAAGATGTAAAATTCCCTGTGCCCAAGCTCTAGTGCCCTAAGGTTGGCCCTACAAAGTGCTTTCTGTATTTTGAGTGCTGATCACTCTGGGCACTGCCATAGTTGGCTGGAAGTGATGAACTCAGCCTCAGGAGAAAAGTAAGCACAGGCCACTGTGCGCAAGTCGCTTTACAATAACGTTTGGCTGAAAGCGAAGTTATGGAGTGTACCCAGACATTCACTGTGTTCAGTTGAAGACAATCTTATGTGGCTTGGGAACAGACTGGGAGCATTGATTTAGTTTTGCATAGATGCAATTAATTGCTTTGTTAATGTGGACTCTTGATAATTTAAAATATCCAAGGTCCCGTAATCTTATGAATGGTTGATCATTGATTTTGTTTAGCATCCCAAAGTAACAAAAAGGCTATGCGTGATGCTATAGTGGAATGGACCAGATTCATTTTGACCACCTATAATGTGCACCCAGTGCTCAGCACATGAGAATTTTTGCATTCTACTGCCATTGGAATGTGGCAACAGTAGTCGCTCGAGCTTGTGACTTCATCTTCAGCAGCAGAGCACCATTGCCATTGGGCTACTGCAGTGGATGATCATGATCATAAGCGAAGTCTATTGTATTTGTTGTGATGCCATTGTTTCCATTGCTACAGGCACTGCTCTACATGTTGTGAAGGTGAAGCAGTGTTTCAACTTGGAGCACATGAATATGTTTGCTTCTGTGCCTCTTCAGGTTTCAGCTCACTCTGTCCTCTTCCTTTACAGAGGGAAGCCTCCTGGCTGACTCATTGTTCACAATGTGCTTAGACTCTCTCGGAAGCGGAGATGACCTATACGTTCATGTGTCAAAGCCTCCAAAGGAAGGCAGCACAACCTCCAACTTGTTCAATGTGAGCATTGTTCATTTCTTGAGCAGAACATTTTCAGTCCTCTGGTTTTGTGCTGTGGTTGTCATACCTGTAATAGTATTTTTTGGCAAAAGTGGATGCTGGTTTAGTATTCTATTAGTAGTGCTAAGGCGCTAAGTGTAAGCACTTTTTTTTTCTAGAGCAGCATGTTTAACAAAGAAAAAAACATGTTGGGGGGTCACACATAGATCATGCTGCTTGATCTGTGGGCAGTATTTTTTTACTGCTCCAAGCAAGTATGCATGTCATGCTTTAGGAATTGTGCGTAGTGCTTTGTTGATACCATGAAGCTTAAAACAGTTTGTCTGACATGCCTGTTATGAGAGAAAGAGGAGGAGGGGGAACCATATTTGTAAAGCTGCATTTCTCCTCTGATTAATTTTGGCTTTATTTCCTTGTGCCTTTTACTGTGTTCGAAAGTTGTACACCAGGCATATTCTCGTGGAAACATTTGTAATTTGGAACTACAAAGTTTGTATTAGTGGTATAGTGGTGACTCTTTTGTTGACATGAAACCATGTAGGAGCTGCAGCGAGTGTCATCAATCCTTTCGCCTGCTATGCGGGTATCGATGGTGCACAAGAAAATCAACTTGGCAGACGAAACTTTGGCCTGGGAGCATGAGCGCTTCAGCATGCGTCGCCTGCCAGCGTTCACTGTCTCGCATCTTCCCAGCCATCGGTCATCGAGTCGCAGTTCCATTTTCGACACACGGTAAGACAGAGTTCTTTCTCATGAAGACATGCTTTGTGTTATGGCAGTCTCGGCATCTCATGGGAAAATGAAGAAAAAGATGCGTCTCACTGTACAGCTGCATTGCCAACAAGTGGCTCAGCTCTGCTCGCGCTGCTGGTTGCTGCCATCTTGCCATTCCATTCCTGGTCACTGTGCCCTTTGCATAAGGAGCCACTAATAAGACTTCTCTCAAAAGCAAGAGAAGTTCACTTCTGCAAATATTTTGTTTACATAAATGCAACACAGGGTGGTTTCTTTTTTTCGTTTTATTTTTTTTAGGCCTGAAATTTAGTTTTAACGATAATACTTCTCATAATTAAAGGTGTTATTCAGCACAAAGTGGATTATAGTACATTGCCAATGTGCGTCTTTTACCATGCTCACTGCCATTATTGTATTTTGTCTCACTGGATGTCACTTCATTTAGTAGACACATATTCTGCTTCTGTCCTTTGACGTCATTGCCTTTCTTTATTGCTTTTGAGTAATGTGATTGTCACCTCACACTTTGCGAACTTCCTCTCCATGGCGATAACTTATTTGAGGTGACGTCTCTGATAAAGTCATTCCAACACTATTTAAGCCCTCCCCAAGACCAAATTTGATTAAATAAACTGATTCATACTAAACTGCACTGCTTTCACTTACTGTGGTCGTTTCCTGGATCTTGCATTTTCCTTACTCTTCAGGGTCTTTTTTTTTTCTTCTCCACTTTAGACTGCCCATCAAACTGCAGGCATTTCCTGCAGTTTAAATAGTCTTTTATGGGACGATGTCATGGATTATACGACAATATGACTATACATTAAAGGAGCCCTGAAACCCTTTTCTAACTAGTGATAAAAAGACCTCGCTATTATGGGGAGGTCATTCAAAGCGCTCCTCGAGGTCAAAAGACAAGGTAAAAATAGACAAGATTCTATTCGAAACAACTTTTTTTTATTACTTGTACTAGAGGTTTAAAAGTTCACCCTAATATAGAGTTTTCTGTGCAGATTTCAAATAGTATGTAATTACTTCTTGGGTATCTGTTATAGATTTTAGTTATGTGATGCACAGTGGCAGAATATAGCTGGTGAACTTCTTTATGTACTAAGTTTTCACAAAAAGCATCAAGCTGCAGCTTGTTTAGCTCTTTGTAGATCACAAAGTGCCGATGTCTAGCCAAACAGCATGTGCAGTTACTGGAACTGTGCAAAAAAATTACAGCATTAAAAAAAAATTTTTTTTTTCTGTTCCCTGAAAAATAACCTTGTACTTTTGCAACTACTGCTGGGAGATATTGCGATTTCAAGCAGGTATCAGCACTGCATATATCTTCAAGAGTATGTATGCCAAAGTTCGTTAATATAAGACAAATGTAAATTTACAAAGTAATTTTCATGTGATTGTGAAAAAAATTATTTGAAGTGTTCTAATTTTTTTTTCATAGTTGCAGTAATTGTAGATGCTGTTCAAATAGACATCGGCACTTCGTGGTCTGCAAAGAGCTAAATAGACTACAGCACTACGCTTATTGTGATTGTAAGTGTTATTGTAATTTATTGCATAATAAAGTGCCCCCAAAATCACTTTACTCTGCCATTATGTAATGTTGAATTCCAATGGCGGAGTCGGAGCAGCCGACGGACCCTGCGAGCGAGCACTCGGCTCTGGCGTAGAGCAACGCCTCCAGATCCGCGAGTGGAACACAACCTGCACCGCCAGAGCAAGGCGGAAGCGGAAGTTCTATCACTGAGTTACCCAGGATACCTTGCGTTTTGTCATTTCCTTCCGCTGTTTGCTCCCACCACCGCCGCACCGGTCACTTGTCTCTTCAGCGCCGTTCACCTGTTGTTTTTTTAAAAGTGCGGAATGGATATCTCACCAAGCATGCAGCAGCTTTTGCTTCCTCGCGAATCATGACCGGTGGCGCCTCCCAGCAGACAAACGTGGTAAAGGAAATAAGTTGCGCAGAGTTCCGGTCCACACCGCCGATTTTGGTGGAGCATCTTTTTCTGCTCCACGGAGTGACTCCCGCTCTGAATCCCCTCCGACTCTCTCATTGGAACACCTTACTCCCGCCTTCACTCTGTCATTGGAACAAACTTGCTCCGACTCCGCCATTGGAATTCAACATAAGACAATAATTTAAGAACTGTAGCGGCTACAGAGAAACTAATGCATATTTGAAATCTGCTTGTAATGCCCTGCAAGTGGGTGGTTTTCAAATCTCTAGTACAAATATTTTTTTTTAATGTTTTTTTTTTTTTTTTCAAGGAGCGGTCACCCCTCAAAGCACATAACCTCACTAATACCGTGCTGCAAGAATGTTCCAAATCCTTCAAGTATAAACCGAGTTAGACATAGTTATCGCACCAGTGTGTGGCTTTCTATGTACGTTTGTCTCCACTAGCGCGCTGGAAGATATACAAGGGAGTTGGCACGGTCGTAAGGCTCTACTGAAAAGTTTAATGTCTAACCGTCGAGAAGGCTCGTCACGGCACCCCTGTGGCGGCCGTGGTATCTGCTCTATACAGCAAGCCACTACTATCTTGGAGGCCGCACAGCTACACGAAGCTGCTGTCTAGACCGGCAGTACAAAGATGAAATGCATTCTGTCTTTTTGATATTACAGACATATATAAAATTAGCAATAATTGTATCAGAATGTTCCGACGATCACGAAATCAGCCAGTAGCTCTTGGTAGTCTTTGCTGCTTCCGGTGACATTGCGAAGGCAAGAACAAGCGATTTTTCGCTGCTTTTCACACAATATTGTAAATATGCTGCTGCATGCAGTGCAATAATATTTGGCTCAAATGTCAACAGGAGCCTCTTGTACAGATTGGCAACATTTTCTTACTGTGTTCGAAAAGTGTTTCGCGGCCCCTTTAAGAAAATACAATGCTCATTGAAAGCTCTGGGTAATGACAGACTATGAGATAAAAAGGAGCAAAAGGAAACATTTTGTGAAGTTGTATTGCCCTGTCTCCTGCGCACATTTTGTTTTCTGGAAACGTGCGTTGGCCAAGCCAGACAGGTGCTGCTTTTACGTATACATAGTCCAGAGAAACTTGTTGATAATGGTAGTGATAGTGGTAGTGTTGATAGTGGCAGACTATGAGCTAAAGCACAAATGTACCTACCATCACGTTCGTCTGAAAGTAGTAATCATCTGGGAAGCTGAAGCCTTCTTACATGAACATTGCACCTCATCAGTCGACATTTTTTTCTGTGATATTTTAGGGCTGCTTGTTTTCTCTCAATGTTGTTGCAGGAACACTAAAGGCAAATACTAAGTTGATGTGAACTGTTTAAATATCATTCCAGAAATGTCACAATGCTTGTTTCATGCCAAGAGAAGACTTAGTTTACGAAAAAATTGCACCTGAAGAGTCTGAATACCTTTTTCGAAATTCAGATTTCCTATCACCCAACCGGGAGAGTGGTGATCTTGAATACACCATCACAACCCTTTGCTGTTGTCAGTGAGTAAAATGGCGTCCGACAGATGACAGTACTGAGAGTGGTGGATTCGCCGCTGCAGCTGTTTGTTGGTCAGTAGATGTAGACCGTTCGGGCGTCGCGGGACATCACATGGAAGTTGAATTCTCTGCTACTTGCAGTTTGTGCAAGTTTCGCGAGCCAGCAAAACTAGCGCAGAACTATGCGATAATGAAACTACTAAAATGCGAAAGCGTGGGCAGCACAGAGTCGAGTGAAAACGAAGCCTTTCGACCGCCCACGTTGTCAAGGGTAATTTCATTGAATTTTTTTCTAAAAGTGGAATAGAACTGGACAAGTTATATTTTATTTTGTCTTATAACACAATACAAGGATGTTTTTTGCAATCAGTGGTTGAGTACTAGTGACAGAATTTAACTGAGGAGTGCTTTTGTCATCGGGCAAGTACTTGAATGTCTCGGGGGAATCTCCACTCATGACCTGCATTTACCTCAATTTCTCCATTATTAAAGCTCTGTTTGCGATAATATTTACACCTTTGAGATTCTCGAGCACTAATCTATCTCTCTAGCTTGACTTAAGATTTGCCTTTAGTGTCCCTTTAAAGTGGTGTTCTGAACCTACAAATGGCAATGTTGGTGTTCAGCATATTGTACATTGTATATCTCTAATATTTAGTGAAAATTACTTATTGCTGCTTTCTCAGCATTTAATTACAGTAGATATAGTTGAGTTTTCTTGCATTATACCAACCTGACTGTGTTTTGTTGTATTGTGCCTGTTACAATAAATTTTGTCTCATACTTTTGTAAGATATCTTGGTTCTGGCCCATCTTGTCACTTGCGTCTTACTTCATTATCTGAGGCTCGCTCGACTTTTTATATTTGTCATCAGCCTTGATTCCATTATTGTTGTGTTAAAATTTAATGTGCTCTTAATAAACCAATTTCATGATAAGTTTCACTATCCCACCACTACTGCAAAACATGCCAGTAGTAGTACACCATTTTAGGCTGAAGAACAACTTTGATGAGAAACACACTCTGCTTGTGCTTTGATAAACCTTCTTACCTCTCAATATGAAAAGTCAAGGTTGCGAAGTGAGAATAAAGATTCTGCAATAGGAGTATGCGGACGCATCCCCAACTTTCCGCTAAATTTCACTGCAAGAATCCACAAGGCATTGTCTTTGGTATTCCCTTCAGTGGTGCCTTGAACCCCCATGCACCGTGAGAAGGAGAGCAAGAACTACCATCATCATCATTGTGTTGACAGGGCTGCCGCATGTTTTCTCTGATTGTGACGAAATTTGTATATATTGCGAACAAGCTTCATGCCTGTCAGCATCATCTCGAAAAATGTCTAATTTCTTTCCAGCACAAGAAAACTCATGTCCATTTCAGCTTCAGAAACTGCAATTCTTGTACCCATAAATGAAGCTTTACCACTTTTTCTATGCTAGTGCATTGACAAAAACCTTGCATTCGAGTGATTTTTGGTTTTGTTGGCTTCACTTACTTTCGGGTGCACCTCTGATGTAGCTAATCTGGCATTTCCTCCAGTGACAAGGTTGAAAAATCCACGTTGGCTCGAAATGTGAAGGTGATTGCTGAAGCCTTGGCTCGCATCCTCTACAATGTGACGGACAACGAATCAAGTCTGGAAGTCTTCCGTGATAGCCTGGTGTGTTTCAACATTGCATTTGTTATTCACAAAAACCTGAAAATTTGCCCCATTTTATAATTTTTTTGCAAACTTTGGTGCTGGGTAATCTTCAGCAGTGTGTTGCAGTTAAATCTTGCACATATGAATCTGTTGCTATAAGGAAAAAAGAAATGCCACTTCACTTTTCTCACATTCAGATGATTGTGAAATCAGGATTGGCTGTGCAACAAAAGCAGCAATACGGCTCGTAAGAGCAATATCCTGCTCTTATGAGCTATCCACTAGCATATTCATGCAGGCAGTGCAATGTTGATGTTTTTATTGCTGGCATAGCACTTCATCACCAACTCGCACAATGCCATGTTGTCATTATTGTCTAGATTGGCCAATTAGTATGACGGATCACAAAAACATGAATAGAATAAAAAAACAGTGTCTACCAACCGGGAAAACCAGGAATTCTCAGGGATTTTGAGTAGTCTGGGGGGGGGAAATACTCGGGGAAAACTCGTGGAATTTGTGCTTCTATCAGGAAAAATTAGCTGTAATTTTATTGAAAGGGAATGAAAGTCGCTGTAATGCTGGCTCAAGCAAGAGAGAGGACTAGCAACGAATTGTCTTTGACACGGTGTCATCTGCTGGTGGAGTTGCCAGTGTACAGTCAACGGCCGACTTTCCGGATGCCCGGTAATTCGGACGGCTTCGCGGCACCACCACGTACCCCATAGAACGTCTCTGAAAACGTATCTGAAATTTTGGACGCAAGAAACCTTCGCCGTCCGATTTTCCTGACTTTTTGGCGTGACCGAAGGTCCGAAACGGCATTAATCAAATCCACCACCGCTGCCGTTTTGATTGCCTCGCCGCCTCGAACCGGTGCTCTCGCATGCAGATCTGATGGCAGCCGTAGCCACCACCGCCGCAACGCTAGGCCTAGCTGCTTCGACGTTCGCTGTTAAACTTCTTGCCGTTCGGTGCCGTGTTTTTCATTGAATGAATTACTGCTGCCAGCAATGGCACCGATTTCGCCCTTGTGGTCATCGCGATTCCATGGCTTCGACGCTCGGAAAGCACAATGCGTTCCATAAAGCCAGTTTCCGAAAGTTAGTTTTGCCTCAGTACAAGTGTGCCATGCGGTAAAGCATACGCAAATGTATTGCGGTGAAGCATTACAAGTTTGGGAAGGGGCAATTCTTACGGGACACATTATGTTGAGACAAAGCGGAAAAAAAAATAACGAGGACAAGAGAAGGAAACGAAGTCGCAGTGCTAGTTATGTAGTACCAACTAGCCCACCAGTCTGTTCTCTTGAACACATCATGTATTCCCTAATTATACACGCATGCACCCGTCATCTCCTGTCACAGTAGGAGCACCAATATGCCTAATAAGTGTACTGGCAGACCTTCAGAGCTTTTTTGGATGTCCCTGTGGCGATTTAAATCCATAAGGGCAATAAAAGACATGCATTCTTTTTTTCGAACTGCCCGATTTTCTGGACGTTCTTGCGGCCCTTAGGGAGTTCGAAAAATTTGACGTTGACTTTACAACTGACCAAGAGGATGCTTCAAGTGGTCCGTGGGGCGAACTCGCGGTGGAAGGAGGACGAGAACACAAAGGACCTTTGCATTGAGGAATGAAAGGGAAGAGAAGCGTGCCATCACTTCTTTCAAGGAGCTCGAGCTCAAAAAACGGTGGTGGCTGACGCTGAGATGCAGGTGACCATCATACAAACTAAATAAACACTTAAAAGCAGTGAAACCAACGCTGAGGCACAGGCTGAGAGTACGGCAGGATAGTCGAGGTTGACTTTCCAGCTGCTTAGAGAGAATCTCACTTGTTACAAAGTTCGGACCTCATACCAATGACTTGCTATAAGTTGACAGAAATAGCTAATATATGAAAATATTTGCTTCTGTATGCATGTCCTTTCTATTCGTATTTGTGAATGCTCGACTGAAGTTGCAATGGGTTGAACAATTTTTTTCGAAGGTATTTTTTTCGCTGTGCATTTTACTAACACCTGCCTTCTGTTTTCTTTCGGAGCAAAGTAAACGCTGCTTTTTACTATTCAAACTAAATTAAGTCACCTTTTTTAACATGCTTGCTAGAGAGTGACAACATTGGGCGGCATGGTGTCAGCCCATCCTTACATAAAGCAAATTTCTGTGTCACTCAGGGAATTTTGCAAAGGCACTCGGGGAGAACCTGGAAAACTCGGGGAATTTGGAAATGTCAACTTGGTAGACACCCTGAAAAAAACAACTAATTTTTAGAATGTGTGTCTTCTCACTGCTATGTCTTGTTCATTTAGTGTCTTGTCTAATGATAACAGAAAGGTTAAATCTTTAATATTAAATGGAAACACTGTTACATTTTCATGGTGTTAAAATATAATTGCACTAAGCATGCCCTGCTGTGAGTATGTTCAAATATTCTTGGCTTCCTTCCTTGTCCTTTTGTGACAATGAACAGGGGCTACAGGAGGACTACCTCAGTGCCTGGGTTGACACACTGTCAAGTGAACCACGAGGTGCCCAGCTGATGGCAAAGGGCAAAGCACCTTTGGTCTCCATGCTGGAGCAAGGACTCTCACGGCACCTCAAGGAAGTGCGTCTGTCGGCCTTCCGGCCGGACAAGAGGTAATACTCCTGCTCTTGCTTCCTCCATTTTATCTCAACCTATTGCATTCGGGGATATTGCCTTCATTGTGTGCTGATTGGTAAAGGATGGCTTTGACAAAAGCAATGGCGCACCTTCTATGTGCAGTATTTTTTAGCTGCATAATTCAACTGCATTAAGAGGATACTTGTTGCTCAGCATGTTACACTGGACGTTAGGTAAAGTAAAAACTAAGAAGTGAAAATAGTCTTGAAAGATTAATCGAAGAAAGTACGAGCCCTTTTTGTGGTCATGCAACCAGGAGTACTCTTCCGACTGATCAAACACAGATGCAAGGACCTTTGTGGGGACGTAACTGCAGCACATAGGCAAATTTTGACTGCATGCTTCAATGCAGGGCTGGAACATGCAACATGATATCCTGCATTTAGGGCTGCGTAGATGTATGCAGCAAGACTGGTATAAACTTAAGTGCTGTTGTTTGCTTGCATAACAGCACTTATATGGAACTTGGAAAGTGCTTGTCATGTCATTCTCTTAACTCTTCTTGCAATTTTTCGATGCATTGTTGTTCGGAACGATGGGGGAGTCTCTGCTGTGAATGCATATATTCTCTGTGTAAGTAGTAGTGTGATAACAGGAAAAATAAACAATAAACTAAGTACAGCAGGATTTGGTTTACCGGGCATGGTGTTTACCGAACAGAACCGTGGTGCTCAGCTGAGCACGAGGTTGGGGGTTCTATTCCTGGCTGCAGTGGCCACATTTCGATGATTGCAAAATGCAGAAATGCTTGTGTACTTTGATTGAAATGCACTCCAAGGAACCCCAGGTGACTGAAATAATCCTGAAACCTCCACTACAGCTTTCCTCATAACCTATTATGCAATTTCAAGTCACAAACCCCAAGTCTTTTTTGTAGACTTACAGAAATTTAGCCCATACATTTTTATGGGCCTAGCCTTTGTTCCATTGATGAAATTGGCCCTCATCAGGGCATTTTAACATGACTGGTCAACACGCATGCACTTGATCACAATAATGACCCCAGTGCGATCAGTCTTGGTGGCACTGAGCGAAAATGCGTTCAAGATGCGAACGAATGCAGATTTTAGTCCTGAAAATGCCAGGCCAGGAAGGTAAAAATGCCAGCTCACAATGAATGATTACGTATTTTCCTGGTTAATAGTAATGCCTCCCCCCCCCCTTTCTTTTTATCAATGAAAGTTGGTCATTAAATTGCCTGCACATTACGATTGGATACAAAACCACAACCACTTCACACTGTTTGCAGTAGCCTACTGTCACAGCCAGCATCATTGCCATTGTGATCACAAGGTGATGGAACAAGTTTTCACATAGGTAGCTTGATGATGATGAAGATGATACGCTGCTTTTATTATGAAATCTTGTTTGAAAGACGACTTATTTTGCATGCTAAGCTAGCGGCAATGGATCCCGTCCCACGTTTTCTTGTTTAGCTTGTCCGTCATGCATCGCGTGATGAACTGCGAAAGTGCTTACCCCATTCACAATAGTTGCAGAAACATTCGAGGCATGCAGAATGTTTAATGCAGGGGACTGCATGGAGAACGTCATGGTGTGGCCTATAGTGATAAAGAGCTAAGAACGGCAACAGTGGACATTAAGTGGGAATAAATTTTAATTCTGTGATAGCAAACCCTACAGGCTTCATGTTGATTTCTACTTCGAACCCATAAATACAGCCTGCGTTAGATTGGGGGTGCATAAGAATTAAGGTTCATAAGAATAAAGCAAATATAGTCTATTTCCATTAATTTGACCTTAATTGGACCAGTGAAATTGATAGAACTATCAGGTGGGTCAAATTAACAAGCGGAAATAATGCTGAAACACTTTGCTGATTTGTTTGGCAGTATATTTGCCTGATTCTAAGATGCCCCTGAATTGAACACGCACCAACTTTTTGTGGGTTCAAAGTAGAAAAACTAGTGTATGAATTACATCGGAGCTCCTAAACAAAGCAGAAATCTAAGGCATACCTGATTTGTTAACAAGAAAAATACAGCATGCCTCCAATTCTAGCAATGGGAAAAATATTAAAGCAGCGAAGCTTACCTTCACCGAATGAACATTTATTTGCACAGATTTCATCTGTAAGTGTAAATTTTCCTGGTTTCATCTTTTCTTTATAATCAGAATCGGAAGCATGCTGCGTTTTTATTGCTAAAAGATTTCTATGTTAGTGTTTTTTACTTTGAACCTATAAAATGTGGGTGTGTGTTTGATTCAGGAGTCTGTTAGAATCAGGCATATACTGCCAAATGAATTGGTGGTGTGTTTTGGCATATGGTATACCTCTAATTTTGGTACTAACAAAAAGATGAAACCAGTAAATTTCACCTTTACAGAATAGAAATTTACTTACACTTAATGTTCGTCATTACTCTTGGACAGCACTACATTAAACAACTCCAGAATTATCGCCAACGGGATAGTGGCTCATGTTTAGATGAACCAGTTCTCAAGTTCATCCTGCCACCCATACACTTCTCCCAAATTCGAAACACACATGGTGCAACTTATTGCCATTAGCATAACCTGTAAAGCAAGTCATCTATGAGCTTTTTTAAGCACTGAAAGCCGCACATCGTCGTTGTCTTGCTACATAAGAAATTATTCTCTTGCCATCTTGTGATGGCAACGAAGATGACGTTGGGCAGACTGGCTCTGACACAGTTGGCTGTCTTGCAAACACCACAAACGTATCATACTTTGGTTTTGCAACCGATTTCACCACACAAGTAAGTTTCATACCAAATATGTTGGATAAAAGGTGCATATTATAATCAAGTAAATACTGTAATTATTCACTGTGGGCTATTGTTTCCTCTTGACTATCTTCCTAGGGTAGGCTGAAAACTGCTATTTTTGGCAGGAAATGATGTGTGTTCAACATATTCACTCTCGCCTAAACACCACCAAGACAGAAACTGCTGCCAATTGGGTCATCATTGGGGTCAGCTGCATGCGTGCCGACCAGTCAAATTTGGTTCACCTGGTGAAGGTCAATTTCAGGATAGAAATTAACGTTTGGGCCCATAGAAATGTACGGGTGCCAGCCGGGGGACCTTCAATCGAGATTGAATTCAACAATATATTGAGTTAACCGGAGCCAAATTAACAGAACTCTACAGTACTGCCAACGGAAAATCAGCGGTACATTTGGACATTTTCCCTGCTTCTATTTCGATCTGCCAGATACAGTATTTAGACAATTCCATCGGTTTTGTGAAGGTTGAATTAATGGAAGTTGACGGTGTAAGACACCTTTCTAAATGCTTACTTCTTCCCTGTAGCATTATAGAATGTAGATCACATTGAAAGCAAATTTATTGTCATGTCTGGTTTCAGGGATCCTGAAGTTGTCTTTTATGACACTCCAGTTGCTGTCATGAATGCATACAGGTTAGTGCACATTCTTGTGTCTGTTGGGGATCTGCATCTTTGCTAACATTTTTGTTAGCATTCAGCCCACATGAAAGAAACCCTCTCCTCTTCTCTACCAACTTGCAGTGTCAAGCCTGCTGTGTTTGACTTGTTCCTGGCAGCACTTATTGGTGCCTACCTGGGAACTGTGTACCTTGTCATTGTGGTAAGTTCTGCTACCTTCAAGCTTCAGAATAATTTTCTGTGTATAATATTATCATATGCATAGTTTAAAGCAAATTATGAAAGAAAGGTGCTGGCTCTTCCTAGCAGATACTGAATCGAGTATATGTAGGGTCCTTCGTTTTTGGGTAAAACCCAATAATTCGTTTTTTACACCCTGAATCTTTTTTTTTTTTTTTTTTAATTGGGTTTCATCCAATTCCTCCCCGAAGTATGCCCTTTCGTAAAGGATAATAGGTGCAGGTATTACCAAATCAAGGACTGCTGCCCACCTTGTGTGTCCAAGTGGTCAAGATACATCATATGAATAATATTATGCATATCATGAACGTGGTATATGCCTCTGTTTTGCTTAACAATCAAGCAACAATCAGTATATATACTAATATATTCAGCTCCTGCTGGCTTTGAGTTAGCGAAAGCTTGTTGCTTTTTTAGTAGCCATGTTTACATGAATGCAGTAGTGGTACATTGCATTGAATTTCCAACATGTGGTATACATGTAGACGGCGGTAATGCGCTAAGAAGCGAAAACAGTGCTGATCTTGCTCTGCACTGCAAACGTTAGTTGCAACATTGAGAGGATGTTTACCCAACTATGTTACGTTCAAAAGAAAGATGACTGGTTTGGCTAGTTGTTATTTCATTAATTTTGTTGCAAGAACTTATGGCAGGAACCAGTAAAACAGGACAACAGTGAAAAACAACAGGCTTGACAGGTCTAGGATGGGCAAAGAAATGCTCAAAATGCATAAGATTATATGCAGCAACAAGGGCTTGTAAGATGAGGAAAGCATCGCACCTCTTGCGAAGCATGCTCATGTGCACTACTATTCGTGCATTTCTCCATTCTTTAAAGTACAGACAACAAAGTATAGAAGGGATCACCAAACGTGTCTCTATTTGTTGTTTTTATCCATGGTGGATTCTTTTAAAATTATTAATAATGCCTCCCAACAATTATTTATATAGATAAGTTTGTCAAGTGATATGCAAGCAGCATTCTTTTTCATTACATGTACCTCTGAGTAATTTTGCATTTTTAAAGGAGCCCTGAACCACTTTTTATTGAAAAGGATAAATGAATTTGAAGTTAAAATATTCTATTTCAGAAATCCTTTGCAGCAAGAAGTACTTCAATGAGTTCAGCAGAAGCAGAATTATTGGCAATTAAACACCCTCTTCGCTGTGCTCCCATTCCATCTTCAATGCCTTGCCCTACAAAGGCTATGATGGAGCGGGGCGTGCACATGACACTCCATTTCAAAACATCACTGTGGCGCGCAGTTCAAATATGGTTTTGGATGTTAACGTAGACGCCACTACTTCCAATTTTGGTGCCCACGATGCACCAAATGTAAGCTAAACACGGTTGTCCTCGGCGAGCCGCAGTGGGCTTAGCCAGTGAACTCGTGGCGGCTGTGGCATGTCACAGTATCCACACTATGTAGAAGACCACAGCTACATGCAACTGTAGTGCATATGTGCAGCGTTTGCTTTGTGCACGACAGAGCTTGAGTGCGTGCTTGTGCGTATATGCTAAAGTCCAGCTGTGCTATGTGGTGCGGACTGGCTTTGTCCTTCACAAGCTTGACTGACGGATAGTAGCCAAATTCAACTTGCGCATCTTTGAAGTGCTATCACTTAGTCTGCCAAGGCGTCTAACCAGAAGTTAGCACGCGCTGGAAGGCATGCGTGTGGTCTAGGCTAGTTGAGCATTCAAAACTAGTCGAAATCAGCGAGACCTATCGGCCACGACACTGATAAATAAGGTAGCCCAAGTTTAATTCCTATGCGGGAGACCGCAGCCGAGTATGCGTGAGCAGACGATAGTTGGCTTCTTTCGGAGGTACGTAATTATTATAGAAATTTGGAAGCACGTTTTCCTCACTTCACCCTGTTTATTGAACTTCGTTAATAAATATACACAGTAACAACAGGAAGAAGCTCACTGATCCAAGCACCCTTTTTGATTCATATTAGCTATTAGTCAATAGCAGCCGCGTATGGGAATCTGCTTTATTATGAAATAAGGCGTCCAGAAAAGAATGACAAGCGGGCTTCTTTTAAAGCGTTTGAGACAAAGGTGACATTGTGCTCCGCTTGCGAACTCCACGCGCCGCACACGACAAAATAGCTTGGCTGAGATGTTCACAGCTGCGTATGCTATCTGCTGACTATGCTTCTTCACCAAGCCCGAGGGGTGGTTTAGGACCCCTTTACATAAAGTTTGTGCCCAAAAGAATACCATCGCCCGTATTATCGTTTATGAAACTTGCTGCAGAAATCCTGAAGTTTGTTTGGGCTTCTAGGGAAAAAAAAATGCCACAATTTCTTCGTGGTTTTCCTTTAGAAATAAAATCAGATTTTTGCTCCCCACATTTATAAAACCTTAAAACCCAAAAATGAAGGACCCTGTGTCTATGTTTACAGTGAGTTCTTGTGTAAATGTAGCATAAATGCTGATTGATGTTTATGCTGCTTTGTTGTTGTTATTGTGTTTTTGTTTGTAATTGGTGACTGAGCCTTTCAGCAAAGAGACATGCCACTTGTTTTTTGTTTTTTTCCTGTGAATTGTCGAACTATTATCAGTCAATAATTTTTTGCTAAAGCTACATTGCCTGAAAGATGTGCAACTATAAGAAAAGTGAAAGTTAATGGTCATGCTATGTCTCCAAGAGACCATATTGAAGTCTGCTGCCGTAGGGGCAGCCATGACCTATTGTGGTTCAGATGACTGGCACCTCCCGATTTGCTAATTGGGGCTGAAAGTTTTCTTACCTCACATAGAAAAGAAAAAAAATACTAATAAGGCAGTGTTGCTAGGAAAAAAGAGGTTTGGTGTCTCTCAGCAGAGCCAGTGGCAGCAGCCTGTAGAATGCATTTCATTTAGACCCATGGATTGTGTACGGATACGTAAACGGTTCAACACGGTTCATGTCATTTCCTACATACATTCACCAACAAGCAACCAGTTAGTTGCCGAATGTGAAAGTCGAAATATTAGATTCGCCAAAAATTGCTTTATTCCTAAGTGTCCAAAAAAGAACAGTCATTATTACCTAATCACCACCCCCGTTGGCGTACACATTGCAGGTGTAGTTGACAGCTTTCGTAGCTGCTTTATGTTCCTGAGTGGAAAAAATTCAAAATTGCAATAAAAGTTGTGCTATTCTCATGTGAATGAACAAATGGTAAATGCACAAAACCCACAAGACGTACCACATATGTAGCATTTACTGGCCTTTGCAACTTCGTAGTTTGGCTCGTGCAGTGCACTCAGCTAGCACTGAATCGACTAGGCTTCGCTCCTTTTGGTTCTAAAGCACTGCCGGCCCCATATTAAAACAAGGATATCGGTCTTTGTGCTTGACTTGGTGGCGAAATTAGCATGCAGTCATGCAGAGTCATTTTAAATAATCAAATGGCACACTCTAATGTGGCCAAAAATTTCGGTTGTCCTCTTACAGTACACCTGTGGGCGAGTACTAGTGCCACAAAACTGTCCAAATAATCGAGCGTGTCCACATAATCAGTCGGGGAAACTGCACTGGTGCACCACTCAGTGAGGATAATTTGAAAGAGGCAGAAGATTGCATGCACATATTCAGATAGAGTTGAACATGATGTGTGATTTTCTCATTTATGAAGTGTATATTTCAGATTTCTTAGTTGTAGGCTGCTGAAATGTTTCATTTTTTGCAGTGAGATTCTGAAGCCTGCCTGTTGCATGTCTTTTGACATCAATACATTTTGTGGTAGTCATAGTGATGCCATCATCTGGAACAGTTACAGGGAGGTGGATATTGTTGATCTCCATAAAAAGAAGTTAGTGCTTTATTTACAGTAACCTAATATTGGTTGTGATATGCGGCATTAGAATTACTGTTTCAGCCTTATGATAAAGTTAGATATATAACTGCCATATTTGATATACTAATGCTTGCTTTTCGTTTTGTTTGTCCCGCAGAACTTCCACCATATACAGAGGGTTGTGGGCCTGTTTTCCCAACCAAGGGCGAAGGTGAATTAAGTGTCAACTACTGACCCACTCGGTTCCAATGCTGCTCTTCCATTCTTGCCTGCCACCTTCATCACATAGACTGCTTAGAAAAAGACCAGTGTCAACACCGGTGACTTCCTTCAGAAACTTTTCATGCTTGAGGACTTGCCTGTGTGTTCATCACTTGATCGGTACAGTTGATCGGTACCTGTTGGAGCACCTCACTGTGTAGTACTATCGTATCTCCATTGCCTTTCTCGGTCTTTCGCTTCTCATTTTGTGTCTTAGCAGCTGCCATACACATGTTAGTAGGGTCTAATGAAATGGCGAAGATGATTGTCTGTCTTGGACAGAACCCTGAATTGTGGCACACTCGACACTGTGTGTTGTGCGTAAATGGTTTTGATGGTGTCGTAGGCAGTGCTGCCTTTTGCAGCAACCCATCATGCCTTTTCATTGATGTGTTAGTTGTAGCTCATGCTGTTTCTCCTCTGTGTGCACTGTCTGGTTGTAAATAGTGATGTAATGTATATAAATAAATTTTTTGCACGCGTAGGAAGTACCTTGTGGTAAATGACAAAACAGTGGGACCCAAAGGTAGACTGTCAAAAAAGCTCGTTGATACTGCATGGTCTGGACTTAATCGATGCAAGGTCCATTTGTTTGTTGCCTCAGGAGTTGTGAAACAACTGTCATTGTTTCATTTTTTTTATCATTTTGTGACTGTCATACGTACTGGTTATTAAATTGCTCTGAATGTTGCTGCATGTGTACTATATGTACTCTTCTCGACAAAATAGAGGCCTCATTGTTGTGCAGACAAATAGACAGCTGAGAAGATGAATTAAGCTGTGTTTGCATCTTGGCTAGTCTCATGCTGTGGTGGTGTGATGAACAATTGTCTCATTTTAATTACTAATTCGGTGTGCATACACAGCTTTAACTAAGGCAACATTACAGTGAGCTGCCCCAGTTCTCTTATATCTCTTTAACCACTGGCATCAACATCTCAGGAGCCATATGGCAGGAAGCTTCATGGACAAGAGGAAGGAAATAACTGCATGCCCTGTAGATTTGCTTTAGAAGCACTCTGCCTTTTGCCTTCCTTGCATTCAACCAAGCAATAATGCAATACATAACACAATAAATTAGGTCATTTACTTTCTTTAGAATTGCATATTCATCCATAGTTGTACCATAAAACAAACGACTCTGCCTGTGTACTTCTTTTTCATTTACTTACACAACTTGTGTTCATTTTGCACTACAAGCAAAATGAATGTCTACACAGCCTCTGTAGGGTCCTTGGGTATCTGCGTAGATGCTTATTTATTGTCTCTAAAACTTAGTAAAAAAATAATCACTAGCAGTAGTAAAAAAAATTCTAGCACAAGCATATCTTAATCTGGTATCGCCATTACCACATAGCTGGCTTCCATATTTGATGCTATATGTATTATTCACCATAGCAAGACCAGTGGCTGTATCGTTGCATTGCTAAGCTCGAGGTGATGCGGTTGACGCTGGTGGCAGCCACCGCATTTCAATGGAGGTGAAATTCAATTGAAGGGGTCAAAGTTCATCTGGAAGCTCCCACTACAGCGTGCCTCATAATCCGATCGTGGTTTTTACACGTTAAGCCCCAAAATTTAACTGTTTTTGTTTGATATTCTAATGAATATCGCTATAGCAAATGTAATCTAAGAGGGGCACCAACATATGACTTCAAGGTAGCGCTGTAGTCCTTAATGCATAACCCGGCTTTCACAGGCTACTTATTGCTTTGACAGACTGCCATGCATTCAGGCTAAATTCTCACAGGAATTTTGCAACCACGCCAAGATAATTGGCCGCAGTTAAGTAGATTCAATCGGCGGATTGGGCATAGAGCACATTTACTTCGGTCGCATTGCTGTGGCATGCAAGGTGGAAGCAGCAACGGCTTTTCTTGTGTTTTTTAGGCATTTGAACATGAAGGGAAAATTCACTTGGAAGGTGGCATGATTTAAACTGGTCTTTTCTAATGTACTCTAAAACCAGACTTCCACATAGCAAATTACGTGTAATTAATGACTTCTAATCAGTTACTTTTCTTGGTGATTTTGTAATTTAACGATTACTTCTCTTTACTCCAAAGCGGTCATTGTAATTTATTAGATTTCTAGAAACCAATTATATCTAACTAGTTACTTTATTGGTGGGACAAGCTAACAGGAGGCACAGGTTTTAGTACTTCAATTTAGCATTGACTATAGTAGGACCCTTGTGGTCATCCAGTGCGGCAGCCTCGTGGATGCACTTGTTTTGATACACAAACCGGTGTTTTGTACACCTCTCTTGGGCACTTTTAAGTGACATCCATAGGCACTAAGAGTTGCTACCCAATTTTTCACGAATTGCAGTCTCTGATTTATCTCATATAAATAAGTATTTGGCTGTTAAGCATACATGTTTATGTCTGAATAATATGAGACTCTCATGTACTTAATTTGCAAATATAATAGAAACAGTATTTTGAGGCGGAAAGATAAGTAGTTAAATTTTTAATTACATTGAAGATTTAGCCACCTTTTTGAGGAACATAAACTTCTGCTGCCTTCTTCTGCTAACAAGTGAAGGGGGCTGGCAAGAGCTCCACCACAAGTTGGTCAATGAATTGAACTGGCATTTCTGCGACTCCATACAGATGGTCACTTGGGAAGTTGTTGCCAGGAAATCACCTGCATATGATTATTTTTAGCTTTTGCCTACCAGGAGCGTCTTTTCCGAGCTCCAACAACAATGAACCTCTATGATTCATTGAGGATCCAGATACGAGCATTGCAGCACTGTGCTACCACAGTCTCTTGTGTAAAATGTTCGTACGCTACATGCAGCCATTCCTTCCAGCGCATACATAGAGAGAGTTTTCAGTGTCATTGCTGATGACTTTAGAAGAGAGATGAGCAATGAAAATCTTGTAAAATTGTTAGTGAAGTTAAAGATTGTGTAAATGGCTGCAACGATTCATTGAAAGATCCAAGCCAGATCGTTTTGTATGTTTACTGTATGCAATATTATTAAAACTTGTCAGGAAAGTAACATTAAAATAGCCTATTAATTTTTAGTAATGCCTAGTTACTTAAATGGGGCAGCAATTGTAACTGTGATCAATTAAATATTTGGTTGAAGTAATTGTAATTTGTTACTTGTTTAATATGCACAAGTTTGCTTAAGCCCTAGTTCAGGCTTAAGAGCCTGAACCAGGCTTGTTGGAGTCACATCTGACACCAAATTACCTTCGTCATATTCGATTTTTGTCATAAGCATATATTTGTTACATGCTGTAGATGAGAAATACTTGATTTACCCTGTTATATCCATTTTTTTATGTACATGTTTTCGAGGTTCAACTGTATTAGCTAGAAATGTACAAAATATTCAAAGCTGGCTAATTAATTTCAGGCTAGTTCGTTAAGTAGAATAATACTGAAGGCATATTCATGTGGCTGCTAATAAATAGTCGGTTTCATCCGCTACTACTACTTGCCTCCGGAGTGAAAATTCGTGTCGGGTGAAGGCATTTCGGACGCTTCAAATGTTAGAAGCACAGTGTTTCTAGTGGCGAACATGACCGAGCATTTCTACACGCCTAGGCATCTATCTGGACATTTTTTCTGCAAATGTGCACAAAGACGCCACCACGACCACATAAACAATGACGCTTTTAACTGGATCCATGATAGCTAGGATACCCTGTATTTGTGGGCTTCTCTCGGCCGTTTCTGGTCGAGAGAGAGATACTTCAGTGTGCATGTATGCTGTATTTCAACTGGCTAATGCCCACTCATATGTCCCATCCTTCTCAGAAGGCCTTCCAAGCGAAGCATGGGCAGGCATGCACTGGAAGGTATTGTGCCTCACTTGACGACTTCTTGTGTTCTATATATACAATGCAGAGATGACCAAAACACCAAATTGAAGCTCCTTGTTCATCTTTGAACAAGCTAAAGAAAACAGTGATTCAACAGAATTAGCAGAATATAAAAATAGGTATCACCAAGGTGAACCTAAAAATAATAAAAAATATAATTCAGGAAGCGTTCTGAAGTTGTGAATAACCACGTAGCTGATCATAAATTTTTATTCTGAAACTTCGAACCATTTTAGTGCTGTAGGTGACCAGTGTCACTGCTCATTTGGAATACTCTTACGTAGTTACCTTTTTATTAGCCTGCTAAATGTGCATGCGAAAAGTGCATGGAATGAAAAATTCAATTTCACCCGAAAGACGAAGCTTTGATAGCGATAGCAAATTATTCAACTACACAAAGTATGGTTCGTAGTTTTGCCGGCCATGTAAATTACAGCAAACATTTGATTACTAATTAAATTAAGCATGCTGTTGTATGCATAGGCAAAAATGAACAGATTTACTCACGAGCACTTGCTGTCGCAGTGTTGACGTGTTGAGTGTCAGCAGCGGGAAGCGAATGCTTTGTGCTGCCTCTCGGCTCACTGCGGACAGCCATGCGCAGCTATGGCTTGCCTAGAGAAGACACGCAATCACCTGCCCTCCGCTATATGATCTTCGCACTTGATAACGAGAACTCCAGCACTGGGCACACGGGAAGAGGGCGTGCATCAAGCCACCTTCCTTCTCGGCTCATCCTCCCATGCTTTCCCTCGCTTCCATGGCATACGGCGCACTGGACGCAATAGGATCTTATCGCACTTACACGTTTGTTTGTTTGTTTGTTTGTTTGTTTGTTTGTTTGTTTGTTTGTTTGCATACGTACCTACATTTGCCCTGAGGCATTTTTGTAGGGGATATTAGACAGGAAAATGCACAAAGCAAAGCATTATCACAAATAGAGGAAAAAAATAGAAGCGTGAACATGAAGAGGCAGAAGAATACAGATACAATGCACACTGATTACAGCGGCATACAAACAAAATGTATGTACACACTTACAAGCCATGTTGAGCTTGGTGCAAGTGCTACTAGAGTGCAGCCGCAAACATTTCACAAGGTGCGGGAGCAACAGTATGGGCAGGATGTTATGCTCTTTAACCACATGTGGAAAACATTACTTTTCAATATACATGTACAGTGTGTGTGTGTGTGTGTGTGTTTGTGTGTAAGGGGGGCTGCAGTTTCACTGGAATTAAAGGCGAAGCAGTATTAGTGATAGCGAAGTGCAACATTAATTATTTGAAGTCGCACGGTTTCTTCAAATGCAACTGTTATTCAAGATTATATAGACGAGGCAACCTAAAGTTTGCCCGCGCGGCACCAGCGCCGAATGCTGCCCTAGCGGACCGATGGTAGTTTCGAGGGTCGTCGCTGCGCTAGCGCGCGCCCGTGTTCTGTACGGCGAGAGCGCTCGTGCGCGTAGTTTTTGCTATGCCGAGTGCGACCTCATCAGCCAGGAAAGGTGGCACGCAATACTGATGTGTTGTTGATTGCCACAGCAGCCTCAAAAACACGAAAGGTCGTACGCCGCCCGTGAAGTTCTGCAGATTTCCTGGGAAGTGGTACGAGAAGGACAGACGACAAGCTTGGATAACTGCAGTGCGCCGAGTCAAGTAAGTCTCATACTTTTGCATTCGCGTGTAATATCTTGAAAGCAGAATAGTCATATGCCTGTGTTTAGTGCACGGCCGTTTGTTTAGTCGTGTCGCGTTGTTGAATTGTAGTGGCATCCGTCGTTTGTTAGCGGTAAATTCAGGCGTGTTGCGCTGCTAAGCTCTACAACGCGTGCTCGATTCCCAGCCACGGCGGCCGCATTTCGATAGGGGCAAAATGCAAGAACACCCTTGTTACCGTGTGCTTTGATTTTTGTGCACGTTAAAGAACCCCCAGAGGTTAAAATTATTCCTGAGACTCCCCATTACAGCGGGCCTCATAATGATTTCGTGGTTTTGGCATGGTTTTGGCACTTAGAACCCCCGAATTTATTTGATTGCACTGTGCCTTCCCTCGCGATCGGCATGGACGAGCTCAAGAGAATTATTTCCCTTTTCCAAATGCTGCAACTTAAATTACTAGTTGTGCAGGTAACGAAAGGGGCCGCGCGCTACTTTTGTGTGGTAGCAGACTGTATTTAATGCAAGCCGCGGTCGTCGCGTGCGCCGGGAAGCGGCAGATCGGAAAGCAGCCGCTCGAGACGTGCGCGTTATGTTTGTTGTTTGCCCATGCTTTCTAAGTATCTAAGTGTGCAAGTATCGTAACTTGTAGTGGTACCACTCTTGTAGAATAATATATGCACACAATCACAGGAACGTTACCTTTGCAAACATATTATTGGGAGTAATTTAATCCCCACAACAAATAGGCACACATACTGTTTCATTTATATGCGATGCAGATGGAAGCGGTGCCAAACAGACCAATGGCAATCACAACAGTCTTCTCAGCAGTCAGCACCACCGGGACATGTGCTTTCGTACTGCAGCGACACAGCTCTTGAGCAGCAGCAAGACACGTGTGAAACAGACTCCAGAACATGCCTTTGTGAAGTGACGGAACCGTCAAGAAGCAGCCCAATGGATCTGCAGTCATCGAGTAGTATGACAACAGAAGTTCCTGCTGCCAGTGTGACTTATGTTGTATTTGAAATAAAAGTAGCTAAATTTCTGAACATGGTGCGTACCTCTAACTCGACGTCGTCTACGATCTTGTCGGACACCTGTGACACGCACTTGGCTTTCACTCTCACATCGCCGTCCACAATTTTTTCAACGCCGTACACTTTCGGAAGCATGACGCTCCCCTATTGTGAGGTTGCTGCCACGAAAAAAACCTGTCGGCGTCGGCAACCTTCTTGAAACCGCACGGCAATTTTTGCATTGCTGTTGCGCAAGCAGGCGATCTGCCGCCGTCGAAAACTGAGCGCCGTGAGAACGAGCAGCGAAGAAAAGCGCGGACGGCACAATGTAAACAAAGCGGAGACTACGCCACGACGCGACCGCGCTGCTTGGCGTTTCCACATTGGGGCGCTGTCAGGAGGCGCAGTAGCGCCGCCTGGCCATGGTTTTCTCGTCTATACATAAAAGCTTGGAAAGCTAATGGGTCTGCGTGCACATAGGTGCAATAACGCACATGAAACCATATTTGTGTTCTGTTGAGGACCTATAAATTGCCTATCATCACAGTTATCCATCATTATCCCGTGAAAGGCCAACAGTGTAACAGTAGTAGTAATTGGTGGTTTATTTTAAGGAACTTGATAAATAAATGAAAAAGAAGGGAAGAAGAAATTGCTGCTGACTGCAGTAACTGTCTAGCGCAGTGTGCTAGCACTTGAACTGTAGTCGGTATCACTGCATGATCATGTCTCCTTGTTCGCGGTCACCCAGTGTCAGGAGACACTTTATAATTCGTTAATTTAGATAATTTTTCTCGTGACAGCTGTTAACAATAACTTATATGACTGCATTTGTTTATTTTATATGTGCTATCATTTCGCTTGCAGCGTGAGTGCGCATTGTAAAATGTAAATGCAAGAGCTGCAAATAGGCTGTCTGCAGTTTGCATGGAAACATGTAGCAGCGCTCAAGTTGTATATATTTTAGTCTAATTACCTTCATTTCGAAGTCGTATGAAGAGCCTATATCGATATGTTACGGCTTTCGTAAAATACTAATTGTTTCTCGCCTATTGGGTACTACCACCAAAGATGCCATACAGTGGCTGAAATGGGGCCTATAGCTTTAGCTAGCAGCAATCCCTTCGGTGCAAAGCTGCACTGCAATTCATGAGTTACCGCATCGCAAGTTCGCAACTGCATTAAAGCACATGAAGCACGCTATCAGAAACTTCACTGTAAATTCTTGGTCATTTGGTGGCTGTGACTCTCATATCATTAAGCCATACAAAAATGTTTAACATGCAAATGCAAACTAACAAGCAAAGTGCATGAGCATGATTGTGCCAATCGAGGCTGATACACGCAAAAGAACCCGCACTCGAAGCTAACATTCATGTATGGCGGTATGGCCAGTATGGCCATGCCGTGAGTGTATAGTACAAAGATTAAGCGTAGACACGACAACTGACAAGGTCATGTGCCGAATACCAAGTGAAGTTTCATCATCAATGTGCCGAATTTATGTGAGGGAGTGAAAGAGCTTACTGCAAAACATTAACTACTGAAGACTGAAGCAAGATTAAAGACATATGAGTAGGAAAAAAAGAAAGCAGGAAAAACAAGATACGCAAAGCAATGTAAACTTGCATAACGACCGCCGGCCGTACATGCAACTTCCCAAAAGCTCGAGCTCTATGAACAATGGATGGCTTGCTGATGCATCAGCTTTGTTCTCGCGGCATTCGTGCCACTGCAGTTATGATGCGTGAACGTTAATTTCGGTGCTTGTGAATATAACAGAGGTGCTTTCGAAACGAGCAGTATAGTGCCATACGGACTAGTATACGCTGTGGCAAAAACCTTATTTGCCGTTGCGCACATTGCATGTGTGTTCACGCAAATGCTCATTAAGGCATCTGCTAGTTTGCCCCAAGTAACAAGCGACAGTGGAATTACGTGTGCTATCTTCTGTGTACAGTCAACATACTTGCTCGTGTTGTCTGATCTTGCAGAAGCCTTTAGGCTTTGTTACTGCAGCTGTGCTGGTCAACTGCTCATACAGTTAATGTTCTGTCTAGCTTTGCCAACAATTCACTCAGTATCGACGCAATGGATGGCCCAATAGAAACTTGAAGGTAGATGGCGTCATTCCATATGTTGAAGCATAGGCGCCAATGGAAACTGACCCTGATAACCTTTAACACCCGAACTCTGTCGTGTGAGGCTAGCTTAACAGGACTCTTTGAGGAACTATCAGGCATTGTTTGGGATATCGTTGGCCTTAGTAAGATTAGAACTGGTGAGGCTTATACACTACTGACTAATGGCCATGTCCTCTGCTATAGAGGTCTCCCAGATAAAAAGCAATAGAGGGGAGGATTCCAAATCTATAAGCACATAGCGGGCAATGTTGACGAATTCTACAGCATTAGTGAAAGGGTAGCAATAGTCATAACCAAACTTAATAACAGGTATAGCATAAAGGTATTAGAAGCCTACGCTCAACATGCAGTCATATTGATGATTAAGTAGATGGATTTTTTGAAGATGTTGAATTAGCGATGAGAAAAGTGCAAACTCAGTGTACTGTAGTAATGGGCGACTTCAATGCAAAAGTGAGGAAAAAGCAGGCTGGTGAGCAAGCAATTGGCAACCACGGCTTGATTCTAGAAACGTTAGAGGAGAGATGCTGGTAAAATTTCCGGAAATGAATAAGCTGCGAATAATGAACACATTCTTCAGGAAGCGTAGCAACGGAAAGTGGACCTGGAAAAGCCCTAATGGTGAAAGCCTTAATGTGGAAACAAGAAATGAAGTCGATTTCATACTTTCTGCCAATTCCAGCGTAGTGCTGGGTGTAGAAGCGTTAGGTAGGAGAAAGTGCAGTGATCATAGGTTGTTGAGGTCTAGTATTCTAGTATTCACCTCATTTTTGAAGAAAGAGTGAAATTGGTCAGGAAGAAACGGGCCAACCTAGAGGCAGTGAGGGTAAAAGCAGACAAATGGTACTTGCAAACAAATATGCAGCCTTAGAACAGAGATATGAAGATGATATACAGGTAGTTAATGAAACCGTAACTAGGCTGGCTTCAGAGGCAGCAATTGAAGTGCGAGGTGACCAGTAGGCAAGCTGTCCCAAGTAACAAAGGACCTAATAAAGTTTAGAAGAGTTAACTGCTGGGCTAGTTGGTGATCTTGCATATTGAAAAGATTTTGTCGCAAACACGATGTTTGTCAGGAGCTGGTTCATGTCTTGAAGGTCAACAGAAAGAAGATAGAAAGGCGAGCCCGATATAGAAGAAATATACTTTAGAAGAGTTAACTGCTGAGCTAGTTGGTGATCTTGCATATTGAAAAGATTTGCTGCGCCCGTGGTGCCCGTGGTGTCGTCGTCTTTCTGGTGTGTGTTGTTTTTTGGCACAAAACCTTTTCAATATGACCTAATAAAGAAATGACAAAGAATGAAAGTGTCCAACTCAACATCACGGAACTGTCAAAACTGATCAACAAGGAGAAAATAAGGGATATTCGAAATTATAACGGGAGAAAGACTGAGGAAGCCGTAAAAAATGGATGCAGCATGAAATCAGCGAGAAGGAAACATTGCATAGGACAAACCAAGATGTATGCACTTAAATATAAGTAGAGTAATATCATCAACGATCTTGAATGTATAGTGGAAGCAGCGGAAGAATTCTGCACAGTAGCCAGAGGAGCCACGATACCTCCATTCGAAGCAGTAATGAACAGGTTGCAGAGACTCCTTCTATAACTAGCAGTGAGGTTAGAAGGGCCTTGCAAGACATGAAACGTGGAAAAATGGCAGAAGATGGAATAACGGTCAATTTAATCAAAGATGGAGGAGACGTAATGCTTGAAAAACTGGCGGCTCTCTATATGAAGTGTCTATGGACTTCAATGGTTCCAGAGAACTGGAAGAATGCAAACATTATACTAATTCACAAAAACGGAGGTGTTAAAGAATTGAAAAATGTAGGCCCATCAGCCAGTATTATATAAAATACTCACCAAGATAATTTCCAATAGAATAAGGGCAACACTGAACTTTAGTCAACCATAGGAACAGGCTGGCTTTAGGAAGGGATGCTCTACGATGCATCACATCCATGTCATCAATCAGGTAATCGAGAAATCCGCAGAGTACAATCAGCCTCTCTATATGGCTTTCATAGATTACAAAAAGGCATGCTATTCAGAAGAGATACCAGCAGTCATAGAGGCATTACATAATGAAGGAGCAGAGACCACTTGCGTAAATACCCTGGAAAATATCTTCAGAGATTCCGCAGCCTTTTTAATTCTACACAATAAAAGATACCTATAAAGAAAGGGGTCAGACAAGGAGACACAATCTCTCCAATGCTATTCACTGCCTGCTTGGAAGACTCATTCAAGCTATTAAACTGGGAAGGCTTAGCAGTAAGGACCAACGGCGAATATCTCGGCAACCTAAGGTTTGCAGATGTCCTGTTCAGCAACACTAGAGACGGTTACAACAGATGATTGAGGACCTTAACAAAGAGTGTAAGAGTGGGGTTGAAGATTAATATGCAGAGGACAAAGTTAATGATGAATAGCCGGGCAAGGGAAAAAGAGTTCAGGATTGCCAGTCAGCCTCTGGAGGCTGTGAAGGAGTATGTTTACCTAGGTCAATTACTCCAAGAGCCCTGACCATGAGAAGAAAATTCACGGAAGAATAAGAATGGGTTGGAGTGCATACGGCAGACATTGTCAGTTCCTGACTGGAGGCTTACCGTTATCATTGAAAGGTGTACAATTTGTGTATTTTACCGGTGCTGATATATGGGGCAGAAACTTGGAGACTGACAAAGAAGCTTGAGAACAAGTGAAGGACCATGCAAAGAGTGATGGAACGAAGGATGCTAGGCATAACATTAAGAGACAGAAAGAGAGCAGTTTAGATTAGATATCAAATGGGGAATGCCGATATTCCTAGTGACATTAAGAGAGAAAAATGGAGCTTTGCAGGTCATGTAATGCGTAGGTTAGATAACCGGTGGACCATTAGGGTTACAGAATGGGTGCCAAGAGAAGGGAAGTGCAGTCGAGGACAGCAGAAGACTAGGTGGGGCGATGAAATAATTTGCGGGCGCTAGTTTAAATTGGTTGGCGCAGGACAGGGACTAGGTGAGGCCTTCGTCCTGCATTGTACATAAAATAGGCTGATGATGAAGATGAGGAGGAGGCAGAAAGTTTTCATTTTTCCCGGGGGGGGGGGGGGGGGTTAAGCAGCTTTCCGAACCTCATATAATATATATATCTTGCACTTGAAGAAGCTTCGTGTGACCTCGAAGAATTGCTCACCAAAATTACGCCCTTATATAGGAAAATTTACCAAGAGCTTATAGTAGAAGACAGTTAAATTTCACAGCCTGAGTTCTCGCACCACCAAGAATCAGGCATCTCTCGGTAGTGTAATCATCCTTCGTGTAATTGTCGTATACTTCACTATCATTAATACTGCTTTGCGTTTCCGGCGAAACTGCAGCCTCTGCCTTTTTTTTTTCTTTTTCGGTGAGTCCGAGTATAGGTGCTCTTGCACATGACAGCTGTTGATTCTGGTTTCGAGTGAATCGGCTTGGCCTCATTTCGGTTACTGAGTGAATAATACAGGGTGCCCCAACTACCATGCACCAAGACATAAGAAAGAGCAGTTGCGTTAGTCAAAGAAAACCTAGTTCATACTGTTTCCAGCACAGTGGAGTAGATGCCAGTAATTCTTTTGTTCTTCAAATTTAATTCGACAATTGCAATTAATTACTAATTTGAGAAGTCCTTTTCTAATTATCAAAGAGTCAATGAGGTATTTGTAGGCACCCCCAAATGACATTTAACTGCTATGTTTTCAGCAACATAGTAATTGCGTGCAATATTTTTCCGACTTGCAAACAAACCTCGCAAAATATGAAAAATACCACATGACTGCACTTACACCCACATTATAAAGCAGCACCCTCAAATAAGCTGGTTGAAAGCAACTGCATTGCCGGTCGCAAACCCAAAGAGACAGCCATCACCTTGATAATGGTGTGGAAGCAGCACCAGCAGCAAGTTTCGCGGCTTTGCAGCTATTCCTTCCTCTCTATGTCACACTTGTCCGTCTCTCAATGCCAACTGATCACATTGGTGACAAAAGCCCCTTGAAAATGGGCCAAAGCACCACCCTGACCACGCACGAAACTCGAAAAGCAATGTAATAGGTATAGCATGTTTAAAAGTCCCAGCTTTGCTCGCACAGCATCGACAGAGTGCGCGCGCCGCTAAATTCCACACCGGACACTTGCTTCGAACCAAAACCAAATTAAAGTGGTGGTTTTAGTTTTCATGAGAGTGTATACGTGCTGCAAAAGCAGGTTCATGGTAAAAAATAAAAGGGAAAAAAAAAAACGGACCAGGAGGTGACCCATGTGTAGAGAAAAGGCAAAACCGATGCGTTCAAGAAAGCAAATAACTTCTAAATGAGCTGAATTGGCAATCGGGATGCCTGCAAAAAAAAAAGGAAAGAAAAAGCAGATGTCAGTGTGAATTCGTAAGCGCCGTTGAACACCAGCTGCTGCCTAGAGGATGTGGTTGAATAGGTCTCCTTCTGCAGCTGCATAGTACTGGGTCCACTTTATCACATCTTCAGTTGCTTTCTCGATGACCGATGCTGGAATTCTACAGCATACATCCATTATCCTTGTCTTGTGCTGATCTGACGTCCGGCTCGATCATGTAAGCATGATCTTTCACATTACCCCAAAGAAAGTAAACGAGTGGAGAGAGGTCAGCTGACCTAGCCAACCAGTTTACAGGCCCATGTCTTCCAATCTATTGCGCATGAAAAGTCGCATCCAGCCAGTTTCATGCTCAGCTGCTGCCGTGTGCTGGTGCTCCATGTTGCTGATGCCACAGAAGTGAAAGACATGACAGCGAGACTTCGCTGAGAAACTCATCCACCACTCCAAGTATTTCATCCATGTAACCCTATCCAGTCAGTGTGTGATCGAAGAAGATGGGACTGATTATAGCACCGGCGTAATTTCCGCACCACGCATTGAATGCCCACTGCCGAGTGCCTTTATTCACTGTGAATTAGAGTCATGCCGATGTGTTCATTATACAAATTTGCCTGGCGGTTTCTGCAAAAATTGGCTTCATCTCTGCACATGATGCTGCCCAAAAAGTTCAGTGACTCATCGGCTTTTATGAGGAAACAATTCAAGAAAGCTAGACGATTCTGCAGGTCCCTATCTTCAAAGATTGTTGCTATTTAAGTTGGTACAAGTGAAATGCCGAGTGATTTAGAATCCTCCAAACTGATGACTTGGAAATTGGTACCTGGGCTGCCACGTCCCGCACATTAGCATGAGGCATAAGCTTATCTACCAGTGGGGGCAAGGGGGGCACTTGCCTCCTTACTCTCTCAGTACAGGGAGGGGGGGTTAAGTAAGTCATTTGCCCTCCCACTTTTCAAACCCGGGAATATATGCACCTAGAGTTCCAACCAAGATCACTCGGGTCTACAGAAAGTGGCTTGAAGCCCTGATAATGGGGCTCTGACCTCTCCACCAGACATGGAGCCTCGACCACATTGGTTCTTCAGCCCGCTCATCACTGGTATTTATATAGCACACAGAGTCTACTCGGTAACAGTTGGTAAATTTCCCCACCTCTGCAAGTCTGAAATAGTCTTTCAAGTCTTGATCTAGACATTGATTCAGGCTACATGGTCTGTGAATAGTGCAACTGAGGTTCCCAGAACTTTGAAGATTTCTTTCACTTATTTGGTCCTGAAAGGTGTTCTTCCAGTGAAACTGAGGCAGCACGAAGCATTCGCTTCTCACTGCCGGTGCTCTTCATCACGTCAGTGTTGTGACAGCAAGCGCTCGCTGTCATCGAGTGAGATATGTTTATATTTGCCTGTACGTGCATGACACCATCCTTGTCATAGGTTTATCTACCGGTATGGGGGGGAGGTATGCCCCTCCCCCCACAGTCCGAATTGAAAAGGAAAAGTAAGCCATTTAACCCCCCTCCTCCCCTATGCACACATACACGTGTGAAAGCGGCCACTCTCGGCTGCACACTGCACAAATACAACAGCTGAGACCAAGTTTTCTCTCAGAATTGGGCTCGCATAGGTACAATTTATTTATTACGTATCCCCTGCTTTCAGGGCTCGCCTCCACGTGCTGTAGCAGATTACATTGTGGTGCATGAGGCACTTGCGGCGCGTGCCTTGCAAGCCTGCATTGCTGGGAAATCTATTGCTAGGCTGTCCAAAACAAGTTTAATCTACCATTACAGGCATCATACCGTGTTTGTCGGGGTGGTCTAAACTAACCATTTTTGAAAACACAAAATCAAATTTGTTTTTATAATTTACCGCTATCTTATAAGTGTTGCCATTTTAGCGATTTTGACGCTAGGTTTAGGGACTTTTGTCTGTTTACGGCAAAATTTGCTATTTAGCAATCAGTGACATTTTAGTGGCTTGAATGAAAAGTTGGTGGTATTTTAACGACTTATAAGTATGAAAGATTGCTTGGAAAATGGCCTTTGAAAATGTGCTTTGGTATTCAAAAGCCACATGTAAGTGGCCAAAACTCGCTGTACAACGCATAAGCTCCGTGATCATAATGAACCATCGTGTTGTCCACTTCTCTTTTCTTGTGTCCGTGTCTACACGCCTAACCCCTTTTTTGTATTATGAACCAACGATTGCCTTCACACTGGTAGCCTTCACATTGTGATTGTGCTTCACAGCACAGTGGTCATCATAGCCTTGACATTGTGGTCACAAAATTGAAGTTTCTTTATTATTTACAAAACCTATTTTAATGCATTTAAACATTGCGGGTTCAGCGGTGTCACTAAATCCATCATTTGGTAGACACTTGGCAAGCTTGTTAGTGAACTAATGTATCAAAACCAAGTGGAGTAAATTTTATGTTCAGATTTAGAACACACCAGACGAATAAGACATATCGACTGCGTAAAAGATGTGTAAATATCGAAACGGCTTAGCTCGTTCACACGCGACTGAACAAGATCGCTTTCGTTACTCAAGATAATGCAAAATTTAAGCTGTCACAAACCAGTATCTAATAACAGAGGTAGGCGATTAAATATCGACTTTTTCAAATGCGAATCAAATACGAATAGTAAGTATCGAATATTGAATAGACAAACGCAGACGCATATATGTACAGCAGGAATATTTGCTTAAGTATGTTTAGGAACACGCTTGCACTGACTAGATAGTCAACTGTCACGTACAATTAAGATGGTTTTAAACACAAGATCACAACAGTCATGCAAAGAACTTAAGCCTTTAAGCCTGGTGGCAAACAAGCTTTCCTAGAATGACAGGCATCTGAAACTGACTAACTTTTCAAAAACACATAATAAATAGTTTAAAACATATCAGAAGCTTTGGAAAGGGAAAATAAAATGCTAAGGAGGTATTTGTGTGCCCTAGACAGAATAGAGAGCCTTTTACAAGAAAAAAAACATCACTGGTTGTAACGTAAGAGATAGAGCTTCTACATCACTAAGCTGGGCAAGAAAGACTAATTGGCAGGCCGTAAACACAATATACCCTATTGTCAAGTATTGGACGAAAAGAGGGAAATTGAGGGACCCAGTTCTGTAAGGGCACCCTTTTTTCAAGGACACTCGCACATATTTGTAGTTCGAGCCACATGAAACCAACAGATAATCAAGAAATAGAAAGCATAGGATAAATTATTTGTAGTTTCTAATTGAAGTGAAAAAATGAGATGCTAATGAGAAATGGGGGAAAACTTCTGCATAACGCGCACATTGCACTACACTCTAAGAAACGTTTACACCCTTTGGTGTGTATATTTGCCACACAACAATAATCATCATGTCTTGCCCGCATTTCCTTTCTTGAAAACGCTGCGCTCGTTACTTTCCTGTCGAGAATGCTCTGTCGTGCTGACAACGCGCATGCCGTTTGTGACTTGGAAGTACCGGGCACACAGTGTTAAAGAAAGGAAATCCGGGCAAGACAGATGATGATTATTGTTGTGCGACAAATATACACCCCGAAGGGTGTAAACTTTTCTTAGAGTGTACAAATTGTCCTAAGGCGAGGGCAGTTCCCACGTCCATGCATTCTTGGGTATTTATGTATGTGTACAATATGTAACCTAAGGAGCGTTAACCAGCACCACCCTTCCACCGCAGAACCAAAAACAAAGCTTGCATTGCCGATTTGTTTCTGCATTGCTTCGAAAACTTTATTGCTGTTTTACTTCTGATAATTATAATTTGTGGCACTTTGTTCAGCAGGTGGAGAACAGTACTCCGATTTGTATGGTCATTTGTTGCTATATATTTAATTAGTTTTGATATCTGAAGATACCAAATAGTTGATTTTCAAATATGAATAAATATTACACACCAACTATTCATATTCTAAACGTCGAGATTCGCCTGTCTTATAGTAAGTACATCACTAAAGCTAAAGCCCTCTATACTCTGTTGGTAAATTCATTGTTTTCCTTCAGCTGCACGAACATTAGACCAACATGACACGTCTAGGTAAATTATTTACTTCACGCTAGCTTATATTAGATTGTTTCAAAACACCTACATTCTTAAAATTTGCATCACATTTATAGCGAGAATTTTAGTTACTTGTTTTGTCTCGCTTCAGTGACACGCTTCCTAAAATCTTGGCAACACTAGACTGTTATGGTTCATAATGTATGATCTGTCGATGACAAAGATAACTTTCACTGACGCATTTTTCAGCCTTGTTTATTGCAATGGCAATCAGGTAATCACCTGCGCCCGCTCTGAGTATGCATTCTCCGCCCAGTCGGGAACATTAACTTCCGCATAATCTGCAATGAGTATTTCTCAACAAATCAACATGTCATTAACATATCAAATATAAGAACGTGCTATCATTTATTGGTCTGTGGCCACTAAAGCGGCATCTACCTAACCTCTTTCCCACCCGCGCTGCGCGCCAGCTCGCTCCTCTCCCGTTGAAAGGATCCCTCCGTGTCGGGCTTTGGGGTAAAGCATACGAAAAACGAACATGTACTGCAGAGAAGTCAAAGGGGAAATCATGTGCAGGGTAGTGCAGCTGCCGTTTGTTGGCGTGGCATCAATGCGAACAGAGTAGCGGCGGCAAAATGATGCCAGGTGGCACTTGCTGCAAAGATTACTTTTCAGAGAGAGAGAGATGGCTTGCCTCCCCCACTCGAAAAATAGTTGGTACGCCACTGGCATGAGGGGTTGAGGCCGTAAATGCTACAACATCCGTGCATAGGCTGGGACTCAAATACGGAGTCCTATAGTATACACTGCTGTTTCTTGAAGCTGCTGTTGATTTGTCCCAGGTTTTCATCATTTCTGATAGTCGACTCGTTTGGTCTACTGCCACACATCCATGACTGATATACAGGTTGTTTCAGCGAACACTTTCAAAATTTTTTAAAGGTTAATTGCCTGTGGGAGATAGCTCAATTTTAGTTTATGAGCCGTTCTACTCGAAGCGGCGGACACTACTTGCACAAGAAATTGAAATGTAAAATCGACTAATTTACAAGAATTCACTAATGAACTTTTTAGCTAATTATCCTATGACCTATATTGCAATTTACAAATTCTAGCAGTGGACTTCGCAAGGCAGATTCACTTGGAACAAATTCTCAGGACGACACTAATTTTGAGATATGAATTCCCAGGGTGTCTACCAACCGGGAAAACCGGGAATTCTCAGGGAATTTGAATAGTCTGGAAATACTCGGGGAAAACTCAGGGAATTTGTGATTGTATCAGGGAAAATTAGCTGTAATTTTATTGAAAGGGAACGAAAGTCGTGTTAATTCTGGCTCCAGTAAGAGTAATCGCAACGAATCGCCATTGACGCTGTGTCATCGGCACGAGGCACGGCATAGGTGTTAATTCTGTGGCACGGCATTCCCAGAGTAGTTAACGACCGATTTTCCAGATGCCCGATTTTTCGGACATGCCCGATAATTCGCACGGCTTCGCGGCACCACCACGTACTTCATATAGTCAATGTATATTGCCATGACTGCAGGTCTGAAATGGCAATAAACAAAGCCACCGCCGCCACCATTTTGATTATCGCCGCTTCGAACCGGCACTCTAGCACGCAGATCGGCCGGCAGCCGTAGCCACCACCGCGGCAACGTTAGGCCTAGCTGCTTTACGTTCGCTATTTAGCTTCTTGCCTTGCGGTGCCGTGTTTTTCGTTGAAAGAATTCACCGCTGGTCAGCAATGGTACCGACTCCGCCTTTGTAATCCTCGTGATTGGCTTCGAAGCTCGCAAGGCACAGCGCGTTGTTTAATGCGAGTCTACGAAAGTTAGCTTTGCCCCAGTACAGCTGTGTTACGTGGTGAAGCATAACAAGCGTGGGAAGGGGCAATTGTCACGGTACACAGTATGTATTCCTTAATTATTCACGCGTGCACCCCCGTCTCCTGTCACAGTACGACCACCGATATGCCTAATAAGTGTACTCGCAGGCCTTAAGAGCTTTTTCGGACGTGCCTGTGGCAATTTCAGCCCTTAAGGGCAGTTAAAGACACGCATTCTTTTTTTTTTTTCGGACTGCGCATGTTTTTGCGGCCCCTTAGGAGTCCGAAAAATCGGACGTTGTCTGTACAACTGACCAAGAAGATTCTTCAAATGGTCCATGGGGTGAATGCATGGCGGAAGGAGTATGAGAACAGAAAGAAGTGACGCACTGAGGAATTAACGGGAAAGGAAGCGTGCCACCGCCTCTTTGAAGGAGCTTGAGCTGAAAAAACAAAGTGTTGGCTGACGCCGAGTTGCAGGTGCCTCTCATCAAAACCAAAATAAACTCTTTAAAGAAGTGAAACCCAACACTGAGATGATGTGTACGGGCTGAGAGTATGTTAGGACTTTGAGGTTGACTTCCCAGCTGCTGAGAGAGAATCTTAGTTGTGACAAAGTTCAGGCCTCATACCGGTGAGCTTGCTATCAGTTAATAAAAATAGCTCATATCCGAAAATATTTACTTCTGTATGCATCTCCTTTTCATTCGTATTTGAAAACGTTCGACTCAATTTGGAATGGGCTTTACCATTTTTTTCGTTGTGCATTTTACTAACACCTTCCTTCTGCTTTCTTTTTGAATAAAATAGATCGATCTCCTTACAATTCAAACTGGATTAAGTAATTTTTTGTTTCAACATGCTTACTAAAGAGCGACAGCATTGGGCAACATGGTGTCAGCCTGTCTTGACATAAAACAAAGTTCTGGCTCATTCAGGGAATCTTGCAAAGGGGATCAGAAAAAACCTGGAACGCTCAGGGAATTTGGAAATGTCAACTTGGTAGACACCCTGATTTCCTAACTTTGCGGAGAAATGCATTAGTGTTCCAGTTACTTGTGTGCTTCAGTGCATGAAACGACATTTTGTTAACAAGTTAACTAGAACACCAATGCATTTCTCCGTAAAGTTCGGTAACTTATATGTCGAAACTGGTGTCATCTTGAAAATTCGTTCCAAGTGGATCCGCCTTGCGAACTCCATGGCTAGAATTAATTTGTAAATTGCAATATGAGCCATAGTTTAATTGGTTAAAACTTAATTAGCGAACTTTCATTAATTAGTCGACTTTGCATCTCATTTTTTTTTTCAAGTATTGTCCCCCCGCTTCGAGTAGACTTCAGAAAAAAGGGGCGTTTACTCCTCCGAGGCGGATGCACACGAACATCCACCAATGGGCGCGCACTCTGGACCGACGTCATGCGCCGGACGGCCGGTGACCCCGCCGTCGGAGAAGATGGCCGCCTGGGCTTCGAACTGGGCCTAGTCGCGTCAGCTGTGCGCGTCAAAGCCTCGTCACAGTGAATTCCCAAACTGTTTGTGATTGTCTATCATGCCGGAAAATATTACTGCGAACTGACGATGCGGCATTTGTGCCACGTGCGTTTATTCTAAGCCTAGTTCTAGTTCATGAACTAGAATTCTGATATATCTGCCGCAGGCAGTTTTTAAAGATTTTTAAATGTGTTCGTTGAAACACTATATACTTGCGGCCTACCTCTTGTCATTTGCAGCTCCCAAGGCATGGCTCATTTTTACCTTCTGTTCATTAGAGAAAGACATGGCGTCTGGGACGAAACAAAACGTACCTTTAAACATTTGCACTGACGCTGTCAATTCGCTTTCGTGGTTATAGGTTTTGTGGCAAAAAAAATAAATAAATAACCATCCGTGCACATTATCTACGCTAAGACAACAGCTATCACAAGCTTGTTTCCAACTAACACTAAATGTGATGTGTTACTACGGCTGAGGCGCGGCAGATAAGGCACTAGCTCGATCACGATGTTTTAGAGCGAAGCTTTATATGACTAGCCGATTCGTCCGTCCGTGCCTCCGTCTGTCGGCTGTACGCCGAAAACTCCTCCAGCGCAACCCCATGCGCATGCGCGGAAAAAAAAAGAGAAAGAGGCGCGCGATTGGCTCCGCCAGTAGTGACATCATTGCTCTGCGTCGCAGCCGAGCGGACGTGCAGTAGTTTCTCTCCGGCTCCGAAATGGGTAGACCACGCGTCATACGTACTCCTGAAGGGCAGGCAGCTTTCGATCAGCAATGCCGCAAGCAGAACCGGGAACGAGCTCGTCTACGCCGTCCCGATGCTGCAGCCCGTGTACAAAAAAAGGCTCGAGCAGCCGAGCGCAAGCAGCAACTGCGTACAGAGGATCCAGGAGCCGACCAAGCCGTCGTTTAATGAACCGGCGGGATTAACCCAGTAATAAACGCCGCGGCCGCACGTTTCAACTTCGCTGGTTAACCATATATACGGAGTGCTTGGGCAGTGATTTTTGCTTTATTTTCTTCATTTTGTTCTGGCTAAATCAGAAGGAGCCCGTTCGAGGGCGCTGCCATATTTCGCAGGGTTTATTGATCAGTCGGAAAACATTAGTACGCGATTGTACATCACTGAAAATACCACAGTTGGATGTCCCTTGGCTGTGCCTACAAATGCCTCGTTAACACATTGATAATTAGGGTAGTACGTCTCGAGTCAGGTAATTAATTACAATTACCTAATTAACCTCATTAACGAAAAAGTTACTGGCAACTACTCAACTGTACTGGAAAAGGTTTTCTTCGAGTAACGCATTGCTTTCTTTTTTATCTTGGTGCATGATAGTTGATTGGTAAAGCCTGATATATGTTTATGACCTCTGCATGCAAGTGACGATGTTTCCATCCCTAATAAATTTTTAAATTATAAATGATTTTTTTCACGTGTCGCTAGCTTTGCTTATTGAAAAGAGAAGCGATACTGAGACACTTATCATTGACGTGCATTTCACACGCCGTTGATAAAAGATTCTGCCGAAGGGCTCACTAAAATCTACAGGTTTTTTTCAGTCAAGAAAGCACGCAGAGCATTTTGAAGCGAGGTGAACATACAGCAACACATTCATTCTCTAGGCATAAGCTATCCATACCTTTAGAAATGATTGTTAATTAGCTATCTCCTTCTCCTTAATAATATAATAAACTTTGTCGTGTATATATTTAAATATATTGTTTATGTGCACGGTGTTTACAGCGGAAATTTAAAACAATGTTGAAGTGAAAAAATACGGAAAAACCCTTGCACGTCCGCGCCAACAAGGATGCACTATCCTCAATAAAAACATAAGTGAATAGGTCGAGGCAAGTCAAAAGACACCTCAAATGATGTGGGTGCCGAAACTCTGGTAATGACACGTTTAGTGAGGAGGAGCAGGGGGGGGGGGGGGGGGGGGTAGGCTTCGGCATCGCAGTGAGCCGGGGGGGGGGGGAGTCTCGGGCCCTGGACGCCCCCCCCCCCCCCCCCCCCCGTATTCGGCGCCCATGTGTTGAAGTAAGATACGTCGGGGGCTAACAGATCAAGAAAGCCTCGAGCGCGCACTCACGCCTACACTATTCCGAAAAAAAAAAATAAACACTTCACTAAAATTTATCAACGCATTCTTCAGCACAATTAACCAATTCGTTGTGAGGGAAGGTATTGAGGAATGCAGTGAAAAGTTTTGAGAAGCGCTTTTTCGGAACAGTGTATATATGTAGGCGTGAGCTATGCGGTCTTGCTACGGTCAGTGACTTTCTCACGGCTCGTATGTTCCCAACGCGTGGCGATGCCAAGGAGGAATTCTTTCGGCTGAGAAAAGAGAGGAACGTATACAAAGAACTGCCAGCGAGAGCAACACTATAATGTAACCGGTGTCTTTGTTTACTTGTCGAACACTCCGATATTCTTTAAAGCTCAGAAAAACGAACCAGAAACAGGGATTAGATTCAAAAAGCTTTTCGTTCATCGTACGGGTGCCTTCCCTAATAAAAGAGTCAGAAATGACAATTGGCTGATATCTACTCAACTGAGCCAAACGGATGCATTGAGTAGCGCGCAAAGAATGCCTAGCGCCTGTGATATCGTTCAAGGGCCTTTGCGGAAAATATTATCTGGAGCGCGCCGCGCAGGCGTGCGCCTGTCAACTGACAAGAAAAGGGAGGGGCGTCCGCATCGAGGTAGATGGGCATTCCGCAGATCCCGTGTCAAGTTCACCGGCGTTAGCAGCAATAGTAAGCATGTCCCTGCAAGGTCGGCTAGCCCTTGTGACTGGAGGCGCCAGCGGCATAGGTAAGGCGGCTTGCCACGCCCTGGCCTCCCAAGGAGCCAGAGTCATCGTCGCCGATCGCAAAGTGGATGGTGCTAAGATCGTGGCAGAGGAGCTACCAGGTACCGATTGTCTGTACTGAGTACTTGAATCAGGCGTAGGTTTGCGACAATCTCAACTACTGCATTTAATGGTTTCTTCCACTACCAAAACACGAAATCGCTAAAGAGAGAGCTAGGGAAGTTTTTATTGGAGGGAAGGAGCCGGAGTTTGGCTTAGAAATTTTTTATGCAGGCTAGCGTTGCTTGGAGTCGCTCTTGTAGTACTCTTTACACTACTCGTTGCACAATTAAACATTACACGTGTGGCGGTTAATTGTGTGTCATCGACACGATATGCGCATGTGTTTACATTATATGTCGTTGTTGCTGTATATATTTTTCGTATCCAAATGACATCCATTCATTCAAGCAGGGTCCTTCGAAGGACCCTGATTCAAAGCATATAATATCAGGGGTAACGACTGGGGCACAAGAAATGTTGTCCTTGGAAGTTGACAATACATGCGCGTTGTGCACAGGGAAGTAGTTAGGCAGTAGCGCATTGACAATGCATGATGTGTGATCTTTCAGGTTGATATTACATAGTGCATAAGTGACTGTGTGTTATTCATATTCTACGTGCATATGCGCACGACTACGTACGTAGGCTTGTCATGTGTACTGCGTGCAAAATAAGTAATGTATTAAAAGAATACAAACAAATTAAAACAATATTTTTGTTGGCGATACGCTGAGTACTACTAACTTTGCACGACTGAAATTGATTGAAAGGCTTTACCGAGGATCTGGTGTGTGCGTGTGCGTGTATATATATATATATATATATATATATATATATATATATATATATATAAATTATTCAACCTTAAGGTCCCGAAGGCATTACATAAGGGGGGGAGGGGGAGGGCGTACATCAAAGGTGCACAACTTCATAAGAAGATAAGAGTAAGAAAGTGCACATCGATTGTAATAGGTGCAAAAAATTAAGAAAATCACAAAAAAGAAAGAAAGAGGAACATATAAACAATACTAACGAGGCGATATTATTTATCGCCTCGTTTAATAAGAAGACAAGTGTGGTATTTAGGTGGTAGCGTTGGCGTTATCAAAATCGGTTTCTCGCAGAATGTTTTGCGGTCGCTGCACGAAACAATATTATACGGGAGTGCGTTCCAAAGTGTTGCGGCATGGGGGAACAATGAGCTGCTCATCGCCGCCAATTAGGGGCGAGTATGAGATAAATGGGACGATGTTCTGAACGGACGTGTTAAGAGGGCGTGTCCTGACTGTGTGAAGTAAAAGAAAGTGTGGAGAAGGCAAAGACGAGAAGTTACGCGCTGTGAAGCAAGCAGTGGAAGAGACAAAGTTTGTTTTAAGGTGGTTACGCTGATATGTCGAATGTTGTGACGTAATGAAGCGAGCAGCGCGGTTTTGTACGGCTCTAAGTCATCGGTGAGATAAGCTTGCGAGGGATCATATTATATATATATATATATATATATATATATATATATATATATATATATATATATATATATATATATATATATATATATATATATTATACCAAAGTGGCAGGAGAACAAACACGCGCGTCCATTTTATGCATGTGGCCCATTGTGGACTGGACGTGCCACCTGATACGATTAGCGCCGATAGCGGGTGGCCATTCTGAAGTCTTATCCGAGAAACCCAGAATTTCGGACACGTGTATTGAGTATAAAGCTCAGAAGAAAAAGTCACAGTTTCTCCCGACATGCGAAGAATTGATTTCGCGAGCAAATTATTAGACAGCTATACGAAGTAGGGTTAGTCGTTTTATCAGCTCCATAAACTGATGTAAACATTCGCTTACTGGCTAAATTAACGAGCACGTTGTCGCGTGCGCACAGGCAAACACGAACACCTCTCACTCAATGAACGTGGACCTCGGTTGGTACCTCGGCGTCGGAAAGCCGGCGTTATGAAGAGCGGCGACAGCACGGAGCGAATTCCCCTCCGCGCGGCCTCTCGCTTAAACGCGAACTATAGGCGCGCGAGAACACGGCGCACACGAAGCCATCAGCTCTCTCAGATCAGCTAACCTTCGAGCCCAGCGCAGATTTCGCGCACTTACCTGCCCCTCCTCCGCTCATTCCCCGAGCTAGGCTTCGCGCGCGTGAGAAGACTGCGCGCACCCTTCCAGTCTTCCTCCCTTGCGATCGCAAGAAGACACCGCGGCATCTTTCTCGGCTCACCCTTGCAAGCTTTCACTCGCACCTACAGCATAAGGCTCGCAGCCGCGACGTTATCACACTTGGACTTTTTACCGAGCGTCACGGCGACCACGATGACTGCGGCGGAAATTCGCTTAGAGTGCCCATATAACTGCTATCGCAATAAAAATAAATGTGAAAGTATGGTGCGCTCAGTCAGGCAACTTCGGACAACACTGCATGCAGTTTCACGACCATTAGCGACCTAAGGAATTAGGAATGAACCCGCTTGCGACAGTTCACGGTTGTTCGCTACGTGTGTGAACGCCCGGTGGAGCGCTTGTGATGTAATTTATGAAGTGTCATTTAGGAAGAACAGGTAAATCAACAGATGGCGTGCCAGTGCGGTGTTCGAACTGGCAACCTGCTCGTTGAGGGGAAGAAACCCGGCTGTGCCAGTTGGAAAATTGCCTAGGTGCAACCCTACCCGTCGTGTGCTTCAGAAGCCTTGAAGGTTGCCGGTTTGTTCGTGATGAATAATTGTACGCACAGCTTGTACTTAGGGTACGGACAGTAGAGCAGACGCGAACGGCACTGTGGGCAGGGGCCACGGAGCAAGAAACATTTAGGAGTGGAAACTCCGCTGTTTGCGGCGACCAGAAAATGTCACAAGCCCGCGGAGTCGTTATCGTGCTGGCGGCGCCTGGCGGCCTGGAAAGAAATTACCGCCGTTGAGAGCGCGCCGGAGCCGCCTGCCCGGGCGCTGCATATTTTTTTTTTTGGCTGCGGCTTCTCCGACGCGCCGCATGGCGCCGCCACTGTATACGGCCCCGTCGGCGCATACAACAATTGTGACCTTATCTGGTCGCCCGCGCTCGCTCGCGCTGACCGGAGTTCCCCTCCTAAATGTCTTACTCCGTGGCAGGGGCCAACCGTTCACAAACCACGGGACAGCTCTTTACGTAAAGCTAGAGTTGTTCCGAGCGTACAATCCTGAGCATTGAGATAACATTAGCGAAGGTGGCCGGCCGCTAGCAAAGTGCTCACAACAATCTAATGACTTATGGCCTTACACTCGCAGACTAGCCTATGAAATTTCTGTGTTTGTATGCTATCTACATAGACTGCCTATAGAGATGGCACTTCGCTTTAACAAAAAGCCTTTTTTTTTTCAGTATGGCCCGTTGCTCTTAGTTCTTCGCTTCGTGGCTTCTGACTCGTGGCTGAACAATGTGGGAATAGTAATTCACGAAGCATTTATTCGGTAGACCAAGTACTATCGTTTTGCATACATTTTTAGAGGGTGCAGAAGGCGCATCCTTGTAGCTACTCTGCTCTGTAGAGCTACATGAATATTGAGTAATTAACAAATACATGCGACGAATAATCAAATTTCATTCTTCGAAGGCCCCGCAACTCACAAGGAAGCTTTCCTGGACGTCGCCAACACGGAATCTGTGGAGAAGCTGTTCGCCGACATCAAGGACACCGAGTCGCTTCCGGTCAGCATTGTGGTGAATTGCGCTGGCATAGCTGCGCTCTCACCCATCGTCGACACGACGGATGAAGCCTTCGACAAAATAATTCGGGTCAATCTCAAGGTTAGCGCCCAAACACTCACTATACAAAAAAAAAATCACATCACTCTCACCGGAAGCCCCCGTAGTGATTACAGAGCTGTTTGAAGCAACTAAAAATTTTGTCAACCTCAGTGTTAGGTGATTCCTTTTGGAACTTTGTGTAATGGGTTCCTGTGATAACGAAATGCATGTAGCCTGCCTTTGATCATCATCCTCTGTGAAAGGGGGCCTTGTATACAGGGCTTTCTTTTTTCTTTAGCTGCACCAAATCTTAAAAATTTACCTGTGCAGCTAGCAAAATCAATTTTAACCCGTGATCTAAGTACTCGATTAGGCAGACATTACTTCTATGAAATTTCAAAATACCTAATTGAATCATTAACATAATTACGCTAATTGACCTTTTTATTAATTATTTCACGATACATATTTTAATCTGCTAATCGTAGCTAGTGAGTTCGCAAGGCATATCCACTTGGAACGAATTTCCAGGATTGCACCATTTTCGAGATATTAATTTTCAAAGTGTTCGACAAAATTAATTCGCATTACAGTTACTCAAAAAAAAAATTGGAGGACGCTTAAGCTTCGCCTTCAAGAGTGTAACGCGACAGCGTTCCCGTCGACCCGCCAAGGGGTGTAAGACAATGGGCTACGGCGCAGCGACTACGCGCCCCGCATCGGACGCGGTGAGCGTCGAGCAACGCAGCGTTCGGCGCGATAACGAAATGTGCGCCTGAGCAAGCGACGCACGCCTGAGCCTTAGAAACAGCTCGTTTCTAAGGCAACACCGCGTTCACTAGAGGCGCTTTTGTACCGCTTTGAAGCATCGAACTCGTGGCTCAGTGGTAACGTCTCCGTCTCACACTCCGGAGACCCTGGTTCGATTCCGATCTTGGAAGTTGCTTTTTATTTATGAAGTGCCTGCCGTGATTTATCGCTCACGGCCAACGCCGCGGACACCGACGCCGACGACACCGGCTTTTCTGCGACACGAGCTCCTTAACGCTATCGCGTTAAAAAAATTGGAGGACGCTTAAGCTTCGCCTTCAAGAGTGGAACGCGACAGCGTTCCCGTCGACCCGCCAAGGGGTGTAAGACAATGGGCTACGGCGCAGCGACTACGCGCCCCGCATCGGACGCGGTGAGCGTCGAGCAACGCAGCGTTCGGCGCGACAACGAAATGTGCGCCTGAGCAAGCGACGCACGCCTGAGCCTTAGAAACAGCTCGTTTCTAAGGCAACACCGCGTTCACTAGAGGCGCTTTTGTACCGCTTTGAAGCATCGAACTCGTGGCTCAGTGGTAACGTCTCCGTCTCACACTCTGGAGACCCTGGTTCGATTCCCACCCAGCCCATCTTGGAAGTTGCTTTTTATTTATGAAGTGCCTGCCTTGATTTATCGCTCACGGCCAACGCCGCGGACGCCGACACCGACGCCGACGACACCGGCTTTTCTGCGACACGAGCTCCGTAACGCTATCGCGTTAAAACGCTGTTTTATGGCACTCCCAACCCTAACCCGTGCCACTCGTGACCCCCTTACCCTTCCAGCCTGGGAGGCCACAGTGCAAAGCATGATGCAACAAATGCAGCCGCAAATAACACAGCAAAATAGCAAGTGCAACAATTTCAGCAACAGATACAATCCGAACTCCAGCAGTTCAGAACTTAAGTGAACGACTCTCTAGTCAGCATTATTAGAGAGGCGCGAAAACACATCAGCGCTAGCCCTGCCGCAAACCCGAGATTGTCGGCATGTCGCCGCACCACAAACGCGCCCGAGGTGGCGTACAACGAAAGTACCGGATAGGACCACTAATGAGGCACTAAATTCTGAACGTCTAGAAATGTTTCAGTGGAAATGCCACATGTTTTACGAACGTGCGATGGCCCTCCAGAGATATATACAAATTTCACCAATTCCTCCCGACGTAATATGCTTACAAGAAATATGGAAACGCCCTGTCATATTGCCAGGCTATTACACATTGTACAATTTGGAATATCCCCGGGTTGCAACACTGGTGGCTAAATCATTCACGGCCAAAGAGAATAATTTAAGAGGTTAGATAGGAACCATTAATTCGTCAGCATATCCTCCCCCAGAAAAGAGAGAAGGCTCGCACCATCATTCTGAACATCAAGAACAGACACGAGGACTTCGCCGAGCTCTTCTCGGAAGAAAATTTGGCAGCGGGCACTAAAGACCAACTTGTGGTGGCGGGCGCATTTCAACGCACCTCACGTACACTATACATGGGGATACATCAAAATTATCCCCAAAGGAAACTTGCCATGTAATACACAGCGGAGAAACCAGGCTTACACTTGGCCGCCTTCTGAACTACGCCAACGAGGCTGGATAACAGTGTGGGTAGGGATACTTTCCCGCACCTCATGTTCACCTTTAACATTAAGAACGTCACGTGGTCAGAACTAGACGAAAATCTAGGCAGCGGCCTATTTATCATCATTACGTCAATAACGTCACCAAAAGTACACAGAGTATACCTGGTGCGGATTGGGCGGCTTTTCGAAAACGCCCTCTCTCGGGGCGGATACCGAATGATGTCAGTTCGTGGGTGACTTTTATCCAGGAGGCGCAGGAAGAGATTCCAGGAAAGTCGCTCGCACAGCAGAAACGCCCGCCGTCCATTACTGTCCATCTATTATGATCCTCCATTACTGGAATAGCAGGCGCAATCTCCTCAAAAGGTGGAAAAAGGCCACGCTTCAACCGCCGCATTTTCAGGCACATAGCGGCCCTCTCCGGGGAGTCCAACGAATACGCCCGCACAGCTGGCCACGTACAGACGGTTGGGTAAAGTTTTGCAGCACCAGGTATGCCTTGGGCAGTGCTCAGACTTGGCCAATCCTCAGAAGCATGTTGGAACTCGAAAAGTCTAAATCGGCTGTGAGCCGAACATTGCAAAGAATAGCAGACGACTTCCCGTTCACGGACCAAGACTTGGTTGGTCCGGGCTCTAGTCAAACGCTGTACAGGCACTTAATTATGACATCCCGCCCAGCAACATAACTTACAAGGGATCGAACAACCTCGAATTAGGCACGCGCCTATCATCCCAGCGGAAGTTTTCGCGGTGGCCCAGGCGGCTAAACGAAACGCCGCCCCCGGACCGGACAAAGTTACAAATTCAGTGATCGGAAACCTAAACGTCTTGGAACACCTCACCACGAGCAATGTTGGGAGAGAGGCTATGTTCCATAGGAATGGAAGGATGCCAAAACTATAACAATACCTAAACCGGGCAAAGGCCCGCTCTAGAAGCCCTAAGGCCCATAGCTGTTACCTCGTGTGTGGGTAAGCTTTACAAGCGAGTGCTTCAGACCCGACTCCAAAATTTTATCGAAAAGAACAACTTATTCCCAGCCACGATGATGGGTTTTCGGGCCGGGCTATTGATACAGGACTACTTACTCTTCCTCGAGAAGGAGATCCCTAACCAAATACCCTAAAGGCGGTGACAATTTATTCCTCGTTTTAGATCTTAAAAGATCATTCGATAACAACTTTCACGAAACAATTCTATCCAATCTAAAGGCTCTTGGCTGCGGAGCGATAATCTTTAACTGCGCCAAGTCCTTCCTCTCCAGGTGAACGACCGCCATTGTGCTAGGGCAGACCAGATCCGACCTCATACATATATCATACAAGGGCACGCCACAGGGAGCTACCATCTCTTCTTGCTCTTCAACATCGTCAAGCGCAAGCTCGCTCACGCCGTCGAGGAATTCCCGCATCATGGTTAGACTTTCTATGGGAATGACATCCTCTGGGCTATACAAGCGCATACAGAACAAACATTGCACGAAGCCGCGGAGGCCGTAGCTGGGTTCGCCAGGAAAAGTGGATTCAGCTGCGCCTCCGACAATTCAGAAGTCATTCGAGTCCGCGGCAAACGTTACAAGAGCAACGGAGTGTGGTGGACACGCCATCCTCACTCAAGCCCGCATTTTAGGTTTCTGGGTGCAGATCAATAGCAAGGCCAGCCACACTATCAACACTCTAAAAACAACAGTGAAATTATTCTCAAGAATGATACACCGCATCACACACTGGATCCGCCTGTAGTGAATGCCTTCATCTCCTGTTTGTTTTGGACGTGGGGGAGAGTATACCCTCCGATCAACTATAGTGAAACGCGGCGACACTCCTCCCCCATACACCTGCATCATGTGGGCTCCGGGACACGAGGGACTCGAAGGGTATATGATCGAAGCGGCACACACCGCAGCCCGCGCAAGCGTCAACCGGGCCTCTCCGCACAAGATCCTAGACACGCCCCATCCACCGACATGAGCAGAAGAAACAAACCATACCACTTACTTTCTCAAGAAATGAAAAAACAGATTATTGTTGTTCTACAACTAAATTTATTATGTTGCGTGTATTAAATTTCGGGAATTTATGTAATGTACCGATTCAATCAAGCATAAAAAAAAATGGCATTTTGCAAACGTATTTAAAGATCTAACACGGCAGGTACAGGGATAAGGATATGTGAACTAAAAGCAGACCACTCTAGCTGCAACAAGAAGTTGCGTCATTGGCAATCTCAGACACTACAACAATATATATTACACACCTATATACTTACCCACAAAAGTGGACGAAATGCACGCTTCTTTGGTATAACACAGCACTCATAATGCATAGCTTGGTAACATAACAAACAAACAAAAAACGAGGTTATGCACGAGCAGGTAGCTTCACGCTCAAGTGGTCCATGAAACAGTATGCTGTGCGAACAATAAGGGTGGTGACCGTCATGAACGCATGTGCAGTGCCTAGAGGAAATACATGCACCAGTACGACCGTACTACCTGCTTTCCTGTTTTTGCTCATGCCACATCATCCGATTAATGGCGATTCAACCATTAAACGAAAAATTGGAGTTATAATTGCCCCGTACTGTTAATAAAACCACCCCCAGCGCTAGCCGAATGAATCCTGCAGTGCTACAGTTGACCTGCCGAGGAAAGGCTTGGCCCTTCCTCGGCTTTCCTCGCAAGCCTTAAAACAAATGTAAAGGAATGCGAGAAAAGGACACCCTGAGACTCTTCCAGCCCCTCGTCCTTAGCAGAATAACGTATACGGACTACCGTGCCGCTCACTCAGCAGAGACGAGGAGACCCAGGTCGACGCCTTAATCAGGAGCGCCTACAATTAAGGCGGCCCTCCGGGCTGCAAATTAGCACACCTACAGAAAGGTTACTAGCCTTAGGGCGGCTGCATATGCGGATCGCCAATCGGCTGTTCTCATCTCCCAAAGAGGCCGTCTCAGTACCGCTAGCAGGGAAAGCGTGTCAAGGATTGAAACCCCACCTCACCCACACCTTGATGACGACTTGGAAGACGCGCCGGCTGAATGTCGAAGGCAAATAACGGTCGCGCCTGTCTACAAAAACATGCGCCACGAATATCACAACGCTAGACGTTTGGCAAGGTCAAATGGCTCAGGAAACAATACGAAGCGAACCTCAGCGTATTACGTTGACGTGGCCACCGAAGGAAACTCGCACCTAATAACTTGCGCCCACCGTGAGCACAGCCTCAGTCCCGCAGGCGGAAGCGACAGCCATAGTCCTGGCAGACGGCGACGTACCCGCGTTTATGAAAATTACATGTCATTCACCTGACACAGCTTCAGTCTAGGTACCCGTGGTGTGGAGAAAGGCCCACGCTCTACCGCACATCGCGGCCGGGCGTACCCGCCAATCTTAAAAACCAATGTAAGTGCTTGTCGAACCTATAGTACGGAGCTGTGGGAGGCACAGCTGCCCAGCTTGGATCCGGGAGCGGGGATGGCACTCCTGGTTCAAGTCCGGTGGGCAGCCGAGGCCAGTGGAGGCCTGGACGGAGGGCTCCGCCCTTAGTCTCCAGGACCCCTCTTCCCCTTAAATAAAGTTTCCATGTATATATATATAACTGGAACACTAACGCATTTCGTCGGACACTTTGAAAATTAATGTATCGAAACTGGTGCAGTTCAGAAAATTCATTCCAAACGGATACGCCTTGCGAACTCACTGGCTACAATTCGTAATTAAAATATGTGCCGTAAAATAATTGAATAATACTTAATTAGCGCATGAATGTGAATGATTCAAGTAAGCATTTTGATTTTTCGAAGAAGTAATGGCCGTCTCATCGAGTAATTTAGATCAAGGATTAGAATTGTGCTATCTGCCACAGGCAATTTCTTTAAAATCTTGTGTTTTGTGCAGCTAAAACAGAAAAATACAACAACAAAAAAAGAACAAGCTGTATACTCGAATCGCACGTAAATTAACGGGATCTTGCTTTTCTCATCCACAATTAAGTTAGCTGTGCTTCTGGGCGTATATTTTTTTTAATTCTGAGAACTCGCCGACTTACGCACTTATCGTTCCTCGAAATTATGTCTCCGTGGCCAGGAATCAAAACTGTATGCCTCTCGACGAGTAGCTTGTGCGTAACTATATATTGGGCTATACTATCGCCAATGCATCTTGGTATTTTCTGTTTGTCTTGAGCTTTTATCTTCTATCCTTTACTCTAATGTTTTGTCAAGTTTTCAGGTCATTCTGTCTCTCTGCTTTGTTACTGTATTGTGTAGCGCTATGCAGCTTATAAATTACACTGCAAAATTAACTATATTGCCACGAGACGACGAAGGGTCTGCTACTGTCGGTCGGACGACGACGGCAGCGACCGAAGTGGCCAGAGGCACGCGATAGTCCTGCATCCATCGCCGCAATTCGTAGGTCATTGCGTCGGTCAATATATTCATCCCCCCTCCCCCCTTACTATACTGTATATGTAGTGATGGAAACGAGGGGAGTATCTTATTTCACTGAACCATGTACTGCTCCCGAAAAAAAAAAGAAAATCTATGGTGCGATCCACGTACACGTTGATAAATACTGTCTTTAATATCGTTGATAAGCGTTAGCGCATATCTCGCATTAAGCTCGGATGTGCCGAATTACGAAAAAGTAAACGCTATCAGCTCATGGCGAGAGTGGAGTCAAAACCGAGTGTCTGAGAACGTCAGCTAACAACTAGGTCACAACCCCATTGTGTTGCTTTGTGACGTTAAACCCAGTGAATAACTCGCGCAAATTAATTACATAGGGTGGTCAACCGGCTCGTCCTGGTTAACCTGCGTGCCTTTCTCTAATCGCTTGTCTCGCTTGGCGGTTCCCGCAGGGCACTTTCCTCGTGACAAGGGCAGCCGCGCGCGCCATGACCGCCTCCGGCGTCACTGATGGGGCCATCGTGAACATAGCCAGTATCCTGGGCAAAACCGGGCTCTCTGGCATGGGGGCGTACACCGCTTCGAAGGGCGGCGTTGTGGCTCTGACCAAGACGGCAGCTCAGGAACTGGCGCCGCACGGCATCCGCTGCAACGCCGTGCTGCCGTCACTGACGCAGACTCCGATGGCCGATACGCTGCCCGAGGAGAGCCGCAGGACCTTCTGTGCCCTCACACCTATGCGACGAATTGGCCAACCTAAAGAAGTGGCCGAGGCCATCCTTTTCCTTTGTAGCCCGCAGAGTTCGTACATGACAGGCGCTGCCCTTGAAGTAACCGGTGGATTCGGCATGTGAAAGGCTCGGCGAGCGTTATATCTTCGTTCCGCTCCCAACTTGTCCTATGTCACCAGGAATATATTAAATGCTGCAGCATTGTAGTGATACTCAATACGAGTGGTTCTTTCACTGTTATTATTAATCTGACTGACATTCTTGGGGAACTTCACCCAGTTTGCGGTATGTATGTATGTATGTATGTATGTATGTATGTATGTATGTATGTATGTATGTATGTATGTATGTATGTATGTATGTATGTACGTAGGTACGTATGTATGTATGTATGTATGTATGTATGTATGTATGTATGTATGTATGTATGTATGTATGTATGTATGTATGTATGTATGTATGTATGTATGTATTGCGGGGATTACCGAGATCCCTGTACTGTATCGCCACACACATAGATCGTTAAGCAGCCACTGCTACATGACCACGCATCTGTGATTGTGGCAAACTGGCCACCTTAGCGCGTGCGTCGCCAAGGCTTCATAAGTCGACGGAGCTCACCATCAAGGGGGGGGGGGCTGCTTCAGGCCACGGCAAGTAAACACGCGCGAGGCGTATACGTGCGCCTCGCCGGCGTCAAGGTTAATCAGCGAGCTTTCTGTAACTATTGTAGCATGAGCGAACATTTGTCGAATGCTGTTATTGTTTCATTATGCGCGCAGTTAAAGTTGTTTCGTAAAGTTCGCCCATTAAATAGTATTTCGTTTACGTCAACGACTCCAGCTGCTGCTGCTTCCAATGTTCTTGGTGAGGGCTGCCTCGCACACCGCAAAAAAGATTCAGCACATGTATGTACGTAAGTAGGGAGTACAATCTATATATCTAACCTCTAGCGCGCTGCTCTTTGCTGAGGGGTGTTGGGCAGAATCAAACCTGCATCTTATTAGTTCATGAATATCCCACGATGCTTTAGCGCTGCGCTACGAATGTGTGCGGGCGGCGAGGTAAGTATTCTCGGCGTTCATATAGTGCGAGTGGTCGCTGTACAGCCTGTAAAGTAAGGCTGCCTAAGTGACGTAGCCTGCTCCACTACGCAAGTTTTCATATTTTATGTCTTCGCTATACTTAGGAGGCTGAAAATTTACCATATATACTTTCGCTTCAATTTTATATTTATTTGCGCGCAATTGGCGCTTTGAAATATTCGAAAATTTTGTATTCGAAAAATATTCGAATTTTTGAATAGCGACTATTCGATTCGAAGACCGAGCCAATAGGACGCTATTCGATTCATCATTCGAGAGTTTCGAATATTCGCCCACCCCTAGTAGAGCGACCGTGTCGGAAAGGACCTTGTTCCTGGGTTCAGCTAGTCTCCGGACGAGGGCGAATTTAAAGCTTTCTTTGTGAGAAACCTGTCTGGGTGTTCTTTGTAGCTTCATGCTGTACTCGCATGGCCTTTTCGTTATGCTCTTGATGTGCTACATCACATGGCATCTCTTCTGTGTGCATGACTTATATATTACATAAGCTGTTTACTGTACTGGAAAGGAAACATGCGTGATGAAGCACTTGTAGAAATTTCTGCGGGGCGACATTGAGGTTTCGTCTACGGTCCAGATTTACTGTAGAGTACTAGTTTCGTCGAACTCGCCCACACTTTCTATGGCCCTGCTGGATGTGAAAAGTTTGACGAAGAAACTTTGACTAAAAGCCTACTGCTGTCGCCAAGAGAGAGAAATGAAAGGAAGAAGGCAGGGGTGTTAAGAAAAGACGCCTGGCTCGGTGCTGCCAGCCCTTAAAAATTTTCCTAGATCCATAGATTTCAGCCCTTGTTTAGGGCGGTGTTTGTCGTCTAGCTTCGTCCTTGTCCCTTGCGCTGCCGCTAATCATGAACCTCGCCCAACTTGCCCTACTCGTCGCTCTTCTAAACGGAAAAGAAAAGTTTGTCCAAATCTAGGAAAATGTTATGCTAAAACGTGGGATATATATATATATATATATATATATATATATATATATATATATATATAACTTCGAGGAGGAGGAAATAACATTGTGTGTCCTGCGAGTTGGTGGGGAGGGCCAAAGGCCTCGCCTATACGTGACGGCCAGGAGCTCGTGGGTCCTGGCGGCATACTCGGCCCGCTGGACGGCCCACAGTTGATCCTCGAGGGCCGGGTTGAGCAGCGCAGCCTCCCAGCGCGTGCGAAGGCTGTTGCTAGAGGCCACGTTCTCGTTATTGTTACTTATCCCTCGGCATTTTCATAATACGAGGTCTGTTAGAAAAGTATCCGACCTCTGGCCGAAGAAAAACAAAAGAGAAACTGCCATAACTGGAGCGTTGGAAACCTAATCACCCTCAAAGGAGTCTCCTTGGGACTCCACACACTTCTCCCAGCGGTTCTGCCATTGTTGGAAGCATTCCGAGAAGGCCTCTTTCGGAATGAAGTTTAGCTCAGCTGTCGTTGCAGCCATAATATGTCCTACCTTATCTGAAATCGCGCTCCTTTCAATGGCCTCTTGATTTTGGGAAACAGCCAGAAGTCGCAGGGGGCCACATCAGGAGAGTAAGGAGTCTGCTTTTTCGCCAGAAATGTCTGACTCAAGTGCGAGGAATGTGCAGGAGCATTGTGTCGTGGTGGATGCGCCGGTTTCCTGCTGACCACAACTCCGGTCTCTTGCGCCGCACAGCACCACGTAGGCGACAGGTGACATCCCAGCTGTAGTACTCTTTGGTGATTGCTTGACCCTGTGGTGCGTACTCGTGGTGTACCACACCGCGGGAGCAGTCAGCATCGACGTTGCTGCGCACTTGGCGGGCCTTCTTTGGTCTTGGGGACGTGGAATGCTTCCACTGCGACGGCTGGGATTTGGTTTCCGGGTCGTACCTGTACACCCAAGAGTCGTCACCAGTGATTATGGTTTTCATGCAGTCGGGGTCACTGTTTGTGGAATCCAGCATGTCCTGTGACACTTCAACACGAAGTTGCTTTTGCTCCACCGTGAGCAGCTTCGGCATGAATTTCGTCGCAACTATTTTCAAGGCCAAATCTTCGGTCATAATGGAATGTGCAGAAAAAGTGCTGATGCCCACCTCTTCCGCAATTTCTCGGATAGTCACACGACGGTCCCGCATTACCACAGCGTTCACTTCGGCAATGGTCATTTCGGCATGTTGATGGCCGACCGGAGCGTGGCTCGCTCTCCACTGATGTGCGGCCGTCTTTATAAACCGGTTGCGCCACTCTTTAATCTGTGTGCTGCTGATAGCATCGTCACCGAAAGCCGTCTGAATCTTCCGAATGGTTTTCACTTAGCTGTCGCCCAGTTTCTGGCAAAATTTGATGCAGTAGCGCTACTCCCGTCGCTCCGCCAATTTCCTTGCAATAAAGAACCGACGAGATCACTACGCACTACCTCACTCAAACGCTGCGTCTCAGCGACTGACACTATCGGCAGGCGGGAAAAAATTCGCGCATGCGCACGAAGGTTCAAGGTCGGCTGATGCAAGCACTCTTGTTTCATATCCATCAGGTGGTCGCAAAATAATAATAATAATAATAAGGTCGGATACTTTTCTAACAGACCTCGTATACGCTCCAGAGTGGCTCCGGATTCACATTTGTTGCATTTGTCCGTATGATATATATATCCGGATATATGATTTGCGAGAACGCAGGATTCGATACGTCCTTGTTTGTAACTGCTGCCATGCGACGGACTGCGTTTTTGTCAATTTTGGGTAGATCGCAGGAATATGCCCCTCTGTTACCTTTAGAGAGAAATGGGGGAAGGCGGGAGATGGAAATTCAAGACGATAAGCAAAACGAGAACAAGGTGAAAGCTGGAGCCAACGTTTAGACAAGTTGACCAAGTTTAGACAAGTTTAGACAAGTAGAACCCTGGGCACGCGAAATGCCTTGGTGTCAGTGTCTATGTTGTCCTTGGTGTCAGTGTTTGTTGTCTTCTCATGATATGACTAATAAAATCGAGCCCCTCGGTTAACCCCCTTTTCTTCTCGTTCATTACATAACGAGGGTCTCGAATCCGGCTACATTGATGCCTTCAGGTAGCATATGTGGGTTTATTGACCAGTTACCTTCACCCAAAAAGATTACGTTCTCATGACGCCTGCGGCAAGAAGGACGTTCCACGTCCGCCGCCAAGGTCAGTGAGTGGTGGCGCTGGCTAACACTCCCAGGGTTCTACTAGGACACATAAATACCCAAGAAAGTGGATGGGGAAACAGCGCCGTGGTAGCTCAATTGGTAGAGCATCGCATGCGAAATGCGAATGTTGTGGGTTCGGTTCCCACCTGCGGCAAGTTGTTTTTTCATCCACTTTAATTTCCATTAATTTATCGTTTCCTTATTTCATTTATTAAGCACAAGTAATTTCCCCTATGTTGTCCTTGGTGTCAGTGTTTGTTGGCTTCTCATGATACGACTATATATATATATATATATATATATATATATATATATATACACACACGCTATCTCCCCTCTGGGTTGTTGCACGTGAGTACAAAAGTAAGCGCTGCAGCTTCTGCAATGCTAACGTTGTGTCGATGACCAGGGAGTTCCAGAGAGGGTATGGTGGCGACGCCCACGAAGATCTTGCTGGAAAGGGTTCACACTCACACGTGCTTACCATGTACATTATACCCTGTCCTCGTCAGTTTGAGCCTCATCGCCGTTGCCTGGAACAAGCCCAGATGTTATACCGGTGTCACACGCCACTTTCGATCGCGATCATGTCCGATCCGGATCGAAATTCTCGACCGCGACTGGCTCCCTCGCGCAGCTTGGGCAAAGGAACCAATCACGACCGAGAATTCGATCCGGATCAAGCTTGAACGCGGTCAGGAGTGCGCCGTGTGACAACCGTATTACATGTTTTCTGGCGGTAAAGAAAAAAAAAACATATGTATACCCTGTAAGAAAGCGCAGTTGATGGATTAGTTGCTCGACGCTTTTTGAAATGTCTAGGGCCATCATTCAAGTGGTATTTAGAGCATTCCCGCCACCATCATGTCATAGAATAAAGTAGCACTATTTGTTGCGTTCCCGGTGTTTCTGTTGTTTTGTTGACGAAGGGGATAAGGATAACGTAATAATTATCAGCCGTAAACGAAGTGAAAATTTTAAAACCCGTATGGTGCAAATTTTTGAATGCGGGCACATAAATACAGATAGTGTATGTGCGCGATAAACCGCTTTAAATACAACGAAGTATCGCCTACAAGTGACGTTACGCGTAAAAGACGGTCAGGTTCCCAAATTTGTAATGGTGGCAATTGCGCGCCCAAATTTTTGAATAAGCGGCAGTATGGCAGCGCTACCTCCCGTTGGGATCATAGCGCTATTTATGCTCTATTTTTTTTTCTGTGGCCAGTTTAAGCTTACGGCATGAAAATACTCATTATTTTTACTATAATATTTAACACTTAGTTTTGTTACTTATTTTTTTGCCTGAAGAATCATGCCATGTTGCGGCGCCACCTTTTGTTTAAGTCGATGGGGAACTCGGCTAACGTAGCAGCGCTTAGCACTTCGGCTGCTTTTGCTTTTAACTTGAGCCAAGTCAGGCGCCTAGCGACCTAGCGTAGCTTCCGAAGTTTGCAGTACCAGTGTCCCTGGAACCCGATGTAAACATTGGACTCGTGCTTCACCACGCTCTCGAGAGCCGTTATGACTTCTTCCCTCTGTGGATAGCGTATGGTACAAGGTGGAGTGCTGCACTCCTCCATGCTAAACGGCTGCAAATATACGCTAGCCCTTCCTATGTTTCGACAGCACTTAGGTAAAACTTGTGGGCCACGCTGAGGAAGCGTAAGTGTTTACACTTCCTAGTCGGTTGTCATGGGTTGTGCTGAGCTGTCCAGGTGAATCGTCCGACTTTCTTGACTAATCGGACGCTTTCTTCTATCGTAGCGGACTCTGCAGGCGATGTCCACCGCGGCTGCAGCTGGCGCGGCCGCGGCGCCGGGCCAGAATAACCAGCAAGGATCGTCGGGTGGCGAACCCAACCGCCAAAACAACCTGCAACGCATCGCGCAGAAAAAGGCCCAAGTCAAGAGCTGGCCACTTAACAAAAAACTTGAGAAGCTTGCAATCTATTCCTCGTGCAAGGTTCGTTGTTTCGGTTACTGTTCTGCATGCTCGCCGCACGAAAGGGGAGGGGGGGGGGGGAGACGAAAATGAATCGGAAAGACATTCCGTTGGTTAATTAATTCGGGTTCATGATTAAAATGGGGGTGTAGTGTGAATAGACGGTGAAAGAAGACGATACAGCCCAGTAAAAAAAAAAAGTGCTCAAACCAATTTGATATTTCTCATTGTGTTTTGGGACACCCATTGGAAAAATCCAACAGACCAACTGGACCCAATTGGTCTCTGAATTGGACTCGTTGGGAACAGCATGAAAAACAAAACAAAAGGAAAAACGAAAAACCTAGATGGGCTTCCAGCTTGACGTGAAACCAATATACTTGAATATCACCCTTACAAGAACACAGTCTCTTCACTGACATTACCAACATTCACCACTTCAGTATATATGAGAGATAGATGTCAGGTGCTATATGTGTAAGCAATATTTGGTTTACCAAGTGGTGCCAGTGTTTCATGAGAAATTAGTAAAATTTCAAGAGAAATCTTTAACTTGACAGAAAGGTAAATGCTTCACTCCATTGATCACACCAAAGTTCAAAGATCTTTTGATTCAAAACAAAAATTATAATTCTGCTATTATTATTATCAACTATTTTGTTGTTTCACGAGGTTACTCATCTAGTGATGTCCAGTTAAGCCCACTTGGGACCAATTGGCATACCAAGCTCTAACAATGTCCAAATGGAACCAACTGTACTTCTCATGATGCCCAATTTGAACCATTTGGACTTTGCATGAAGCTCAATTGGAACTTTGCCCCCCTATGATGTCCAATTGGAACTAGTTGGGTCTCATTCAAAAATTGAACTGGACTCAATGGTCTTTTTTTTTTTTTTGACTGGGAGAAGCACTGTGTGTCATCTTCTTTCTCTCTCTTCATCCTGCTGCACTGCACATTTTAATCATGATAATAATGCAACTGTAGGATTGGTGTAGGCCCCTGGGCAGGCAACCTACTCTTTCTGCCTTCTAAGTTTTGCTACTGAATGTTAAGTGAGACAGAATTCAGCTGCAGCTCCCAGCAGCACTAGCTCTCTCTTGTAACCAAGATGTTATAAATTACACCGTACTGGTGCTACAGTTTTGATCATAAGATGGCTGCCTAAGGTCACATATAATGTTGTGTTATTTGATTAAAAAAAATGAAACTGTACATGGTAACTGGGGCTATGGCCTGCCCCATTAAATTGTTCTGTGTTATACATCTATGTCCTATGATTTAAAAGCGTTCCTGTAAATCTAAACGGAAGTGTTCTGCATTATGTTATGCTACTTAGGTCGCAGCGGTTTGTACACAAGTCAATAATTTGTGTGCTTAGGTCGACTAAATTCCTCACACACGATAAATGTTTTTTCATCCGTGTCATACACTTAGGCTTTACAGCGTTGCTTTATGGACACGTACTGATTCTATAAAATACTTTACTGGCTGTCTAATATACTTATATTGCAACATAACTTGTATGTATTCCTTACAAATTATCTGGCAGTGTCAATTTATGATTTGATTTCATGGATGGAAAAGGACTTGATCATTGTTCATAACGAACCTGGTGTTCTTTATGCAACAGGCTGATGATTGCAAGTGCAATGGTTGGAAGAATCCCAACCCTCCGCAGACACCACAGCGCCCTGAAGGACCACAGCCCTTGGCAAACCTAGATGACCCATGTCGTAGCTGCAGCCACATATTAGGTAAGTGTAGCTTCTGACACAGAGCCTGACTTTGAATGATGTGTAGTTGCGGGCAGCACAGTTCTTGGATGTATTTTTTTTACTAGTCATTAAGCTCTCACAAAATGGTAGTAACATACTGCCCATTGTCCAGCTCTGCCATATCTACTTGTAGCTACTGTCCCAAAATAAGTGATGAGAGCAGCTATGAGGTACAATTTAGAATAATTCCTCATTTTGTTACTTATATGTGTTCTACTGGATTGGAATTTGAGTGGTCATATTTCAATTTTCTGCATGTATTACATGAGCTGGCGTTTTACTGCCAGAGTTTTGATGTAATAAGCAGAGTAAACCTTTTTTAGGTTTCAACGTAGGCATACGTGATGTTACTTAACGGTGCCTCTTTTAATGTTTGTGCAAACTAGTGACACTTGAACGGCAATATCATAAAAATGTTGGCTTTGAACATTATATTTTAAACCAAATATTTCTCTGCTTCTGCAAACTAAAAGGATGAAACATAGAGAGGAAAGGTAGCACAGAAAAGTCTTTTATTTCCTTCACTATGCTCGTTGATAATCAACTGTCCAATTGCCTGAGCAGCTTGCAGTAACCTCATGTATTTGAAGAAACTGAATTTGGTTAAAGTCTCTAATTGCACACTTCATTGACTTGAAATGAAATTATGCAATTCATGTCCAAAATTTCAAGCATGCACACACACCTATTGAAGATGCTGCATTGCTCACATATGCATGTATGTTACAAATTTATCTCTGATACTTTCGTGCATTGCTAATAGAATTGTATCTTCTCTCGCAGGAGCACATGTGTCCCACCTTGAAAATGCTCCCGATGAAGAGCTCAACAGGCTCCTTGGGATAGTTGTTGATGTTGAAAATATGTTCATGTGTGTTCATAGGGAAGAGGATGCAGACACGAAACAAGTATACTACTATTTATTCAAGGTGAATGCTTCCCTTTGTTCTATAACTTAACTTTAAGTTCACGATTGCTATTCACTTATGAGCTAAAAGTTGCTTTCTAACCTTGGGATGATGAAAGCCTAGCAGTTGTGGCATCTGACACATGCATATTTTAGAACATTATTCTTTAATTTTGATCACAATTGCTTCAGAAATGTTTGTCATGATGGCTGGATGTTTCTGTGCTGAGCCAGTGCTCTGTGGTGTCTCTCAGTGTAGCATTTCCTTTCATTTTGCTTCTGCATTCTATACTCATGTTGTGCATGATGCAGGATATTGCTAATTGTTAACATGCAATTGTTTTCTTCAGTGTCTTTTGAGTAATTCTCTGGGCTGCATGGCACAGACAGGCATTTGGTCAAGTTAACGAAGCACTATGAAAGACAAGATACACTAGACACCGCAATACAGCATTCATCACTGATCAGAAACATGAAGCCACATTGACTTTCTTAATCTTAAGTTTATCTGGCATTTAGGTTAATTTTAGTAGTATGGATTTCTTGAACTACTGGTCCTTTTATTGCAGCTTCTGCGAAAAAGCATCCTTTTGATGACGCGCCCAACTGTAGAAGGCCCCTTGGGAAACCCGCCTTTTGAGAAACCGAGCATTGCTAAGGTGACTATGTCTTGTGCATTTATGTTTACTTCTTGCAGCTCCTCTTATATCTTGTAAATGTCCATCAGCACCTGTGAGCTGACTTATTTTGAAACATTTCTTGAACAGGCAGTAATAAACTTTGTGATGTACAAGTTTGGCCACCTGTCCCAGAAAGAGTGGCAAACCATGTATGACCTTGCCAAGATGTTTCTGCATTGCCTCAACCACTGGAAGCTGGAGACGCCATCAGCTAGAAAACAGCAGCGGCAGCACTCGTCTAATGAAGATGCAGCTGCGTACAAGATAAATTATACTAGGTTAGTGAATGCAAAGTTTTTAAACTTTTACTGGCATTGCAAATTTTTTATTTTTTTAATTCCCCATGAAGAATTGAATGTTGGCTCATCTGCATTACATAGCACTTGAGCTTGTCAGTCACTACCTTTATCAGTGTGGTTGGATTTATGCATATGGGCAGTGCCACTGTGAAAAAGAAAAAAAGTGAGAGAATAACATTAAGCCTAGTGTTGTAGTTACTAAGACATAAGAGTACTATTTCAAAATTATGCCTTTTCTTCACAATACGTTTATGTGTTTTTTATAGAAAGTCGAAATTGAGTGTGTTTTATTATGTGGCCAAAATTACATTTTTTTTTTTTTTTTTGCTCAATGAGTGGTCACCACCAGTTAGTGGCTTTGAAAGATGATTACAGAAAGTATGGAGAATGTGTGGGAGACATGCTGGTAACACTAACACATAAAATGGCTGAGATGTGAGTTCTGAAGAATTGAATGACTTTAGAACATGCAGTTTTAGGCAGTGCTTAGGTGAACCTCCATTGTATTTGACAGTTCTCCACATATGCAATTTCGCTTTGGTTTTACACTGTGCCTCATATGTAATTCCCACTGCTGCGTGCTGTACAGAACATGTCACCTAACTGTTGCAACGATTCTCATTGGAATAAAAGAAAAAGCTACTACAGATTATTGGTGTCTCCACATAAAGAGACTTATCAGGAAGATTGCATGCTGCCTTTTCTATGCATGTACCCACGCACCAGACATGTCTTATTGCTCTTGTTTACAAACATGAGGTATGTCTACAAGCAAAGGCAGGCTTAAAACAGGTCTCTTCTGCGTTTGATTGTATGATTGTATGGACATACTATTTTAATCCTGTTTCAGATGGCTCTGCTTCTGCCACGTGCCGGCATTCTGTGACAGCTTGCCCCATTCAGAGACAACCATCATCTTCGGTCGTACGCTGCTGCGCTCAGTGTTCCAGACAATGCGGCGCCAGCTGCTGGACAAGTTTCGAGCCGAGAAGGACAAGATGCCACCGGAGAAGAGGACTCTCGTGCTCACTCATTTCCCACGGTATGTGTACTATTCATGGTGGCCTCTCTTTGGGGAAAGGCAGACTGACCGGGAGGACCGTGGCCTTTCATTGCATAAAGCCTTTGTTTACTGAGAGTAAATAGATGGGCTTATGAGCATCTCATTGAAGTGTTGTAGCAACTGGTGCCACCAGACTTGTTCTTTTTGCTTTTCTTCCGTGTCTGCTCTCAACCTTGAAAATGCTTCATTAATACCAATAAACCATGAGGTCTTATAGGCCCGTTGAAATGTACTGTGTGACACCTTTGTATAAAACAGGGTTCCACATCCTTCGCCTTGGCCGTGAGCAATGCATGTTAACACTCACAGGGCAAATCTTGTCCACAAATATACCCAGAAAAGTAGGCGGAAGAATGGCTGTGGCGGTAGTTTCATTGATAAAGCGCTGCACACGTAACGCACAAGATGTGGGTTCAGCTCCCACTTGTGGCAGGCTGTCTTTTTGTCCACTTACATTCCCTTTACCTGATAATTTCTATGTTTCAACTGAACATAACAATTAGCTTCGTCTATGCTTTCTGTGGCTTCATATTCTGTGACTTGGTGTTGTACTAACCAACAAAAAAAATCTAGTCTTTGGATTTTCCTTATTCGTCTCGCCCATTAAGTCTTGCAATATTTTGATTCCATAAAGAAGTAATGTTTTTATCATTCTATGCATTCCCTGCCTACCAATCTTCCAGTCATTTTTCACTAGCAATAACGTGTTAACTTGCGCTGGTTAGTACATGTCTGAAGAAAACGAGTAACAGTGCTGAACAACGGGACGTGACTGAGACAAACGAAGCGCTGACTTCCAACCAATATTTTATTGCGCACACAGCAATATGTACAGGGGCTTAAATAGGCAGGAGGGAGAGGATATCATAGTAAGAATACATTGTCAGGAAGATAGCAACGATGGATAATGTGAAAAACAGCACAATTAAATGGTCGCCGTCATCCACGTGCAAGATACGTGAGTCCCTTTGTGAGGAGCAATACCCAAGGCACACTCATGCACATACAGTCGAACCCATTTTTAACGATACCTGTTTTAACAATATGTTTGTTATAACAATGAAAAGCTGCAGCGCCATCATCTTTTGTATGTTTTCTGTAGAAGAATAACCCACTTACTACAACGTCACCATGCCGCATTATTGGTTATAATGATGAAGTCTGGCTGCTGGGTGTCCGTGCTGAAAGGTAATGGAATGCAAAATCCTTGAAAAGAACAAAGAAAAGTGAAATGCAAGCCGCTGCACCATCACCCGCCACCCCAACTGCCGCTTTGCACTTCTCTCCATGAGAGATGCATGCCAGCCTCACGCATACCTCTTCCGTCGCCCTTCCACCCCTTCGAACACAAATGGGCTGCACCCATAGCTCTGTGCCGCGCCACTCTCCGAAACACGAATGGACTGCCCCAACTGCACTGACAACGCTGCTGGCGCTGCTCTGAGATTGCTTGCTGTGTCTTCATTCTGCGCAATTATGCAAATGAATTAAGTCGCTTGTGCTTGTATTTGTTGGTTGTGTTGAATTCGTTCCTGGCCACGTAGTCTATCAGCCTCGTTTGACTCGCGGCCGAAGCGGGACATGGCTGATCCACCCGCTGATCATCTGCAATGCACGATGTTGCCAATTGAAAGAAGGCGCACTACTATAGATTTGGAAACGAAGTGCTTCTGACTGAGCAGGCGATCGTCGTGAATTTACTTGCATTAGATAGCGACAGTGACGGCCACGATGGCAGTGCTGACGCAGTAGAGCAGGCTGCCTCAACATTGTCCCCGTGGGGGGTCCTGTAGATGATTCAGTCCTTCATGGGCTTGTTTTCGCGAGGGACCTTCTGCTTCACTATGTGGAGCACCTAGATGCCTTGGAGAAGGATGTCAGCAAGCTTCGCGTAAAGCAACCAAGGCTGACGGACATGCTGTTTTCTCATCCAAAGTGGGAAATACGTGGCGAGATACTTGTGGCGATCTCGTCCCAGCGTTTCTTGTGGATTTCTCAAGCTGAGATGCTGTTGCGGTAACCGTCCCACATTTCTTAAAAGGCGCCTTTTTAGGCCACCAAAGCGATGCCTCGACAGAACTAGTATGTCACTTGCCACCAGTGACCCCTGTTTGTAGTTGTTATAGCAGTGCCATTCTTGAATGCTGACAGCCACGGTTTGTTAACAACATGCGATCGCAGCGCGCAGGAAGCAGAGTTAAACAGTGAAATGAGTCTACACAATCCGAAGCCGTATGGGTAAAGGTGGAGGGGAGAACTGGCCTCCCCGGCATTATAGTTTTCTCGGAACAGCTATGCCATTTTGGAGAGCCCGAGCACTCATCAAGACTGCCCTGCAAACCCCAGAGCTCGCGTCCTTTGTCGACGCGGCGTGGTATCCCGGATCAAACTCGTACGTGGCCACGGTGGTTGACCCCCAGGGCAAGATCCTGAATGCGGCGTCTATCCAATACTCGACGGCGTCCATCGCAGAGCAACTCGCAGTGGCGCTGGCTCTGTGCGAACCTGGGCGCACGCAGATCTTCACGGACTCCAGGTCGGCGGCGATGGCCTTTCTCGCCGGCTCGGTCTCGGTCGAGGCTGCGGTGGTGCTGAGGACCCGCAAGACTGGCACGGCCCGTCACGTCATCACTTGGTTCCCGGCTCACATGGGCCGGAACGTCTCCCCCTGCTCGCTCAACCCTAATGAGCTGGCCCACGACCAGGCGCGAGGTCTCATCAACCGCGCCAGTTCGAGGGGCCCGGCTTCGCAGGGGATCGACCGAACCACGGACCCGTTGCTTACTTTCCACGAGATCACTACTCATTACCAGCTGGGACGCAGACAGTATCCGGCTCCTCACCCGAAGCTGGGCAGACCCCAGGCCTCGGTGCTGAGAATGCTGCAGACGGGCTCCTTTCCGTCTCGCTCGAGGCTGAGCCACTACACTCCGGGTGTGGATCCCCGCTGCCCAGACTGTGGCGAGGAACGGTTGCGTTGCGCCACTCGCCTTTAAATCGGCAAGAAGGCTGGGATGAAGCCGTCAAGAGCAACGACCTTCAAGTCCAGCTTCGGGCTGTCCAAAGGGCCTGCGACAGGGCTGAAGATCACGGTCTTCCGCCCCCGGCGCAGGTGCGGCCCGCGACTACGACAACGTAGTCCCTTAGGACCAATTAAAGTTTCTTGTCTGTCTGTCTGTCTGTCTTTTTCTTCTCACAACCAGGTTATAACAATTATCAGTTATAACAACTGAATTTTCCTGACACATGAATTATGTTATAAGTGGGCTTGACTGTCACCTTTCTTGTCGATGCAAAAGGCCTCGTATATCTCATGTGCCTGCTGGTCACCATAGCGCCTTAGTATTTTGCATTTGTCAAACAATGCACGACAACCACACCAGAGCTATGCATGGCTAGGTGGCTGCCGGCACACCCCTTCATTAAGTTTGAATGTTCTCTGAGGTGGTCATTAATACAACGGCCAATCTGGCTGATGTAGCAGCTACCGCACAACAGGGGGAGCTTGTATACAACACTGTGGCAGCAATCAACAGGCTTTCTTGTGTGTTTCTTATCACACGTGCGGGGCCCTGTGCCCTCTCTATTCACGTTTTGGCACATACTGGCAAAAACAACTCTAATGCCTGCTTTATGTGCTACCTTTTTTATATGACGAGACACTTAGTGCAAATACGGAATGATCACCATTCTTGCATTCAAACTTTCCTCTTTTCGATTGTTGCATTTTTCATGCCTTGGCTGATTTGTGTCTGCGAAAAGACATTCGGAAATGGCAGACAGTAAATTGTCTGGGTAGCCTGCCATTCGCTGTCTGAGCACCTGGGAATTAAAACTGCTGCGCATTGTGTCAAGGCACGGCCATGATAGAGAGGAAAGTTTGAATTCAAGAACCACGGTCATTCCCTATTTGCACCAAGTGTCTCTTCGTATGAAAAAGGTAGCGCATAAAGCAGGCATTAGAGTTGTTTCTAATGCAGAAAACAAATTCTCCAGTATGTGCCAGAAAGGTTAATAGAGAAGAAACGGGGCCCCACATGTGTGATAAGAACACACAAAAAATCCTGTTGGTTGCTGCCACAACGTAGTATACCAGATCCCCCTCTTGTGCGGTCGTTGCTACATCGGCGAAACTGGCCGTTGTATTAATGATCACCTCAGAGAACATTGAAATGGCTGCCACCTAGCCGTGTATAGCTCCTGGTGTGGTTGTCATGCATTGCTTGACAAATCTAAATATTAAGGCGCTATGGTTACCAGCATGCGTGCGAGATATATGAGGCCTTTTGCATTGACAAGAAAGGAAATATGTGCGTGAGTGTGCCTTCGGTATTGCTCCTCGTGAAGGAGCTCGCGTATCTTGCACGTGGATGATGGTGACTATTTAGTTGTGCTGTTTTTCAGATTATTCATCCTTGCTATCTTCCTGACAATGTACTCTTATTACGATATGTTCTCCTCTGCCTCCTGCCTATTCAAGCCTGTATATATATTGCTATGTGCACTATAAAATGTTGGTTGACAGTCAGTGCTTCGCCTGTCTCCGTCATGTCCCATTTCTCAGCACTGTTACTTGTTTTCTTCAGACATCTTTCACTAGCTTTTTCTGCACTTTCATGTACCCATCTCCTGCTATACTTAAAGCAAAGGCCTCAGACAGGATAACTATATCCTCATTTACCTCTAGGTGTGTTAATACCACAGATTTCAGTCAACTTGCTTCTAAGATTGGGATGCTAGATGGACAAGCAGTCATTACTCATACCTTACACAAGGACTGCATTCGCAGTTGATCAGTTTTGGGAACATCACTTTCATTGTACATTGAATGTTTAAGCCAGTGATGCCCATCTCTCCGATTGGGCATTATGCTGAGCATGATGTCACGCAAAAATAAAAGCACTCCTGAAGATGATCAACCAAGCATGTGATCCTGGGTATACAGCAAATTCAGCAGGGGTTCTTAAAGCTTATTTCCTGAGTTGAATATAGGACGCAACCATGTGAAGTAGAATCTCGTTCATCCATTTTGAAAGAAAATGCCCCCCCCCCCCCCCCCCCCCCCCCCAAACAACATGTCAAATGGGAGAATGGGCTCTCCAAAATCACTAAAAAATTGGGCAGACTCAGCTGTAGTCGACGACTATGTAATGTGAAGCGTTGATAAAATTGCTTCGGCACGAAACTCTGATGTATGTCAAGCTGGTGGGGCACCGAGCGGCCAGAGACGTGCATTGTCATTTTTGCGGCTGTGGCAAGCTTATGTTCATGCTCCTTGAATTCGGCCTGGGTCAGCAGCTTCTTAGAGTGGGGCATTTTGGTGGGAAGTTTTAATGTGTCCTCACGATGAGAATTGTGGCGGCTCGACATGCTGACGCTTATTGAGGGGGTGGGGCCCCAGCAGCCTAAGATGCATTTTGTTGTTTTTCTATGGTGCAGTGTTTTAAGAGGCACTGGGAAACCATAACGAAATTAAGCTGCTGGGCGACACCAAAATACGATGCCACCGGAGGGAAACATGACACTCACGTCGTGCTGCCTGTAGCAGGAAATGGAAGTGCGTTTCGGTTATCGCCCATTAAAAGCTTGCAGTACGCTTCTGATGGCACTATGCCACGTGCCTGGTGAAACAGTTAGGTGAAGCTGCTTATTGCAGTAGGGTTGGTGGTGATAGTTGTGAATGCGATGTGGGATGAGCGACAAGGACATTTGCTGGTACTGAAAGAGGAAACTGAGTGCAAATCAACCATTTCATGTAACATAAGTGGGTGAGTACTATGAGGAAGTTGCCGCAGTGGTTGGCTACTGCTCTTGATCGTGCATACCTCATGGCTTTGATTGTTGAAATGGGATATAGTGGACGGAAAACCTATACAATCGCAGTTTGGCGATGCACTGAATGTTTGTGTCGAAAGATGGTGTTTTCCGGGAGCATATCAGCCAGTGAAAAAGAAGCATAACTGTATTGTGTCATTTTCTTGTTGTTTTCTACATTGTGAACGTTGATGCCATGAAATCTTACGAAATGGGATCTTATCAACAAGGTTCTACTGTAGAACGAAATATAATGGGCCTGTAGTGTGACCCCTACAAGACGCTCTCTTTGTTTTTTTTTCTCTTCATCATTCTGAGAGTCTCGTCACTATGAACTAAAAGTGAACATACTACTTCGGTGAATCCCTAAGGTCCATGGATATCTTTTTTTTATTATTTTTCTATGCTGTTTTATGAAAGAAATGCACAACCAAATGTCTTGTGTATGTGCAGTTTTGTTGATACCAGAATGTCTTAGATGTCTGTGCACACCCACATATTAATTCTTCAAGCGGAGTACTGTGTATAATTGGATACACCTTTCATAAAATTGAGATTTCCTTTGTTTCTGCTACACACAGGTTTCTGTCGGTGCTTGAGGAAGAAGTTTATGGAAACAATTCGCCCATATGGGACCCTGACTTCAAGCAAACCCCTCTGAACTCTTCCACTAACACATCTGTTGACAGAGGTGAGTTTTATTTCCATATTCTCATAAGCATGAGCCCACTTGTATGAGTGAAATTAAGAAATGCACTTGAGTAAACCTTTTCTAAAGAGCTGAGAAAAGTTCATTCTAACTGTTATGCGGAGAATGCATATGTGCACAATAAACATATCGTTAATATTTATTTATTTATTTATTTATTTATTTATTTATTTATTTATTATACATGCTTTCAAGGCCCTAAGTTACTACAGAAAGGAGTGGTACATAACAAGCAATGTAATATGCAGACAATGTTTTGCAGGCAACGTTAAGCGATAGCGTGGTAGACTGCTGTTTTGAATGAAGTTACGTCTGTGATCTGAATGATGGAAGCAGGAAGGTGGTTCCAGTCGACACTTGTGCGGGGTAAAAAAGAATCATGATACTTGTTCGTTCAGGAGGATGGGACGGCAACTTTATATCTGTGGTCAGAATGGGATGAAGTGTAGGAAGGTGGGGTGATAAGTTGATTCTTGAGCACCTGGTTTGAGTGATAAACCTTGTGAAATAGGCAAAGGCGAGCACATTTGCGGCGTAATGAAAGATCTGGCAGATTGAGGGTTGTTTTCATACATGTAACACTGGAATGTTGCCACGAAACAACTGTCACTGATCTTCATTTATCTGTGATAGCTTATTTTGACCCCTCATTCTTTGCAGGTGTGTTTCATTGTCCCAGTGGGCACTAATGCATATTAATGGGGAGAGAGTTTCTTATTTGAACCTTGAAAGGTCAAGTGTGATTTAATTCAGGCAAGAGAATTCACATTAGTTCGTGCATGTAATTTGGCCATTGCAAGCAGACTGACCAACAGTTTCATGTACAGACAGACTCATGAGTTAGGGGTCTATTAAGAACACCAGGTCATAAAGGTCAGTCTGGAGCTCTTCACTATTGCATGTTTCATAGGTTGGTCTTGCTTTGGGATGGTAAACCACATTGGTAAAGTCTACAAACCAATGTTACACTAATGATATGTGGTAGGCTTACTGCACGTTTATGGTGTTTCTCTTTGGCATCTGTCTTGCCTTTCACGTTTATGGCTAGAAATGGAGCAGAAATGTCTCTGCGAGACAAATTGCATAAACACCAAGCAGCTAGGCTTATTAATTCAATCTTTTGCAGTTGTTCAGACTCCTTCACAAGGGGTGACTTCACTGAGCTGCAGCTGCTTTTTCTAGATAAGACGAGCCACCCTGGCAGTGATTTTGGTGGAAGGCAACCTTGAATCCATAACATGCTGCTGCAGCTTCTTGAGGTCACCCCCACTGAAAAGCCGGAATGAGTACGAAATGGGTTCCGTTAATATCCTAGTTTCTTGATGTGCGCGTATAGTTGACCTAAATTCGAGAGTTTTGCAGCTAGACTGATCTCAGTCAAATATTTGCCATTGGGGCATTGCCTAGTGTCGGATGTGATTAGTTATTACAAGAATGCCGGGAATGATCAAGAGCAAGGTTCCATTCTTGCAATATCAGTTGTGCAGCACACTTTTCCAAGGTCTGAGCACCATTGGTGTTAGATCACTTTTTAGTTGATGTGAATTTTATAGGCTCGTTTGATTTCCCTTTTGTTAATTCAAACTAACGCTGCATATTCCATTATGGTGGAATTAATGGAAGCTAAGTGATGCTGAACTGTGATGCTGGCACTGTGATCCTGTGACCTCAACCACGAACTTGGCTGTCATGTGCATGATTTCTTTAGTGTGGTACTACTAAATATCTGCAGCTATAACAAGCAATGGAACCACCCTTGCCAGAGCTGTTGAGAAGCTGTCAGTTGCAAGTTCGCCCAGCTCGGTTAATGAAAATGGTACCACTGCCAGCATGAGTCCCGGTGCGCACGTGACCAGTCGCTCGTCAAAGTCCATCAGCACTGCGGAGGCTCAAGGTGAGACATCTATACATTTTATTTTCATTACACTCGTTACTGCCATGAAAGGACACAAATATTGTTTAGCTATATTGTGCCTTTCTTCGTCTGAACTCCAGTCATTAACACTGCTTTAATATTCCAGGTATTTTTTAAAAGTTGGTGCTGAAGTTATTTGAGTTTGAGCATTGCCACATGGCAGCAGTTGGATTGTGTTCCTCATTGGGCAGGGTAATGTAGAGAATGGTATGGCTTATGGGGCGGTGGGGGGGCGCTGTTTTGTGGCTTTACCAGTCTGTATACTTCTGCACAATGTTGAGGTGCAGTTTTATTCTCTTCAGCCATTGCGTTGCAGCGCACAACTTGAAGGTTGAAAGCAATAAAGTTGTACCTTGGCATGATGCGCAGCTGCATTAGATGAGACATCCATTGGAGCCAGAGCGTTGGACTTTAGGGCATTACTGGAAGCTGACATCTACTATAAAAGCAGGCACTGTTATAAACAACTAAAATCAAGATTTTATAATGCAGGCATCAATGTAGTGTGGCTGAAGCCAAGTTACGGAGAAACTAAGAAATTTCGATGGCTACAGTGAGTTGGTGAAAGTGAGCAGCAATGGGAGGAAAGGTGTTAATATAGTAGAATTCCAATGAATGGAAATTGCTTAAACAGAATTACCAGTTAAATTAAACAACATGCTCTCAATTGATTGATTTTGTAATTGAACAGTGTGAGAAAACGTCAGCTAATTGGAACCTAAAGTGCTCCCAACTCCCTGTAAGTGGAACTACAGAATCAACTTCTGAAGGATTTTTTTAAGAGAACCAGAATTTTATTATTATTATTTCTTTTTTTTTTGTAGCAACAATTGTTTTCTGTGAAAAAAAGTCATTCTTGCTGGACATGTGGAATGCGCACAAAAGTCCAGCAAGCGACGCAGTCGCGGGCGACTTCTTTGGCTGCTGTTAGGAATTTTTGTTGATCAGAATCAAGCAGCTTTAAACTGTGCCAACGAAGGTGGTGATGAAGCAAGGGAAGTGTGGGAAACACACTGTCACAAAGAAACTTCGGTAATATACAGCTATTGGAGTGCGGCCAACCTCTGTTTAAGTTGACAGAGGATGCAGATTTGGTGCATGCATTAACCATACTTTCGTCTATCTGTAATGGCAGCACCATGGCGGTTGAAGTACAGACTGACCAGGTCGCATGCAAGCATATTTGCGTACAGCTGCGCATTTGGCAGCCTTTCCCTTCTTCTTGTTTTCAGTTCATTGCCACTTGGGGAATGATTGTCATTTAATTTCTGTTGAATTCGTTATTTTGAACTTCTGTTTATTTGCACTTGTAGGCAGCCTCTGCCGAGTCCGAATCATCAGTTGGCAACTGTACTGGTTGCATGATAAAGCTTTAAGTGTCAAGCGTGTTGTTGTTTTCTGCTATTTTTTTTAAACTAGCTGGTAAATTCAGTTCATAATGCAGTTAAACACCGATATAATGATCTTCAATATAATGAAATTCTCTATATAACAAAGTATATAACTGTTCATAACCTTTTGTCCATAGAACACCATGCATTTAGAACCTCAATATTACGAAGTGCGTTTGTATGCCATTTCAATATAATGAAATTTCACTGCCACCACAAAGGAATGCCAAGACAAGAAATCTGTGGACAGAGATGGTCAACTGATTAAATTACAAGTGGCTGTTTGCAAACACACCTCTCAAATCGCGCGCCATGCAACAAGAGTGACCGCCGAAGTGGAGCCGCGCAATGTTTCGTATAAAGACCAAGTGCAATAAGACACTATCGCGCCCCGCGCAGAGTTCAAATTTCAATAGAACGGAATTTCAATATAACAAAGCAAATTGCCAATTTCTCTAACTTCCTTATATCGAGGTTAAACTGTACTAAATATATCTAACAACAGTATTAAGATGGTGTATGACATATTGTGCTGCACCCCTGCACATCTTTCTTGGTAAGCGGAACTGCTGTTTATCACAGCATATGGTTGCTTGAGGTTCTGTTTAACAACATTCTACTGTAGATTGGCAGTGCAAAACCAGCAAGTTGCAGAAATGTGTCAGAAATAGGGCAGTAAGATGGGCAGAAGGACAAGAATCATTAAACAGTTTAGACAGCATTTATTGTATGCTTTGCGTTGAGCCAACTTTTTTTTACATGTAGGCGAAAAACGACTGGGTGAAGACAACCGCATACCAGAGCCCAAGCGACGCAAGATTGAAGGTAAGCATACTGTTACACTATATTGTTGTGAAGACTTTACATATGTCTATGATTATATTGCTGAAAAGTGATTTGATAGCGTTCCTCATCCCCTGTCCTACCAACCTTACCTTCATTTACAAGAAGTTTTCATGTTAATAGTGTATTGTTTCTTTAAAAAGTTACTATTGATCAGTTTTCCTCTATAATAAGCATAGGTTCTTTTTGTTAGCATCTGCACATTGCATAGTGTGACATAAATCCTATGTGTCTCTCATTATTTTGCTCGGAGCGCAATATTTATTCTAATCTGTATGAACACCCTGTGTTCTTTCTGCCCATTATTGTTTCATGCTAATGGCAAACAAATGGCAATAATCGGTAATTCCAATTTCATGCTACAAGCTTCCACGTTGTAAAGATCTGTGAATGTAAACATTCAAACACACTCTTGAGTCATGCCCTGTTTTTGTGAACATGCTTTTTCTGCTTTTCATTTTTTGTAGGGGACATTCCAGAGGAGGTGCTCACCCAGTTGATTGCCACTATAACTGATCCAAAAGAAATGGTCGGCCCGGAGGTAAGCCTCACAGTTTGTACCTGGTTTTCATAAGCATTTTTAGCATATCCCACACTGTTTCTTATTGACTGTATACATTTTAATGGGCGAACACTACCATAAGTAGGATACATTTGTGTTAAAGCTTTTAACTTGTATACTTCACATGTATGTTTGTGTTTTCTGTGCCTCTCATATTTAAAAGCTGACGTAGGCTTTTCCCTGTCACCATGGAGTTACACTGCTTGTACTAGTTTGCAACTTCAATGAAAGACATTGAATTCGTCATCTGAATTATCAGATTGATGCAATGTTTCACAGGCAGTATGTCGTTTTTGTTATTAATTTAATATCGAGAAAAGATTGAGTGAATTGAAAAGATAATATGAGGCTTTGATTAAAATTTAGTGTCCATGATAGATCTCAGACTAACCCAAAAGCTTTGGATGTTATGTTTGAAACAGTTGCTCACTTTCACATGCTAAGGCAAACCCAATTATAAAACAATACTTACATTACTACTCGCTCTTCATTTGTCTTGGGAAGATTCCATTGGAATAAATAACAGCTAAGGAATGTTCCACCTGCTGTGAGCTCAAGGAACCACAAACATAAAGGCTTATGTTGTCCTTTCTCACCAGTACTATCTGGAGCTCTTTGCACTGTAATTCGCAAGAGGCAACATTAGCTTGTCAAGCATTCCACCTGTCCGAGCTCACTGTCTCTAGAAAGAGAGACTTGATTCATAGGGAAGAGGGGAATGGCCATCTGAACTGGTGTGCAATAGCCTGCTGCTATGCAGTGGGGGAGAGTGAAAGAGAAACTTTAGCAGTGATAAAGAGTGAGGAGCAGAGAAAGAGATGTGTATGTACACCCTTTGTTCAAATATAGGCAGACTGGTGTTCCCGTGCCATGCCGGGGCACTACAATCGCTGGTGCACGTTTAGGCTTAGATTACTGAGGGTGAAGAGGCAGCCACTGCATCATATGCTTTATATCTCTTACGCATCTCGGCTGTCGGATGTTGTTTGTCACAGCACCTTGTTGAAAGGCTGTTGCACTGCCACACGATCGCTACAAATGTTCCGCTGATTACACCTGAAGCTGTGAAGCCACAAAGCTTACCTTATTTACAGCAGTAGCTGTTATGGGTGCTTCCACCTCTGATTTTTCTGATGATCTGAAATTTTGCCCATTGCACCGTCACCAGTGTTGTCTTTGTGTGCTCCTCGTTGGCATTCTTGGTCATCACTGCCTTCGTTTTCATCGGGCCAGCTATCGATTTAAAAAGAGAATGCTCTGTGGCTTCTCTGCTCAAAGTGCAAGCAGTAGGACGCTTGTCGAGCTCATGTGGCAGCGCCAGCACATCGACAGTCTTTTGACCAGGTGCTGAGACAAGTGGCGTTGGAGAGCTGAGAAATGTAAGAGAAAATAATAAAGCGAATGGCACACTTACTACTCAGCAGGCAGTGCGACTCCCTCACCTGCAGGCTCATAGTGGCATGAGTGGCTACCTCCTCAATCTCAGTAATTTCAGCCTAAGCGCATGTCAGCGATTTGAGTGCGCTAGAGTGGCCCTATGCTCGCTCCAGGTATGGGCGCCTCAGCCTGAGTATTTTTGACAAAGGCTGTACATCCAAATGACACAGCAGCCCTATTAAAGGCATGTGTCCAGTCCTGCCTCACGCATGCAGTTAAACCTCTACATAACTTGAATATAATGAAAGTCTCTATACAACGATGTATTCAGCATTTTACAACTTCTTATCCATAGAACACCATGTATGTTGAACCTTAATATAATGAAGTGTGTTTATACATGATTTCAATATAGCGAAATTTCGCTGCCGCAGCAAAGAAATACTGAGACAATAAATGGAAACTTCAGTGGACGCAGATGGTCGAATAGTTGCGTACGTTGAATTACAAGTGACTGCTTGTGAACACATCTCTCAAATGATGTGCCGCATGACAAAGAGGGACTGCCAGAGCAGAGCTGTGGAGCAGCGTCATGTTCCGTATAAAGCCCAAGTGCGATAACATCTTATTGCACCCTGCACGCTGTATGCTTTGGGTGTGAGTGAAAGTGTGCGAGTGTGAGCCAAGAAGGACAGTGGCTCGACGAGTGCCGTTTTCCCTTGCGAGCAAAGGGAAAGGGAGGGGGAGCATAGTGATCTGGTGATAACATGATGAAGTGTCTGAAAAGGAGGAAGGGCAAGAGTGGGAGGCAAGTTGGCATGCATCTCCTTTTCTGGTGTGGCCATGGCTGCGCATGGCTGTCAGCGCGGCTGAGAGCATATGCAGCTCATTGCCCTGTTTTAGAGGTAATTTGTGGCATGCGCAAAGAGTGGACGTGCCATCATATGCGTTGTCTTTCCGCACGATTAGTACTAGAGGTTGTGTAATCTTCGAGTTTCGGGGACACGTTGACGCAAGAGCGACAAAGCATTCGTTCCCTGCTGTCGATGCTTTTCATGATAGTGTTGTTCAGTGTGGATGACACTTAGCCGCAAGAGTGGAGTGTATGTGAAAGCGGGGCTGGCTTCGATTCGTTCCGCCGATGTGAAGATATCGTCAACATGGCATGAAACTGTGGCTTTCGTCGCTGGTTATCACATTCAACAAAATGAAATTTTTTCTGATTGCCTGATAATTCAAAAAATTTTGTGGCCCCTTTTATGTAGAAAACTCCATTAGTGTCTGTCGTTGTGGCATAAGAAGTCGAATTTCAATATAAAGAAATCTTAATATAGCTAACCAAATTGCCAATTATTACTGACTTCGTTATATGGAAGTTTAACTGTAGCAGGCATGAGCAGAACATGCATACAACACAAGCACTTTCACTTGTGTGCCTCATCTTCAAGCACCCTGAGCTTCCTTCTGCTCTAGCTTTTTAGCTTGGACTGACATAGAGTTCACAAGCTAACTTAAGCTAGGCTTGTGCTCATAAGAGGCACACTCGGAGTCAGCATACATGACTTGCATAGCTTTTAGTGTCATCCAAATAAGCTTCACTGAGCCAATTGGAAAGCAAAGACCATATAACTCAGTGCAGCCATGACACAACATCCAGAAAAAAAGGAAGGGAACTTAATTCAGAAAGTTGGCCTAGATGGGTACTTGACATGATTGGATAATTCCAGCATTTCTTCTGATCGGCACCCTCCTCCTTGTTTGGAATTACCCAGCAAAGTCAAGGAAGGAAATACACCGTGCCGTGGCTCAGCTTAGTGAGAATGCAGCAAAAGAAAACAAAAAGCCTCTAAGCTCTGCATAAGTCATACCGTTGTCAATTTTGCCCATTCCGTACTGCCCCTCAGCTGTGCCCCCAATGTCCTAGTTCTGAACCATCACATTTCCTTGGTCGTCCGTTGGCACCTGAGGTGGTGCAACAGGAGTGCACCAAGTTTGAACTCCCCTTCATGTTGCTCTGTAGTATGAAGCCTTACCTTTGTGAATGTGTTATGTGCAGAACAATGCATTCTCAGAGCTGGCAGCACGAGACGAAGCAGCGCGGGCTGAAGAGCGGCGTGGGGTAATTGAGTTCCACTTGGTGGCCAATTCACTGAGCCGGCGGGTGGATCAGCAGTCCCTGGTATGGCTGGTGGGGCTGCAGAATGTCTTCTCTCACCAGCTGCCAAGGATGCCCAAGGAGTACATCACCAGGCTCGTCTTCGACCCGTGAGAAAGCCTTCTAACACTGCAGTTGTCTTATTGAGACTCACACAGTCTAGTGTTGTTTAGCCAACCATAAAAGAAGAATACTAAGGCAAGCTAAAGTGTTATACGAATGTTATGTACAAGTTTTCTGTAATATCACTTTTACTGCGAACGCAGCTTTTGTAATTTATAGTATGGGGGGAAGTGTAGAATGATTAGCACCTCCACTGCAAAAGTGTGGTACCAGTTTTTATGAGGTATTATGTTCCGTTTGTGTTCACTAATTTTAAGTCAACCACTCATAATAAAATATACAGTTGAACCCACTTATGACAATCCCACGTGTAAAGATCTGTAAATTATAACAACCACGTTTCAGTGCATTTACAATTTTCTGGCCTTCCCTGTGGAAACTGCTTCCAGATATAGCGAACATTTTCTAAATTGATGTACTGCTACAACAAATGCTTTGAACCCGGTCATGGTAAAAAGAGGGCACACGCAAAGTGCCAAAGCATGGAAGCGCAACCAAAACTCCGAGTGCATGGCAGCGCACGCCCTGCTCCAGTTCAACCGCGACAATAATATTCCCTTCGAGATGAGCAAGCGGCTGCCTCGCGCGGATTTCAGAAGCCACGAAGAAGGTTACACGTGGTCACACATCTTCAAGGCATGCCTCCAAGGCGGAGGGGCGCCGCATATCGCATAAACAGCAAGGTGTGGGGCGTGCCCCAGTGCGATATCAGATGACACAACGGCATCGCTTTCATTTCTGCGCAATTGTCCATGCGGCACCATGTGCATTAGGCCTATTTCAATGATTTGGAACGACCATCTGTCTTTCCACCATGGGAACAAAGGCTGCTCAAGTGTTCCTGATGACGCGACTCGAGTTGGTGAGAATGCGGCACCATGCACTGCCGCCATGCAATTTTGTGAAGGGTCAGCGGTTACTACGCCATTATCAGGTACTAGTTCGGCAGCGCTTCACTTACGCATTGCCGATTGCTGATGATGGTTCTCGGTGACGCTTTACCTTTTGAACATCGAATTTTTTGTTCTCCTGAAGCGACATAGATACGTAATTTTACAGCTCTTGTGTGACTGATGCGCAGTCGTGGTGTCACGACCATGACGCCTGGAACCGCAGAATGGCGGCATGCTGCAGTAGTTTTCGAAGTTTAAGCTTTCAGCCAACTAGAAAGTTTTGCTCTTGTATACAGAATGTAGATTTGTCCCCCTGGCGGGCCAAGAAGCTCTCGTCCAGCAAGTACGTCGAGCAGCCATGGCCAGTGGAGTCCTGGAATGAGGACACCACCCACTCCACCTCAAGAGCAATCACCTCGATGGTCCGAATAAATGTTTTCTCTCTCTCTCTCTCCCCCTGGTAGTAAACTATGTCACAAGCTTTTGAATAAAAAATGGTGGCTGCACTTGCAGTTTTGAAATCACAGGTGATTGAAACTGGGTTACAATTTGAAAGAGCTACATGACACCGCATTTCATTCTTTATATGGACGTTTCTAATGGAAGTTTGCAGTTAGGTGTGATAAAGCGCCGGCCACAAAAATGACACTGAAAATCTGGTTTTAGGACCAAAGTGATCCTAAATTGTAACTGCTACTGCAAGCTTCAGTGCGTCAAATTTTTTTGTGTTTTTAAGGGAGAGTCGATATATAACGAACTACTGATATAATGTCCACTTTTTATGGAACTAACATGTTCGTCATAGACGGGTTCGACTGTATACAATAATCATACATAAATAATGATCATGTGAAGGATATCAGTAGAACCTTGTTAATGCGATTGCAATTCATGCAATTGTTCAGCGCCAACATTCGTGATCAAGAACACAAGAACAAAAAAAATTATCTACTACAGTTACGATTTTTTATTTACCATTTAATATGTTCCTGGAAACAAGATCTTTCAGCAGCATTGTTTAGTACATTGCTAAACTGCTGTCGTATCATACGTTTTCCTGCCACTAGATCCCATGTGAACAAGAAAAGGAGTGAGGCAAGTGCAATCGAGAGCAGTAGGCACAAGCCGCAGAAGCTTCCCTGTAGTACTGGCCCTCCCACGTTCCATGAAAATGCCAGCACGCACTCGATTTTCTTTTCCGCGAAAGGAATACAATACGAACGTGAACTCTTAAGAAGCTTTTCACATTGGAAAAGAGAAAGAAATTTGTGTCAGTGATACATCTTTATGTTTAACAAACAGGGAATGTGCTTACCTATCGAGTAGGTAAAATATGATAATAAAAAAATTGACATTCGTGCACAGGTGTTGGGAGGAGTAGAAGTTGCACATGCGTCGGTTGTTTTCACACGGTAATGTATCTTCGAGGTGTTACCTATGCACATGTTTTGGGAGGAGTTGAAGATACGCATGCGTTGGAGGTTATGTGTGGCAATGTAAATTTCAATTAAAGTCCAGCGTCCGTCTGTGTCTAACACCTTTTCCTTGTGTGCGCGTCCTTTGTGTTTCGCTGGTACCCCCTTTTTTCAAGTTCATGATGCACCAACTGGCCCAAGAGCTTGCGCTAATGCACCTGGTGTGTTACTTGTCATATTCCTCAAGTGTGTTGTGACCCACCGGGGATTCACCCAGGAATTGTGCCCCTTTGAATCTTTCTCAAGGGGGAGAGAGATGTTACCATGACATGCCAGAATAGAAGCGACAAGAATTTTTCCGCTCAGTGGGAATAAGTGCACTTTTTCGCACATGCACAGTGGGAATAACTGTCTTGACCCACTGGTGACCCATGTTGCAGTGAACACGTTAATAGTGGACAATAACCCAAATGCGCCGCTCTTCCCTGCTGCAGGTGGCACAAAGCGAGCATTATGTTTCGCTCTGGTGACATCATATTCTGGTGTCGCCCATGCTTGATAACAAAGGTGCTAAAAATATGATCTGTACAATGACTGAATTTTGAATATTAGTTATCGTGAACATGAAGTTTGGAAAGCTGCTTGCCAAAACACCGGTCATCTCTCTTTTCACTAGGAAGCATCGCACGCTTGCTTTGGTAAAGGAAGGCCGAGTCATTGGAGGCATTTGTTTTCGAATGTTTCCGGGGCAAGGCTTCACGGAAATTGTCTTCTGTGCTGTCACCTCCAATGAACAAGTCAAGGTATTCTTTCAGAATTCACTCACAGCAACTGCATGGTGCATGTGAACAGGAACAGCATAATATGCCATTGGTTAAGAAATGTGTGACCACTTACAGGTAGTGCACAAATTTCTGTGATGTGCATTTATGTGTTTCATCACTGCTTTGTTTATTCAGGTGCCTATCACTGTCAAACTCTCTTAAGCCGAGAGCATCATTGAAACTTCTGTTTTGAATTAATATAACATGGCCCTGAAAATGATATGGGGCTGATTATTCTCGTTTTAAGAAATAAATAAGGAGCATTCAGAATCAGAATCAGTTTTATTCATAACAAAAATGGGGATAATTACAGCATAAGTATATACAGAAGGAGATCCCCTTATTAGAAACTCAAATGGGACCTCCTGTGCATGACGACTAGAATTAATAATATAAATAACAATGGCAACATGTAAAATTTACGATAATAAAGGTTTTAGGAGACAAGGCATATATGAACAGAAAAGCAGCAGATGAATGTATTAAACAATAACAGGGCTTCGGATTAGTCAGCAAAAGGTGAAACTACAAAAATAGCTTAAGAAGAAAACAAGTTAAAAAAAATGTAGGAGGCAAATAGAGAAACAAAGTGAAAGTTAATAATACAACTCATACTACACTCAAATGGGAAAGTCGGAGGAAGCTAAAAGAAGATGCTTAAGTTCTGTATGAAATCTGTGAGCTTTGAACAATTTTAAATGGAATAGTAATGTGTTCCACAGAGATAAAGCTGAAAAGTGTAATGATTGCTTACCTATAGTTGGTATGAATGAAGGGTAAAATGAAGTTCATATTTCCTGCGAATCTAGTATTATTTATATTAGTAAAGGATGTCTTTGGCATGATGGTTACTGGAATATTATTGTTTAATGCCCTGAAAATAAATATGGCCAGGTTATATTTAACAAGGTCAGTCACATTCAAAATATTATGTGCATGAAACAGCTGATTTGCGCTAATGCTACGAGGTGAAAATGTTATTAGTCGTATAGCTCGATTCAGAATGATTTGCAACGCAGTTAGGTTAATGTTATAAGTTTTTTCCCCGTGATTCAATATTATAGCTAATATGAGAATGAACAAAAGCATAATAAAGCGATGTGAGAGTTGAAAATGAGAAATATGGCCATGCTTTGATTAAAACGTGTATTCCGTATGCCATTTCATTTTTCACATTAGCTACGTGAAGGTGCAATTTGAATGGCGATCAAATTGCACACCTAAATAGGTGCAATGATCAACTGCAGTGATTAGGTGATTGTCGATGGAAATAGACTGAAGTAGCTCAGGCGATCGCTTATGTGAGGCAAAGACGACAAAATTGGTCTTATTATGGTTAGTCTGCAGCTTGTTAAGTTCACACCATGTGGAAATTTTCACGAGATCTTCGTTTAGCTCACATGTTAGTATTGATATACAATTGTTAGAACTAAATATAGTAGTATCATCAGCATACAGAATACACTTCGATGAGGAGAGGCAACTAGGCAGATCATTAATATAAATTAGGAAAAGTAGAGGACCTAATTTGGACCCCTGTGGTACACCAATGTTAGTAGTAGCTTCTTTAGAGTAGTACCCAGAAATGTTAACGACTTGTTTTCTATCTTGCAAGTAACTGCGAATTAGAAGTAGAGGCAGACCAGTTATTTCAATGGCTTCAAGTTTAGTACAAAGAATTGTGTGATTAATTGTGTCGGAGGCCTTGGATAGGTCAACGAATATCGTGGCTGCAAATTTACCTTCATCAATTGCTTTTTTGAGATAATCAGTAAGAGGTATAAGTGCTAGATTAGTTGAACAGCCAGAACGAAAGCCAAACTGAAAAGGGGAAAGAATACTAAATTTATCTAAATATTTTGTAAGACGCTTTTCAATAAGTTTTTCAATAACTTTATTAAAACATGGAAGAATGCAAATGGGTCTATAATTCTGTGTAAGCGTGCAATCACCTTTTTTTAAAATGGGAATGATTTGTCCGTGTTTGAGTACACGTGAAAAAACACCGGTTTTAAAAATCAGGTTAATGATAGCTGAGAGGACATTAGCGATATGTTGCACTATCATTTTAATGTGGTAAGCACTAGTGGCTTTAAGGGTTCTAATTACTAAAATTACTTCATCAGATGTTGGAAAAAGGAAAGATGAATGAGGTAAGCGTTTAAAGGACATGTTACAGCATGAAGCAGAATCAGAAGTGTTATTGAAGAAAGCATCACAAAAGGCATGTGCAATATCAAGCGGATTAATGTATTCCATCTCATTGTGAGTGATTCTCGAAATGACGTTCTGAGAGTTACGGTTTAAAAAGGTGTGAACTATTTCCCACTTTTTCCTAGTGTTATTACCACATTCTAGGATTTTTTGTTCGTTATAATTTCTCTTCGCACTTCTCAGCTGTGCAGAAAGTGAGTTGGAAAATTTTTTGTAACGGGCAAGTAGTTTAGTATTGAAAGGTGGCTTCTTTGTTTCTTTATACAAATTTTCACAAGACCGCATTGCTTTCAGAAGGCTATCTGTAAGCCATGAATTTTATGGCAGTGATGCCTTTTTCTGCATTTATTTTATGAGAGTGGGAGTTGAAATGCGATGAAAGTGTGGTTAAAAACTGCGAAAAAGCTTTTTGAGGTTCATTAGATGATACAACTTCCAACCAGTCAGTCTTAGTTAAGCTAGCAAGATGACGTGTTAGATAAGGCTGAGTGATTGCGCAGGCCTAGAACGATAGTATAGTGATCAGTAATATTGGTGGTAACAATGCCAGCAACTGGTGGATCTGTTAAGTTCGATAATGCGTGAACAATCAAGGTGCCATCAGCAATGTTAGGACGAGTAGAGAGAGAAATTAAACATTCATATCCAAAACTATGGAAGATGCTTGAATAACTACAAGAATTAGATGAATTGGTATTTATGAGATTAATGTTGATATCGTCCATGATTATTGCCTTACAATTAGCGCATGATATTTTTTCCATGGTTTGATCAAGTGCACTACAGAAGTCAGTAACTAAAGAAGAAGGGGAATGATAAATGCCGCCAAACACTAAGCTCTTGTTGCCTATACTGAAGACAAGGGAATCAAATTCAACAAACACAGATCCACAGTCAGTAATATTCAACCCCAAGTCTGGCCGTCGTTTATATAGCATGTTAGATTAGACAAATATAGCTGAACCGCCATGATTACTCGCCTCTCTGTGAGAATAGTCAGAAGTGTATGAGTTGAAGCAGAGCAGGTCCTTGTCATCCTTACTAAGCCAGGTTTCAGAGACACATATTATTGAAAAGGTGTGAAGTGTCGAAAACAGGTGGTGAAAATCATCAAAATGCTTGTGGAGACTTCTAGCATTGAAGTGAATAATTGAATGGTAGTCGCGCGTCATGAATTCATTCAGTGCAGATGTTGACAGGTAAGAATGCATGGTGGACGGTTATGACATTTAAGAGGCAGAATACAGGCATTTAGTTGAAAACGGAAAGGTCAGACCCATCAGCAATGCGACAAACACGGCTTTCATTTGTCTTTCTAGCCTTAATCTGACAATTATCTGTCCACAAGTGCTTCCAGTTGTTGGCTTTTTTAGCACCAGTGCTTTGGAAAAGAGTGCCTTATTTTGTGGTGTCAAGTGGTCATTAACAAATATGGGAAAGTTGTTGTCATATTTGCCGATGTCATTCAGGCAGAGCATTGTATAGAAGGGCATTGTATAGAAAATGCCTCGTTACCTTGTATATAGCAAGCATAACCAAGGGCTTAGAAGGATAGAAATGTTATTTTGAAATGGCAGAAAGGCGACATTCATAATTGAGAGAACAGAATGGAAGAGGTGTTTGTGTCTGCTTGATCTGTACTGTCATTTACATTTGCTTCATGCCATTCTAAACGTACAATACTTGGGGCCTCTGCCATAGTAATCACAAAAAAGAAAAGAAAAAAAAAGGTTCAAGCTTTTCTTCTTATAGGTGTGCTGCACCACAGTAACTTATCATGTCTTAAAGACACATTACAAGTGCTGTGCGACGTATGCTTATGTGGACACTTCAGCATGTTTTGCTGGGAAGTAGCACTGCCTTTTTATGCGAAGCTGTGGATAAGGCCTTCGCTTCTGGCTATTTCTTGACAGCAGATATTGTACATTTGTGTGTCACCCTTTCTTTCATGTATAGGGTTATGGAACACACCTGATGAACCACCTCAAGGATTACCACGTCAAGCAGAACATCCTCCACTTCTTGACGTTTGCAGATGAGTTTGCCATCGGCTATTTCAAGAAGCAGGTTTGTTTGCAAGCCATTGTGGATATTGGTTTAGGAAACTCCAAAGGTGCAAGTAGAGTTGAAACTCAGTTTAACGAAGCAATGACCAAGCTCGAATTATTTTGCTGAATCGGCAAGTTCGGAAAATCGAGTAAGGGATTTTTCAAAAAGGTCATTCGAAATCTAAAATCATCATGTATATAGTGACACATTCAAGAGGTACCGCAGCATTGTGTTTGCCGCTAATCCACGCATGCGCGTGTAAAAAGTTCGCGAGGATGGCCCAACTACCGCTGCCTCTAGCTCCATCTGGTACGTAAGAACGTTAGTGACTGCTGAGTCCATTGTTTCGTGCATGGGTGCGGTGTGCAGCCTCGTCAAAATAAAGCCAGGGCCGTGACCAGGGTGCCTACATGTTTTAACGCGATAGCGTTAGAGTGCTTGCTAAAAAAAAACACGTCTGCGTCAAAATTGGAAGGAAATCAGAGCTTTTCTTACTCATTTATTTCTGGAAAAGCTTCATTAAATCGGGTTTTATGCAAGCTAGTTTTGTTAATTTGGGTTGATGACAACATTGAACTTTGTGGGTACTTGCCGGGGAATGAAAATTTCTTCGTTAGGTTGGGAACTCCATAAAAACGGGTTTCATTGGATTGAGTTTTAAAGGGACCCTGAAACGATTTTGACGATTTTCTACAAACGTACTGAGTCATTAGAGTAGGTCCTTCTGATCATTAATTGACACATCTAAGTGCTCCGCGCAAGGCGTGTAATTTATTACAAGGTTTTAAAAATGCACATCGCTGCCGATCGCAGCACACTGCTCGGCGGAATTTTAAGCCGCCCCTACCCATATGACCGAAATCACCCATATGACGTCAGTGGGGCGAGCTATCCGATTGACTGACTAGGGTGCATGATCGATAATTTTTCCAACTTTATGGTAAACAAATGATGTTCGTAATAGTTGGAATGTTAGTTAATTTGTTTTTATAAAAAGAAAGTAACATAAAGAGAATGCACAAAAACAATTTTTCAGTACACTTAAACACTTCCGGCACAGCAAGTGTCGTCTGCTTGTGTTACAACGTGCTCCGTCTTTGACGAGAGTTTCGCCGTCAGTGTCGGTCTGTCCTTTCTTGAGCGCTAGGATTCGACTTTGTTGCGTTGTGGACTGCAAATGTAGCTACTGGCAATATGTCAAGCTGCGACATCGTGTCCCTCTGCAAGCCAGTAGACGAGCGGACTGGCTGCAGCGCATCGGGCTGCCGCTGTCTGATCGGCGCCAGGATTTGCGCAATTGCGGCCATCACTTTACACCGGAAGATTACTAACGCAATAGCGTTTCGTGAGTCCGGTATTAGGGTAAACGCAAGCGCAAGGGGACAGGGCCTAGCCGTGTCCCCTTGCATGTCGTTTCATGGGATGAACCGAAGCGTAAATGTGAATGGTCTGCACGGTGCAGCCACCTGGTGGCATAGAGCTCAACCACACACAGTAGCAGTAACAAAATGTATTCTTCTTTGCTGCTGGTATAAATTTTTTGCAGGAGTGTAATCGTTAACGTTGCTTTTGTAAATGTTTAAAATGTTTTACACTTGGTTAGAGCAATATTAGCTCTTTCTTTGGCTGGTTAAGCTCTGCGCCAACAGGTGGCTGGACCGTGGAGACCGATCAGGCAGTTCACGTACGTCTACGCTAAAGTTCCTTCATCAGCTTGAGTTTATGTCTCCACCATTCCGTCGAAATATTCAGGTAGTGTGTGATTACCGGAATACCAGACACGTTCGGTGCTACGACAGAATGCTCACAACGCACGCTGCTTCGATAGCTCTCGCTTGGGGTCGACGGCCAAGCGGCTAGCGGAGAGGTTTCTCGTGGGCGGGGCGGGCTCCAAAACAACCGGAAGTGGATGATGTGACGTCGTATTATGACGGAGAACCAGTGAAGGCGGAGCTTAGCCCCGATCGCTAGGCGAACGAGTTGAGGAGGAAAAGCATGGCTAGGGAGGAGCGTAACTTGTAATCGCTTGTAGCTCCATTAATACGTGACGCTTCACTTAAATTGTGGTGCGAATGTTATACTTAAGCTGTACCCTACACATCTACAAAATTTGTCTGAACCGTTTCAGGGGCCCTTTAACTGTACTGTGCTTACCCAAATATAACATGTACAATTTACTGAGAAAATGGGTCTGAAAATTGGCTATGTGTTACGAACGATTATAAAAGCAAAACCGCGTTTGCAGCATAGGTAACGGCCTACTGTGGGAGCTCTCTGACACGGCGTGCTCACCACCACAGAATGGTGATGAAGCATGCTTTTGGGAAGGTTGCTGTGGGTCATGCTGTGGCTCCATTTTGTGTTCGACTACAATCTGGAATGGTATTCTGAGTCAATCGCTTTCGGAGGTGCTCACACTTTTGCGAGATTTTCATGACTTGGCACTGGATGTGACCGCATATAAGGCTGCCGCTCGTTTCTATCACCGTGTCAAGCTTGCTATCTGTGCACAGCGCCAGGAATGCTGTCGGCTGCTTATGTCAGCTTTTCTGATCCAGTCATTTAAAATCTCTTGAAAGTAATAGTATCTTTAGGAATACTGCCCCTGTGTTCTTGGTATCTGGGGCGAATTAAGGGCAAATGGCTATGATAACGCACTGCTATTATAATGGAAGCTCATTTAAAGAAAAGAATAGTTCCGTTCTGTGGAGGTAAATTCTGCGAGTCTTGTTTTTTCTGATTGCGACCATGGTGGGCATGCTATATTTTTGCCTTAATATAATCTGGGCATTTTACATTCAGGTGCACTTTTATTTCCTTAATTTAAGCCCCCTAAATTTGGATGCCTGTTAGGTTTGGGGACGTGTTACAATCAGGTAAATTCGGCAGTATAATAAAGATTATGCATGATCACGCAGGATAGATTGCATGCTAGCATTCATTCTGGCAAATTTCTACAATTTGTGCTCTCCGATTATAGTGAGTTTGGCAGTTTACAGAAAGATCACATTCGTAGAATGGCTTATTACCCATGTGTTTACCTACAGTTACAAGATGGCTGTAATGCACATCCTGTGAAATATATTATTGTCTGTTTTGAGGCCATGCATAATTAGTACTATGTGCCCTCCTATCATAAATGTAAATGTGTAAGGTAAATTGTGAACCAATTTCTGATATTTTGTACACTATCAACATCTGATTGACAGAGTGCTAGGCTTTCTCTCTTTTTTTTGTCAATAAGGTTGCTCCATTATTGCTATTATAAAATTTATGCTTGTGTAAGAAAGTTCTCCTTGAAATGTGAACATTGTGCACATTTGTCTTGAAGCAGCACTTCATTTCAATGTGTTTGTCATTTTTTTCATGAAACAAAAGACTTAAAATTTTATGATTAAACTGTCAATGGCAGTACACAAAGCACCTGAATGTTGCTTATATTATCAAAGGTGCACATCAACTTTGTATAGCTTGAAAAGACAGCTAACTGTATTACCAAACAAGATGAATGGGTCACAGGAAGGTAGCAACTTGAATTGATCAACAGTGCCCCCCCTCCTCAGTAGCCCAGTGTCCATGAATCTCGAGTTTTCGTTTTGCACCCAGCCACTACGGTTGCATTCCGATGGGGGCTGAATGCAAAAGCGCTCGTGTGTATCGTGGATTTGTTAAAAACCCCAGGCAGTCAAAATGAATCCAGAGCCACCCACTACAGCATGCTCTGTAATCAGATCCAAGTTTCGGCACGTAAAACCCCAGAATTTAATCACCTGTGGACAAACAAGGGAAGCATTGTCCTGGAGCCAACATTTAGACAAGACTTGTGTTATAAACACGAGCATGAAAAATGAGCATGAGCATTCATATTAATTTTTTGCCAGAAAAGTTAGAACAAGTTGCTTTGTAAACATTTTGACAGAATTGTTTGTATGGTAGGGCTAATTAAGAAGTGAACGTCTCCACTCGAAAGGTGGCTTTTATTAAATCCAATTTGCTGGAACCAACTAGGCTCCTTCCTCGATTGAACAATGTATGGTGCAGCATTTTAGGAGCTCTTAATACAGTAGAACCCCATTGACACGTTCTTCAAGGGACTGTTGAAAAATAATGTAAGAGCTGAGAAAATGTTAATGGTGGGGAAAGCTCCAAACCACCATAGCAGTGTTACAAGTAGCTGTGAACAGCCACCAGTACAGTTTAAGGGACCCATATAATGTTCAGTGACAGCGGCCTCTTTTCACTCTTAACATGTGTCACCGCATAAAATTACTATAGCGGCAAAGCTGACTTTAGGAAACGGGCAGAAACCATAATCGTGTGGAGGCATGCTTATCGGGACTGATTATCGCGTGCTTCCGTCACTTGGGGGCAGGACCATGGGTGAGAATTGACAGGCTTAATCCTGAGTATACATTTATCATCTTCGTAGCAATGTACGGGAGCGAATTTGCCACAGTACCCCCAAATTTACGTGATTGCTGTGTTCAAACGCAACTTAAGATGAGAGAACATTACAGAATGGTGACATATCAAATCTGAATGTAATACGTAGGACTCAATGGGCTTTATGTCAGGATTGCAAAAAATGCGACATAGCTGCTGGGAAAACGTAGCAGTGAGAAATGTAGCAAAAGGGTTACGCTGTAATAGGAGGAGGGGAATGGAGAGCGAGTTTCACTTGGAGTGATAAACATATTTTCTAGTATGCTTGACCAATTGATGGGGGTAGGGGGTAAGCTTGTTTTCTAGTACGGTTGACCGATGCAGTTGCATGCATTTTTGCTGATGACAAAGAGGAAAGAAGAAGATGCTGCAACATGTCTGGTTTAATAAGGCTCAGGCTTCCTATTTCACTCACAGTTGATGACGTTTATACCAACAGGATAATATATGAGAGAGAAAAAGAAAAGTTGATTGAAACTAGATAAAGTATGCCAAATGTTTAAGAAGAATAATGCTGAAAAAATGCAATACCCTATTCTGCAATTCTTTTTTTTTTCTTCCACAGAAGGTTGCAACTGCTTGGTTGTTAATGTGATGCCCAAGCATTCCAAGATGGCAATTTGTTCTTTGTAGCATGACTACACTGACTGTGGGAAGGCAGCGTTTGGAATTTATCAGCATGTATCCTTGCTCTCTGTATCCTCAGGGTTTCTCCAAGGACATCAAGCTGCCCAAATCTGTGTACACGGGGTACATCAAGGACTATGAGGGGGCCACTCTTATGGGTTGCGAGTTGGATGAGCGCATATCCTACACAGCCTTCAGCCACGTTATCCGCAAGCAGAAGGAGGTAAGTACTGTTTTCCCTGAACTGCTGCTGCCTTTAAAATGCTTGCACAGCTGTCCTCTCTTAAATGATATCTAATTACACTTTCATTATATTTTGACCAGATTTTATTGTCGCCAACCGTGTCATTATACGTTAAAAATGTTCTATCTCAAGGTCACATCATTTTAACCAATTCTGCATGTCAAGTCATGGCTGAATAAATACCAGTTGACATCATTTCTTCTAATGTGCATTTAATTTTTGATGTATTAAGAACATAGAAGAAGTGAACAGTATGTTGAATTTATTCATGTCATTTCTGTGCTGCCCAGAATCGAATTGGCAGTCTGGAAGTTGTAAACAAATACATATGGTATGTTTCATGCTCAACTTCAAAGGCACATATAGGAGCTATAACATAATCTCATGATTTTGTGGCTCACATTGTCCTAATTTCTGATGTTAATACTGCACTGTTGTGAAGGCATAGCAGGTAGGCATGTATCTATGCTTCATTTCATTGAAATAGTGTACTACTAGCCTTATCTAATCACGACTATATTGTAACCACCTTTGCAGTAAAGCTGTAAGTGAATAATTTAGTGGGCGATTAGCTGTATTAAGTCAGTTTGTGTTTCTACACTATGTTTCTTTTGCAAAAAATTTTGTGTAAGTCTAGAAAACTAGTGAAGGTAACTGAAGTTCTGCCATAAAAGTTGTGCTTGAATGGTTTAGTGCTTTTCCTGTGGCCCTTGTTTATCAACATTTTTATTTGTCTCCTTCTTTTTGTGTGCTGTAGATAGTGAAGAAGTTCATCGAGAAACAGCAGGAACACATGCAGAAAGTGTACCCTGGTGTGCCCTGCTTCAAGGAGGGCGTCAGAGAGATCCCTCTTGAGAGCATTCCAGGCCTCCGTAAGCATATGGTTCATTTACTTTCTCCTGAGTTTTGAAGTTATGCTTTTCTAGCTTAAGCTGTATGCTACAGTGGAACCCCGGTTATACGTCCCCTGGTTTTGTGATGACCCAGGTTTTATGACGGATTAGCGCAGTCCCGGCGAAGGCCCCATAGAAGCAATGCATTAAAAACGCTGGTTATCTGACGCAATTTTACGCCTGACCCACGTTATACGACAACCCTCGCGAAGTACAGCACACAGCGGCGGACGAAAGAAAAGTGCCGCGGGTCTCTTTCCTCGCTCCGTCTCTCCGCATGCGGAGCGCTTGACACTGCTCGACCGGTTCGCTTCGGTGCAGCTTTCTTCCCTGCCTCGTCTCATCGTTCGTTTCTCTCTCCCCCACCAGCAACCAACCGCGACGCTCGCTGTGCTGAAATAGCGCCTTTTCTTCTCCACAATCACTTTCTCCCTCTCTCCTCGGTGGCGTCGCCTCACATCATGTTGGGGAAGCGTTTCTCTCCTTCCAGTTTCCCAGCGGCAGATCGCCGACAAGGTAGCACGGAGAGGCCTAGGTTTATCGCATGTGTTCTTCGTCGTAATCCTAGTGACCAGCATTCAGCAGAGGTTTTGAGTTGTGTGGAGCAATGCGACGCACAATGTCCTGAAAGGGGACAGTTCTGTCGCTCGGCGATAAGCTGAATATTATTGAGGAAGCGGAAAAGCGGCATGGAGCCACGAAAGCCAGCATTGCCCGGGACCTTAATACACCCGAATCTTCGCTTAAGACGATCCTGGCAAACAAAAAGGTGATATTGCAGAATGCCAACAAGTTCGGGCTCAAGCGGAAAGCGGCAAAAGAAGGACAGCATGAGAAGTTAGAAAAAGTTCTCGTCAAGTGGCTGCATCAAGCATGGAGCTCTGCGATCAACGTTGACGGTGCCATTCTAAAAGAAAAGGTGGACCTTGTGGCATTGCGTCTGGCCATCGACGACTTTCAGGCATCGAACGGGTGACTGGATCGCTTTAAAGAACGAAACAGGATTGTGTACAGCCGCTCCTGTGGAGAAAGCACTTCCGTGGACGTTTTGACGGTGAACGAGTAGATGGAGTCGCTGCGTACTGCTGCATATAAAATATTTACCAGAATAATCTGCACTAGAATAAGGCCAACACTGGACTTTAATCAGGCTGGCTTCAGGAAGGGATACTCTACAATGGATCACATGCATGTCATTAATCAGGTTATCGAGAAATCCGCAGAATACAATAAGCCTCTCTATATGGCCTTCATAAATTACGAAAAAGCATTTGATTCAGTAGAGATACCAGCAGTCATAGAGCCACTGCGTAATCAAGGAGTACAGACCGCTTATGTAAATGCCTTGGAAAATATCTATAGAGATTCCGCAGCCACCTTATTTCTACACAAGAAAAGTAGGAAGATACCTGTAAAGAAACGGGTCAGACAAGGAGACACACTCTCTCCAATGTGTGCTTGGAACAAATATTCAAGCTATTAAACTGGGAAGGTTTATGAGTAAGGATCGATGGTGAATACCTAAGTAACCTTCGGTTTGTCGATGACATTGTTCAATTCAGTAACACTGTGGATGAGTTACAACAAATGATTGAGGTCCTTAACAGGGAGAGTGCAAGAGTGGGGTTGAAGATTAATATGCAGAAGACAAAGGTAATGATAAATAACCAGGCGAGGGAACAAGAGTTCAAGATCGCAAGTCAGCCTCTAGAGTCTGTGAAGGAGTACATTTACCTTGGTCAACTAATCGCAGGGAACCCTGACCATGAGAAGGAAATTCAGAGAAGAATAAAAATGGGTTGGATCGCTTACGGTAGACATTGTGAGCTCATGACTGGGAGCTTACCGTTATCATTGAAAAGGAAGGTCTATAATCAGTGCATTTTACCGGTGCCGACATATGGGGCAGAGACTTGGAGACTGACAAAGAAGCTTGAGAACAAGTTAAGGACCGTGCAAAGACGATGGAACAAAGAATGCTAGGCATAACTTAATGAGACAGAAAGAGAGCGGTTTGGATCGGAGAGCAAACGGGTATCGACAATATTCTAATAGACATTAAGAGAAAGAAATGGCGCTGGGCAGGTCATGTAAATCGCAGATTAGATAACTGTTGGACCATCAGGGTGACAGAATGAATACCAAAAGAAGGTAAGTGCACTAGAGGACGACAGAAGACTAGGTGGTGCGGCGAAATTAGGAAATTTGCGGGTGCTAGTTGGAATCGGTTGGTGCAGGACAGGGATTAATTGGAGATCGCAGGGAGAGGCCTTCGTCTTGCAGGGGACATAAAATAGGCTGATGCTGCTGCTGATGATCATATGTAAAGATCTGGATCAGACCGTATGTCCCAAACCCTCTGTGATGCTTTAAGTGCTAGCGATTCGGTCACAGTTCACAGAACTGCCGAGCAGTGGCGTAGCTAGATCGTCTGGCACCCGGGGCCCTTAGCTCTTCTGTCACCCCCCCCAGGTGTAGTCTAGGAAGGCAAGGATATCGACACTTTTTGGGTGTCTTCAAACGTATATGACACCCCCCCCCTTACTGGCCCCGTGCACCCGGGGCCCACGCCCCCCTCCCCCCCCCCCCCCCCCCATTGCTACGCTACTGCTAATTCCTCTCGCGGTGTAGCAATAGCAGCCGACAAGTCTGTAGCTTGCTGACATGTCTCCTTTCAGACGCCCCTTGAAGCAGTGTCAGTTCGGGCAATTCTTTTTAATAAATTGGTCACTGTATGTTCCATTTATATACCCCAAAACTACTTGAAAAAACTGATTTTTATAATCTCGTTGATCAGTTTCCAGAACCCTACATACTTGATGATTTTAATGCTCACAACACGATGTGAGGAGACTCACGATGCGACGCAAGACGTCGACTCATTGAAACTTCCTTGTAAACTCTGGTTCATGCCTCTTCAATAAGAAGGAACCAACATACAATCCTCATCATAATTTATACTCAATAGACCTCTTCATTGGCTCCGCTTCTATCTTCCCTGATTAAAAATGGTGTGTAATTAAATATCCATTCAGAAGTGATCACTTCCCAGTAACCCTAAACTTAATAACCCAACATGACTCCCCTCCGCATGTTCCTCGCTGGAAACTAGCCAAAGCTAATTGGAAATGTTTTAAGGAATCCACATACATATAATGAGATTTTATAAATAATTTTAGTATAGATCGCGCCGTATCATGTTTTACCGCTTTTATTACTGACGCAGCAGAAAAGTTAATCCCTCAAACAAAAGGTTGTTCACGTGGAAGACGAGTTCCCTGGTGGAATGATGACTGCAGACAAGCTCAAAAGAATGCAACATAAAGCATGGGTCATTCTGTGCCGGCACCCAACTGCAGAAAACCTTGTTCAATTCAAGCACCTTAAATCACAGGGAAGACACACATGATGACAGGCTAGGAGAAAACCTTGTTGAATTCAAGCATTTTAAATCACAGGGAAGACGCACATGACGATAAGCTAGGAGAGCAAGCTGGGAGAGGTTTCTTTCAGGAATCAATTCGTATACCCAGGAAACAAAAGTGTGAAATGCGCTCAGAAGGCTAAAAGGGAAGGAACTGCATCCACTGCCCTTGGTAAATAATCAAGGAAACAGGTTGGAAGACCTGGCAGACACTCTTGGAACACATTTTCAGTATGTATCTAGCTTTGCACACTATACACAGACATCCCTAAACACAAGGAAATTTGTGAACGCAAGAGACTGGACCTCACTTGCATAGCAAACGATTTATATAACCGTCCATTCAACATTGCTGAGCTTAGAGCAGCATTGAATATCTGCAAAAGCTCTGCGCCGGGAGCAGACACGGTCATGTATTACCAAGAACTTGGTCATGGTTCTTGGTCATGTATGACCAAGAACATGCATACGGACATGCAAATTGCATTGCTCGCACTTTTTAATAACATTTGCGAAGCCGGACATCTCCCAGCTCCATGGAAAGAAACTGTTGGTGTCGCAGTCTTAAAACTGGGTAAACACCCATGCTTTGTAACAAGCTACCAGCTGAAAGCACTTACAAGCTGCCTGTATAAGCTTCTTGAAAAAAGAGATCACCGTCTTTTACATTTCCTAGAATCGGAAAACAGGCTTCATCCCCACCAATGTGGTTTTAGAGAGGGCACGTCCTCAACCGACCACCTTGTGCACATAAGGCAAACATTCGTGATGCATTTGCCCATAAACAGTACTTGTCAGTTTTTCTAGATATGGAAAAGGCCTATGACACCAGATGGTGCTACAGTATTGTCAGAGACCTGTTGGGAATGAGCATCTGTGGCAACATGCTCAGCATAATTGAAAGCTATCTCTGACACTGTACTTTCCTTGTTGGAATTGGTAATACCCTGTCTAGGTCATTTACACAAGAAACTGGGGTACCGCAGGGTGGCATACTTAGCTGTACCCTTTTTATTGTTAAAATGAATTCTTTACGTTCGTGTATTCCGCAAAGTATGTTTTATTCAGCATATGTCAATGATGTGCAGATTGGATTTAAATCATGCAACATTGTAGTCTGCGAGGAGGGACCCATTCAGTTTGGGCTGAACAAAGTCTTGACATGGGCAAACCAGAACGGCTTTAAGCAGAATCCCCCAAAAGTTCCTGCATCCTCTTTACAAGGAAGAGGGGCCTTTTCCTAGAGCCCAATATCCAGCTACATGGTGAACGCTTATGTTTAAACACACAGCACAAATTTCTTGGTGTCATAATTGACTATAAACTGACATTCATTTCACATGTAAAGTACTTGAAAGCCAAATTTTGAAAACAATGAACATTCTTAAAATTCTTGCGCACACGACATGGGGCAGTGACAGGGGCTGCTTAATGAACCTGTACAGGAGCCTCATACAGTCATGTCTGGACTATGGTTCCACGTTGTATCAGACTGCCACTCCAAGTGCTTTGATGATTTTGGATCCCGCTCATCATTTAGGTATCTGCCTGGCCACAGGCATCCTTAGAACAAGTTTTATACAGAGTTTACATGTAGAATTCAATGAGTGGTCACTCCACCTGCAAAGAAAATATATAAGCTTCACATATTTCCTCAAAGTGCAATCTAATCCTGAACACTCTTGTTACAAAACCGTTAATGATTTGATGTCTGCCACACTACTTCAAAACCGACCTTCAATGAGAAAGCCTTTCCCACTACACGTGAGGAAGCTGAGTGAGGAAATGAGTATCTCGCTGCATGTGCATACACTGATGGCTCCAACAAGGCTGTTGCCATCGTGGCTGTGGCAACTGATAGAGTGCGACACCTCCTTTATCAAAGTTACAAAGCATGCTCCAGAGATGCACATTTGTATGCACTTTCTGGAACTCCAACTAAAGTACTCCTTTCCAAAATTTTATACCGACGCATCAAAGTCGCCTAATGGTGTATCCTATGCGGGAGTTGGGCCTTCCTTCTCGGAATGTTATACTCTGGGTGCAGAAACAAGCGTCTTTATGGCAGAGGCTTTTGTATTACTCTCGGCTGTAAAATTCATAAAGCATCAAGCTACAAAAAGCTGTCATATTTACAGACTCTCTAAGTGTAGTAAGAGCTTTAATGTCATTACGGAAACATAATAATCCAGTAGTCAATGACCTTTACTCATGTCTGTGTACTATGTAAGTATCTAACCAACATATCGTAGTATGTTGGGTACCAGGCCACAGAGGCATAGGGAGCAGTATGCTTGCAGACGAACTTGGTACATTCATAACAATTAGAGCCTGTAACACCACCATAGCTATGCCTTTCACAGACTTGAAGCCTTTCCTGCACAGAACGCTGAGAAACTTTTGGCAATCCATCTGGGACCATGAAACCTCTAATAAACTTGGCCTTCGGTAACAAAAGCGTAACAAACTGATGTCATGTTCTGTCAACTGAGAATAGGACACTCATACGGTACTCATTCTTACCTGCTGGCTGGTGATGGACCTCCTATCTGTAGTAGATGTGGTGAGAGGCTAATTGTTCTCCACGTCTTGGTGGAGTGGCGGGAAGCAGAAGTTGGACGAAAAAAGCACTTTCCTCTAGCATACTGATGCCACACTCCCTTTCCTTCATCCAGTAATGTTTCTTGGAGCAGAACCAATTTTTTATCATAAATCAGTTTAAAATTTTTTACAAGATGTCAATTTATTGCGCATTATATAAGCCCACAATATTCGTAGCATATCTTCTCACAAGAGGCCGATGCTGCGATAGTAGCGACCTGTATGGCACATGCCTCTGCCATATAGCAACACATTTTAGTACATCACCTCTTGTAGTACATCATTTCTCTATAACATATGTTGTGTATCATTGTGTAGTATTATTAAGAGTATATTTACGCACTTTCCAAGAAATATTTTTTAGGCCTCTATACAGCCATGTTTCATCCACGTCTCGATCATTATTCATTTACCAATGGCAGTCTATTTTCATAGCCTTGGCACTCTTTGGCCACTTCTGGCCCTTGCGCCAATAAACTCCAATCATCATCATATTGTTGTGTGTCCACCTACTCGGAAAAGAATTCCTCGATGCGAGACTGACGCTTTCGGTAATTTGCTGCACTAGAAGTCATGTTTTTAAGCCAGTCAACCCTGCGCAACATCTTATCCTCGTCGCCGTTGTGTTCAATACAGCTGCATGCAGCACTCAGTGCATCGATCACTTCCTCCAAACGAGGTGCTTGCGCGGGCTCGTCATCGCTGTCTTCAACATTAGTGGCCGAGTCGGTTGTTCTTGCAGTGATCTCGCTGTCGAGGTCAGTGTAGCATGTAGGAACTGTGCTCTCGATGTTCGAGTAATCGGAGAAGCCGATTGGACTGCACTCTCCATCCTCGGTGCGTAAGGCCTCATGTCGAGCACGAAGAGTCTCCCCTTCCTCATAAAATGAGCAGGTGACGGCACATTCAGCGGAGGTGGCGGTGGCAACTTCTTTCATGAATCCGGTGTGCTGAAAACACCATCGAATGCTCAAAACATAGTCGAATAACTGTGGCCTCTACTTGCCTCCATGCATGAACAATGAGGCACATTGCACTAAGGAGGCCAATGGCATGCACTGTGCTGTTATCGAAGCAAAAGAGCATTCACTTCAACAAATTGTTGCAATAGGGACATCATGTTAGCAGGTAGAAATACCAACTTAATTGCCTGCAGGTTCTAAATGCTGCCATGCGCTGGGCAGTTATCAACGACGAACAGACCATCACGCCCCACTGCCGCAAACTTGCGGTCAAGGTGCCGCACGTATTCTTCAAAAATTGCCGCTGTTATCCAAGCTTTCTTATCGTTGTTGTAAATGAAATTGTTCTTGGGTGGCAGTCATGCATGTTTAAGATAACGAGGCTTCTCCGTCTTGCCAACAACAAGCAGTGGCAGTTTGTGCTCAACACACATGTTCGCACCGAACAATGCAGTGATTCTGTCTTTGTTCTGTTTCGCCCCCTTAATGCCTGCCTCCTTCACAGTGAACGTGTTGGTAGGCAGCATTCTGTAGATAGAGCAGCCTCATCAAGATCGTACACATCTGCTGCATCATATTTGGCAATTAGTGGAGTCAAGGTGTGCTGCTTCCAGGCATCGACAACACTCTGGTCCGTGCTGCCACTCTCACCACAAACAGTAATGAACGTTAAATTGTTGCAATCTTTCAAGCGACAGAACCACCCTTTGCTGCGTTTAAACTCTGTACGGCCAAGTTGCAGCGCCAGCTAGTTAGCTTTCTCCCGCGAAATGGTCCCGTTGATGGGAAGGTGGGCTGCATTCGCTTTCTGCAGCAAAGCAATCAAGGCAGCTTCGACATCGGCGTATGTAAGAGCGCATACTCGTGTACACTTTGCCTAGTGCATCTTGCTGTACACATAGAGTGTTGTCTGCTTGTTCTTGACAATGTTACACAGCGTTTACAAGGGAATGTGATGCTTTTTGACAAGAGCAGTTTTTGATGCCATTGACTTGCTGGCCTCTTCAGTCAAACAAACCTTTTCTTGCAGTGACAAACTCTTCTACTTTGGCATCTTCTGAGCACACCAAAGCTAAACATTTCAGAATGAAAAATGCGCAGGCGCAGACAAACGCAGCAGTTACACAACATTCGCCAACTGAGATCCAACTGGCAAGACCAAACAAGGCCCATAAAGCTGGAAAAGCACGGCCTTCGAGATCTGTTCTTAAAAGAACTGCGTAGATTGTACGTTAGTTGAAACCTCCGAGATTGGCAACTCCTATTGCATAGCTTGGAAGCCGCGGCCAAGTGTGCAAATTAACAGGGAATTGGCCGACTGGCTGCACCAACTGTCCAGTAAAATATACATGTAAAAATTCGGGACAGCACATATAATACAAGTTATCTGGGATTTTCAATTAACCAAGTGCGAATTACCGAGGTGCTACTGTACTACTTTACTGTCAGTGGGCCACGAGTTGATTCTGCATATGATAGCAAAGCGTTTTAGTTGACTGGAAGCGGAAACTACTGTGGTACACTGGCATTTTGCAAAGGTCTTGCCCTTACGGCTGCAGCATCAGCCACACATGTGCCGTGAGTTGTTTTTGATGTTGCTTCAGCCTAAAGGTATAAAATTTTGCAGGTAGAATGCCATCAGCAACAATGTAAACAAAGTATTGACGAACCGTGATCTCCCGATAATGGCGTAGTAACTGCTGACTCTACAACTTTGCATGGCAGCGGCATGCAGTGCCATATTCGCAACAACCCTGGATGCAAGAATATCGACAGTAATGATAACAGGGTGTCTACCAACCGGGAAAACTGGGAAAACCGGGAAAACTGGGAATTCTCAGGGATTTTGAGTAGTCTGAAAAAACTCAGGGAAAACTCAGGGAATTTGTGCTTCTAACAGGGAAAATTAACTCTAATTTTTTTTGAAAGGGAACGAAAGTCGCGGTAATGCTGGTTCGAGCAACAGAGAGGAATCGTAACGAATGTTCGACGCCGCCTCGGCTGGAGGAGTTGCCTAGTACAATCAACCACTGACTTTCCGGACGCCAGATAATTCGGACGGCTTCTCGGCACAACTACGGGTCAGTGTATAAGAAGTCTGAAATTTTGGACACAAGAACCCTTCGCCGTCCAATTTTCCGGACTTTTTGCCTGGAACGGCATTAATCAAAAGCACCACGGCTGTTAACCTCTCCGCCTCAACCCGGCACACGCGCATGCAGATCCTCCTGCAGCCGTAGCCACCTCCGTGGCAATGCTAGGCCTAGCTGCTTCGAGGTTCGGTATTAAGAGGAAGCTTTAGCTCGGGCCCAACTGCGACGCGGCCTATTCAAATACATGTAAAACGCAAAAATGTTTTTATGAGATAACCCCTGTACCGATTTTGATGAAATTTGTTGCATTTGAAAGAGAAAGTTAAATTCTAGTGACTGTTGCAAGCCGAATTTTGATTTAGGGCTTGAATTTCCTTAAAACGATTTACAAATATTTGACCGTTAGAAAAAAATAGAAGCACGAAGTTTACAAATTCATAGGTCTGCATCAAGAACTGATATCGCGGTTCTGTAAACGGCATCTATTAGATCACTCAAAGCGGACAAATTCAATATGTTATTTTACATCTTAGGTGATTTTGTTACGTTGGTTACAACGGTTTTGCAAAAGTTGTATTTTCCTATGATTAATTTTTTTTATATTCATGTGTAACATATCAATTTTGTCCGCTTTAGATGTACTATTAGATGCAATTCACAGAATTGTATTATCATTTTTAGTGGTTGAGTTACAGAGTTGTAAACTTGATAGTTTCGTTTTTTGAAAATGTTCGATTTTTGCCAATTTTTAATAAAAAATTGACGACCTAACTCAAAAATTCGAAACCAACAGTCACTAGATTTTAGGTTTGTCTTTTAAGTGCAACAAATCTAGTCAAATTTGGTGCAGTGGTTGCTGAGAAAAACGAATTCTCCTTTTACATGTATTTAGATAGGAGCACTCGAGCTAAAGCTTCCTCTTAAGCTTCTTGCCGTTCTGTGCCGTGTTTTTCATTGAAAGAATTCGCCACTGTCAGCAATGGCACCGATACCGCCTTCGTGGTCATCGCGATTGGCTTCGAAGTTCGGAAAGCACGGTGCGTTGCATAATGCCGACTCCTGAAAGTTAGCTTCGCCTCATTACAGTAATGTTACGCTGTGAAGCATAAAAAGTGTGAGACGGGGCAGCGGTCACGGGACGCAGTATGCGTTCCTTAATTATACATGCATGCACCCGCCATCTCCTGTCACAGTACAAGTACCGATATGCCTAATAAGTGTACTGGCAGGCCTTCAGCGCTTTTTCGGACGTGTCTGTGGTGATCTGAACCCTTAAGGGCTGTAAAAGACATGCATTCATTTTTTTAGGACGTTTTCGCGGCCCCTAGAGAGTCCGAAAAATCGGACGCTGACTATACAATTGTCCAAGAGGATGCTTCAAATAGTCCGTGGGGTGAACGCACAGCAGAATGAGAACAAGACAAAGGACCTACTCATTCAGAAATGAACAGGAAAGAAAGCATGCAACCACTTTTTTGAAGGAGCCTACACTCTAAAAGCAAAGTGTTGGCTGATGCCGAGATGGAGGTGTCCCTCGTCCAAGCAAAAAAAAAAAACTCTTTAAAATAGTGAAACGCAACACTAAAGCGTTGTGTGCAGGCTGAGAGTATGTCAGGACAGTTGAGGTTGACTTACCAGCTGTTGCGAGATAAACTCACTTGTGATAAAGTTCAGGCCTCATACCAATTAGCTTGCTATCAGTTGATAGAAATCGCTCATACTCAAAAATATTCTGCATGCATCTCTTTCTTATTCGTATTTGAGAATGTTCGATTTGATTTGCAATGGGTTTTACTATTTCTTTTGAAGATGTTTTATTCGCTGTGCATTTTACTAACCCCTCCCTTCTGTTTTCTTTTTGAATAAAATAAACACTACCCCTTACTATTCAAATTGGATTAAGTTGTATTTTTTTTATTTTTTAGCATGCTTACTGGAGAATGACACTATTAAGCTACATAATGTAGGGAGCCCGTCTTGACATAAAGCAAAGTTCTGTGTCACTTAGGGAATATCTCAAATTCATTCAGGGAAAACTTGGAAAACTCAGGGAATTTAGAAATGTCAACTTGGTAGACACCCTGGATAAGATAGCAACGCTTGGGTGGCCATTAGTCCAAATTGGTCGATATTCTCAAAATAGCCATAGTGCATGCGATGCCACAAGGGGATCTACACAAAGAGTGCCACCTTTGTGGCCTCCAAGATTGCGCGTGGTGCTGCACGGAGAAGTGTGCAAAAAATGCCGCTGCCGTAACCTCCAAGATAGCACTGGCCCACATGCCATTGCTTATCTTGGCGGTTATATTTTCGTCGGTTGGGCGCACTGCCATGCTTTAGAACTTTGTGTGCACCCTCCTTTCACCATGACCGGGTATAAAACATACTTTGTAACAGTATTGCGCTTTGAAATGTTTGTTATATCCGGACGCATTTTCCATAGGCAGGGTCGAAAAATCGTAAATGCAGAGTAATATGGTTGCCATAACCAATAATTCGTTATATCTGGTATTGTTATAAATCGGTTCAACCGCAGTGGCTTTCAGGTTCAGGGTTGCATTACCGCTGATCATGTTGGTGTAACAAATTCTTTTTTTTTTTTTTTTTTTTTGTAGGGGAAGCAGGCTGGAAACCGGACAAGAAATAGTAAGTAATGCGACAACTTTGTCTTGCTTCTTAGGACCTAGCAACAATTACGGGGACGAAAATTATACACTGGACGTTGTAAGCTGCTGTCTAGGGAGAGTGCTACAGAAATAATTTTTTCAAATTGGTTCATTGTTAGAGGAGATAGGAAAAATTGAAATGTTGCATTGCCATGCCACCAGTAGGTTCGCTTTGCTGCCGCTGTAGACACACCCTTTTTGCCTCGACTAGTGTCCACAAGCAACTCTGCCTTCTATACAGAGCCGAAAGATGCGTCATGTTTATGTCATGAGCCCTGGCACCTGTTATTTCTTTTCCTTTTTTTGTTGCACAATGCACTTTGGAGTCATGGAGGCATTACGGAATCGGGGTGTAAACGAGCCGTATGTAAAAATACTGAAACATATCTATAGTGGCTCAACAGCCACCGTAGTCCTCCATAAAGAAAGCAACAAAATCCCAATAAAGAAAGGCGTCAGGCATGGAGATACGATCTCTTCAATGCTATTCACAGCGTGTTTACAGGAGATATTCAGAGACCTGTATTGGGAAGAATTGGGAATAAGAGTTAATGGAGAATACCTTAGTAACTTGCAATTTGCAGATGATATTGCCTTGCTTAGTAACTCAGGGGACCAATTCCAATGCATGCTCACTGACCTGGAGAGGCAAAGTAGAAAGGTGGGTCTAAAAATTAATTTGCAGAAAACTAAAGTAATGTTTACAGTCTTGGAAGAGAACAGCAGTTTACGATAGGTAGCGAGGCACTGGAAGTGGTAAGGGAATACATCTACTTAGGGCAGGTAGTGACCGCGTAATTGGATCATGAGACTGAAATAACCAGAAGAATAAGAATGGACTGGGGTGCGTTTGGCAGGCATTCTCAGATCATGAACAGCTGGTTGCCGTTATTCCTCAAGAGAAAAGTGTATAACAGCTGTGTCTTACCAGTACTAACGTACGGGGTAGAAACCTGGAGGCTTACGAAAAGGGTTCTACTTAAATTGAGGACGATGCAACGAGCTATGGAAAGAAGAATGATGGGTGTAACGTTAAGCGATAAGAAAAGAACAGATTGGGTGAGGGAACAAACACGAGTTAATGAGATCTTAGCTGAAATCAAGAAAAAAAAATGGGACATGGGCAGGACATGTAATGAGGAGGGAAGATAACCGATGGTCATTAAGGGTTACTGACTGGATTCCAAGAGAAGGGAAGCGTAGCAGGGGGCGGCAGAAAGTTAGGCGGGCGGATGAGATTAAGAAGTTTGCAGGGACAACATGACCACAATTAGTACATGACCGGGGTAGTTGGAGAAGTATGGGAGAGGCCTTTGCCCTGCAGTGGGCATAACCAGGCTGCTGCTGCTGATGATGATACACTTTTAGTGGTGGTATTGCACATTCTTTGAGTTACCCAAATCACGTGCCTTAGGCATTGCATTTGTGACAGTAGAGGCATTAGGCAGCAAAGGCGTTTGTGTGTGCGTGTGACCTTGACTCAAGCTGGAAGTGGAGCTCTCTCAAGAGTGAAGACCTGCGGGCTTTTGTTGGAAATTTCAGCTGTTGTTGACCTACGCATCGCTTTGATGATTTCCAGGCACGATCATTGAGTCCATATTCTGTGAACTTGACAAAAGTCATCGAAGAATTTAAAATTCTTAATCTGTTATGCACTGTACGCTTTTCATGATTCTCAAGATGTATGAAATGTGGAATTTTAAACGAACAGTAATAATTGGCAACTCAAGGGGTAATGAAATGGTGTATGCTACACAATTTGTTCTTGTAGTGAGACTAGCGCCTTGTTTCAAACTTGAAAGATTGAAACTGAAGCCTTTAATTTCTTAAGACTACTTGCCCACTAAAACGTTATTTCTTCTTTTTCTTAAACATTTTCTATCAGAAATATTGTTATTGCTGTATAAAAATTAATTTTTTTTTGGGGGGGGGGGGCGAAGACATCATTCACTTATCATAAACTGATCATTCATGAAGAAAAATACTGATACTTTTTTGTTAATCTGTAAGTATAATTAAAGTCAGCACTTGCTTTTCTTTCATGTTTTCTATTTCATAGACATTGTCATTGACTTCTTGTGAGTGTGCTTTGACTGTGTAGCTGCACCCTGGTACTTAAAATCTTGCGTTTTACAGTGTCAAGCAAGAGCATACGGATCCTGATCAGGCATATCAAGCCCTGAAGTCTGTGTTGGTACAAGTTAGGGTAAGAGTACTTGTCTTTTTTTAAAGCCAGGTTGTTTAAGTAGTCTGAAACCCTGCATGAATTTTCTATTGTTGTTTTATTAATTTACTTGTTTATTTTTTATACTTTCAGAATCACAGTAGTGCATGGCCGTTTGTAAAGCCAGTGGAAAAATCCGAGGCACCTGACTACTATGATCACATCAAGTATCCAATGGGTAAGTGACATCACAGGATTACATAAGTAGATCAAGCTTGTGTAGCAAGCATAGAGTTTCTAACTAAATACCCGAGAGGGAAATGTGGTGCTAGTGTCTACAGGGGTTCTCCTGAGCATTGCCTCAACCCACATAGGAATGATGGGAAGTACAGGCTTCGGATTGACTTCAATCTTTAGACTAGCGGCGTTTGCTTGCGGTGCAGTAAACGAAGCTATACTCAAATATTATCGTGTAAAATCTAATTTTATTTCTGCAGTGTCTTATATAATGTGCAACACATTACATAACCTTTGTATGACTGAGATTGAAGCACAGTTTACTATGGTTTACACCAGGACACACCAGGGTATGCATTCTTGTGCAATTCCGTTCCCGATTTAATGCCAGAGAATAATTATTTATTTATTTTTACAACAGCAATAACAACCATGCATGTACTTACATAAAGATGCTCATCAAGTCTTTATGGAAATTAAAGTTTTGTATTGTGAGAAAGTGTTGCACCCTTGAGAGGAATGCTAAAAGTGTCGTCTGCTACGACGCCTGCTCGCTGCAAACGCCAGACTTTTCTCGCAGACGATGGGCACTTGCGAACTCTCTCGCTCTTTCGAAAGGCTGCGTCGGCTGTCACTATTGCTGAACGTCTTCAAATACTTTTAAACAGATCTGCTGCACTGCTAGCAGGGATAATAACTTGCTATCGCAATGAATGCTGTGCCTGTTAGGCGGAACTGTCACTTTTTCTTTTTTCTATTTTATTCATCTCAAAGCTGTTGTATTTGTACAATTTAGCTGTAAGCCTTTTAGAGAAAACATTTAGTAATGCCTCTTGCACTGATCCATATTTTGAATACATTTAAGTTCTGCTCATAATGACACAGGAGGGCTAGCATGAAATGACACAGCTGAGAGCTAGGTGGTGCCAGCTGTGATGATTACAGTGCCTGCAGATAAATTATACTGGAGGCCTGATTGGTTTTGACACAACCAATTTATTACTGCCTGAATCATGCAATATGAGGTAGCGTCTTTCTCTGAAATGATGTGGATGCCGTTTTGCATTTCTGCAACGATGATGTGTTTTATGCTATTCTTACGCAATATCCAGAAAGTTCGTAAAATCACTGCATTATGGTTTTTAAGAAGTAGTTAAAAAGTTTTGTTACTTTGCTTAGTGCAGTGTAGCACAGTTTTATGGGTTCCACTGTGGAGCTCTTCCAAATCATCATATACAGTTAAACTTCAGTATGATAAAGTCAGTTAAATTGGAAAGTTACTTCGGTATATTGAAATATTGTTATATTGAAATTCGACCCTTTATGCAAATAAGTACAGTCGTGGACAAATTTTTTATATGCTTAAGAGGCTGCAATATTCTTTAATGATTGGTCAATCGAAAAAAAAAAACTAATTTTGATTAGAAAAATATTTCATTTGCACTTGGCGACCAAAGATGTAGTTTCGTGCGTGTTGACAATATTTTCAGATCAGCGGTACGAAGCGAAGCCTTCGCATTCACTATGCGTTTGTTAGAGTCGCAGTGGGACGACACTCACGAGGAGTGCAAGCAGAGAGTGTCAAATGCTTCGTCTGCTTTCGCTTCAACTTGTCTCTGAAACTCGAGATTACACGACCTCCAGCAGTATGCGCGATGAGACAGCGCACATGAAGCCACGCCCATTTTGGCTCGCCTAAATATTTGCACCCGCCTCATATTACCTCCAGGATGGGGCGTGCGGGCCGTGTATGTGCTCCGCGCTGACAGCCATTCGCAGCCACAGCCTGGATAGGAGCGAGGACGAGTGCTTACCTGCCCCCCACTCCTCCCCCGACCTAGCGCTTGCTTGATTGTGTTACCGCTCGCACCCCCCTGTCCTCCACCTAAGCCGCGCGGAAAGACTGCGCTCTTCAACTGACTATCCTTTTCGGCTTACCCCCGCACCTACCGCATACGGTGTGAGGGGCACAATATGATATTCCCCCACTGTAATGCCTACGGGCGATGTGGGTATTGTGATAAATAAATAAATAAATATTATTGCACTTGTCCAATATACAGAACATGACCGTGAAAAGATCTTGATGCTCCTCTTTGAGGGCCGCTTTCTGTCGCGCGACTTGAGCGATTGCAAGCAACCGGATGTATTTCAACCATTTGAACATTAGTCTGGGAACATGAAATGTGATTATTTTGCACTAAAACTGTGTAAAATACCACCACATTACACTTGCGTGGGCGCCATAATTTTTGTTCACAAAAACAACCAAGCGTCAGAAGCAGTCAGTGCGCTGGAAACACATCGTGGCCGCCGTCTGCGTCTGTGGAAGTTTCCATTTAACGCCTCAGTATTTCTTCGTGGTGGCTGTGAAGTTTCGTTATATTGAAACTGTGATAAATACCCTTACCATATATCGAGGTTCAAAACACATGGTTTTCTATTTACAAGAAATTATCAAAAATTTAATACTTCATTATATTGAGAACTACATGCTATATATGTTCGTTATATCAATGTTTAACTGTCTAGTGGTACAGTCAACCCCTGTTAACTCGAACTCTAGTATCTAGAAATATCGTTAAAGTCAATATTTCATCTCTTATCTCGAGATGTTTTTGTGCCAGATCCCATACATCTAAAAATCTTGACTCCGAAAATATCAGAAAAAGTAAAGTCGCATTTGCACCCGACAGGTGAATCATTGATAGCGATAGCAAATTATTAGACAGCTATACGAAGTATAGTTAGCTGTTTTACTGTCTGCATAAAACTGCTGTAAGCATTCGCTTACTAACTATATTAACAAGCGCACTGTCACACACGCACAGGCAAACACAAACACATTCCTATCTATGACCGTGTACACTCGCGGTCAGAACGCTGGTGTGCTCAGAGCAGCAACAGTGGCGTGTGAATTTTGTGCTTCCTCTCCCTTCAACATGAACTAGGCTGGCGATAACACAGCGCACACGACGCTATCAGCTGTCTCAGGTCTGCTAGCCTTCGAACCCTGCACGGATTACCTCCAATGTAGGACGCGTGCGGCCTCCCACAGCCGCCACAGCTGGAGTGGAAGAGGAGATACGTACTAACCTGCCCCTCCCCCTTCCCCCCCCCCCTTTTTGACGCACGTGAGAAGACAGCACGTACCCAAAAGAAACGAAAAGAAACTGCAGCATCATGCCACCACCCTTCTCAGCTGACTCTCGTAAGGTTATGCTCGCACCCACAGCATACGGCACACTCCCCACTACCTAGGGCAGCATGGCTGAGGTGCTCTCCATTAGAAGCAGTTGCTGTGTTGCACATTACCCAACCCTTCACCTCCCACAAACTAAATCTCTCTCGGCGCGTGCTCGTGAGGTTATCGCACTTGGACATTATGGGGAACATGACGGCGACGCCGACAGCGAAAAATATCCTGGAGTGTCCATATAATTGCTTTCGCAATTAAACAGGCAACGGGGCAGCATCTGCAATGTCGCTTACACTTGCTTTTCATTCGGCGGCAGCGCGCTAGCCGAGCCAGACACCGCGCTAGGCCACGCTCGCGAGCGCTGTGGTCAAAACTAAAAACGCATTAATCTGCACTTTTGAGCAAGCGCGGTCAGCCCACGCGCTACACCCGAGAAGCCAGTGTGCGAGCCCACAACGTTTCAGCGTGATCACGGCCGATCACAGCTTGATAAGGCCGCTCGCTTCATGCTCGTGTGACGGTCAGGTGTAAAAGTCGTGCCAATCATGGGCGTCTGTTAAAAGTGTGACAATTGCGTGCTTCTGCAGTTCGGTTTCAGTTTTCTAAGTTAAATTCCGGAATTCACTACGATGCAGAAAGTAGCAGTGTCAGCTTTTTGGATGCCTGAAACAGGTTATGCTTGGATGACAGGCTTCAAATATTGCATTAGGATCAATCGTCGTGAATCTCTGCCAAGCACATACATTGTATTGGAACAGGGCCACTAAACACTGTTGGCCGTAGACGCCAACGTGTCCGGTGCTCATGCATGCAGAAGTGACTGAGACTATAGTACTGGAGGCATACTGTAGAGTATGTGCTCTGTGCATGGCCAGCGGGCTTCTATTTTTGTAATTTTGCTTATCTCGAAACTCCGCCTATTTCAAAATTTCTTCCAGTTGTTACAGAGTCGTGTTAACGGGGTTTTACTGTACTGCCAGCGTCAGATGAAATGTGAACAGCGGAGCGCGTGGCCCAAGCATAAGGGAAGGTAGAGTGCGCGCCGTCCAGTCATTACCACTGACAAGCGCACACATCCAGTTTCGCTGCACGGCGCTCATTTGGGAGTCAAACAAAGGGCCAAAGGCACTCGGCATGCCCACGCCAGCCATCGTCGTGGCTGCCAGCGATAGCGCACTGCGCAAGTGTGCTGAATGAAAGAATGAATGTGGCACACGAGCCGCAAACCACGTGAGCGAATCTACAATGATGACGGTGCAAACTGCACTACGCACACAGCTGTTCGCGCCGATGCATTTATGGTTTCGGCGAACTGTGCGACAATACTTGCCGTAAACTGGAAATTTTAGCTGCTCTTCTATTTTCTCCCTTTCAAATGTAAGAACCAGAACAGAAGCGAAAATATCTCACTATAGGTGGATCGCGCGGTGGGGCCAAAGCAGAAGTCTGCACCTGTCAATGGTGATGGCTGGACGGCGCACACTGTACCTTCACTTATGCTTGGCCCATGCGCTCCGCTGTTCACGTTTCATTTGACGCTGATAGTATTTCATATCTTTTGTTTGCTAGATATTCCAGGACAGAATCTTTGCAGTGCAATGTGCATTTGCACGCGCGTGCGCACACACACACACACACACACACAGTCGCAACTCGTGATAATGAAATCCCGCAACAACGAAATTCCCACGACAGCAAAACATTTTCGTATCTCCGGCGAACGCTCATAGGGTACGATGCATTTCGTACCTCTCGGCAACGAAATGTCACTGTACTGCTATCCCGCATCAATGAAATTTGCCAGAATGTAACTCCGCATATTAACTACTCGCGTAAGGCTAGCAGGCTCCTAAATGTGCTCAAAATGCGATTATTTTGCACTAAAATTGTGTAAAATACCACCATATTACACTTGCGTGGGTGCCATAATTTTTGTTCACAAAAACAACCAAGCGTCGGAAGCAGTCAGTGCGCTGGAAACACGTCGTGGTCGCCGTCTTCCTTGTTGCTCGCCTGATTGAAGTGGCACGCATGTTGCTACCGACATGTGACGACGGTTTTTGCATGCCCACTATAGGCGAGATCGTGGATCGTTCGAAACGCACGTTCAGTTTGCGTTCCCTGTGGCTGGCGATTTGGCAAGGCCTAGGCCAATCGCGTGAAGCAAAACTGAATGCAAACTGAACGTGCTTTTAGAACAACAATCGCCGATCGCGGCATTGCACTGTGTAATGTGCCCCTCGTTGAGAAAAATGCAGCAAAAACAAGGAAATCCACGTCCCACCGACATGAAATTGTTTATGGCGCTTGAGATGGCGTTCGCAGCACATCAAGTGACACGCATCGGGCCATGATTGAGCTATTGTCTGGGAATACGTATCCCTTCTTCAAGAACGCTGATTTTGGTGCCACTTGACAGGCATCGCGTGCAGATTCGGCGCCGGCCGTAGATTTGCGCGAAAAGGCCGTTATCTCGATCGTTTGCCTTTGGGTACACAAATACAATCACTTTTGCGCTCAGGACCAGACGCGTTGGCACCTACGCACAACAGCGTGCGCTGGAAAAATGCTGCTGCATCCGTTGTTGCTCTGCGTCCGCTGCCGAGTTACGCAAAATCTCGCAAAAGTGATCGCATCTCCGAAGGCAATTGACCAAGAATACTGTGCTACGGCAGTGCTGCCACTGCTGCTCGACGCATGCGGCGCACTTTGTACTGTCGGCAATGCAGTTCATATCCTCGAGCAAAGCTTGCAAAGTAGGCTGACGGAATTTTGATAGTAAATTTTTGTTCTGAGATGCATTACCTATCTGTGCTGTTTCTTTTCGCAACAACTTAATTCTCACGAAAGCGAATTTTTTAGCATTCCTCACCGATGTCATTAATGCGAGGTTCAACTGGATGTAGTGTGTGTGTGTGTGTGTGTGTGTGTGTGTGTGTGTGTGTGTGTATATATATATATATATATATATATATATATATATATATATGTATAGTTTATTAAAACTGCAGGAAGCCGCCTTCAAATGGCTACTGGCATAATTTTACACTCAGCCTTTATGCGCATTTCTTCTGGACTCTCAGCTTCTTTTTTTCTTGTGTAGTGCACCATGGTCCATCTGTGTTCACTTAGCTGTACTTTGTATTCTTAAAAAAAATTTAATTATTGGGTTTTACGTGCCAAAACCACTTTCTGATTATGACGCACACCGTAGTGGAGGACTCCGGAAATTTCGACCACCTGGGGTTCTTTAACGTGCCCCTAAATCTAAGTACACAGGTGTTTTCGCATTACGCCCCCATCAAAATGCGGCCGTCGTGGCCGGGATTTGATCCCGCGATCTCGTGCTCAGCCTCTGTATTCTCCTGTTATTCTATAGAGTTTTTCACGTAACTTGAACAAAGGGTTTAAAGAAAGTGGTTAACTGCGGCCGAATGAAACCAACGACATGTGGGTTGCCATCATGTGGCACTCCTCAAGATATTTTCTTATTTGCCGTTTAACTAGTTAATTAACTAAGATCACTTATGCAATATTTTAATATTCACTTTAGGGTCAAATGCATTTCGTTGCATTGTAGAAAAGACTTAGAAATGACCAATCCAATCTTTTTTGGCAGTGTACATGCCGCTTGGTGATTTAATTCACCTTTTAAAGAAAGCCCACAAAATATGAAATAAAGCCACATGACTGTGCTCATATGCTATCGTATTGCAGCGCTCTAAACTGTGAATTTAGTGTAAGAACCATGCACACAGACAGTGGTGAAGTGAGTGGCCATGGCTTTAGGCATTGACTTAACAGCGCATCAGCATCTTTGATGGTGGCACACAGAAAGGAAGTGCTGTTGGCCCTGATAAGCGATTGGCTCGAAGCATGGTTGAGAGCACTGCAATACGCTAGTGCGTGGACGCAGTCATGTGGTTTTATTTCAAATTTCACAAGCGTTATTGGAGCGCCGAAAAAAATCACACAGTATGTACGTTGCCATGAAAAATTGCATTGGTCGTTTCTGAAGCCTCTCTACAATGTAATGAAAGTCACTTGACGCTTAAGCAAATACTAAACATTTTGAGCAATTTATCTCAGTTAATTAATTAATTAAGCGGGATATAAAAAAGTACTCTAAAGAGCGCCACATAACAGCAAACCATATGCCGTAGTTTCATTCAGCTGCAGCTAGCCACTTTTTTAAAAACCTTGGTTCAAGTTACACGAAATACCCTATATATAGTATAGTAGTTTACTGAAGCATTATTCATGTTTGCAGACTTAAAGACTATGGCAGAAAGACTGAAAAGCCACTACTACGTGCACAGGAGGCTGTTTATTGCGGACATGCAGCGGATCTTCAGCAACTGTCGTGCCTACAATAGCCCCGACACAGAGTACTACAAGTGTGCCAACACTTTGGACCGCTTCTTCCAGAACAAGATGAAGGAGGCGGGTCTCTGGGACAAGTGACAGCACGGCATGCTGCTCGGCACAATGATCTTTAGTTGCGTGCAGGGTCTGAAGCAGGGCTATACACGCACTCTTTACTGACAGGGTACGGTAGCATAGCCTTGTGCAAACTGTTTATGGTTTCACGATATTGTATATTGCTTTCTTGATGTCCATTTTAGTCTGTTTGTGAAGCTTTGCTGCCTCATGTAACAGCTGTTGGGGTGCAACAGTTCACGAATCTCTCTTAGCTGCATATTCATTCCAAGTTTCTTGGTCCGTGCTGCTTGTCTTTTTGTTTATTTAACTCTGACTACAACTACCAAGTCATATCTGCTATGCAGTAGTGTGTGTGCAGCATTTGTTGGTGTTTATGAGCAGAGGAGGCTGCTTGTTTAAAGTGCACCAATGGGCTTTTAAAACAGTGCCATGCATTGCATATAGCTTTGCATGACGATGTGTATCTGTGCTTTTATTTTCCATTAGGTATCATGATATATTCACCGAAGCACCGTGTTGACAGCTTATGGCTGCAGGCATGAAATCTGTTAGCAGGAACTGTAGTATCCAGTGCAGAGTTTTGTTTCATGCTAGGGGGATTCACACTCTAATAATAATTGACTGCAAGATTTCTGTATTGAGGGTTGCTTGGTATTGTATGGCAAATGCTTTTTTTTTTGTATATTGGCTATTCATCATCCCATTTCATTTGTCTCTTTCTGTCAGTGTATAAAACCATGTTTCAGTGTACTTTCTTATGTCTTCATGAATATAGCTATTATATGTTGCAGCATTGGTTAGTCCGTGTATTCAGTTTTTTAAATACTGTGTCTGTATTCCTCGTATTATTACTGGGTAAAAAAATGTATTTGCTTGATCTCTTCTGAATTTGTGAAGTGCCCTGAGCTCAGCATGGCATTCTATAAATGGCATATCTTCACTTTCAATATTTCATTTGCTCTTTTGTGAAGTTGCAGCAAATGGAAGTGTGGCAAATATTCTTTTTTTTTTTTTGCGAATAAATGTTTACTATGTTGAAGTTGAATTATTTCCTTGTTTTTTGTGATGGCATGTAGCTGCAGTGTTTGGGCAGTATCCTATGCTTACTGGCCATAACACCACGGTATGTGAGAACATAACACTGATATCAGAGCTATAGATGGCAGAAATCTCATATGCCTTGTGCAAAAGCTGTCAAGATAATGAGACGACACAATTAGCAGTGCTGGTGCTTGCTATTATAGTTGTAATCAAGCCTCCACTAGGCGTTTTTTGTCCCGTAAATCTCGGCAATGTGTTGTCACTCTATAAAAGCCATTAGCTCTTGTTGCCATCAAATAAGGAACTCTTTCCACCCAGGTTTCAGTAGAGAAGTAAACTAGGCGAGATATAATATTCGAATTGCCGAAATAATATCGCCTTGTAAAGTTCCCTGGCATCGGTTTATGTAGGGAACTTTTAATCCGATTTAAACTGCAGTTTTGATTTTGACTAGCAGTTATTAAGGTTACCGTATTTCGCAAATTGCGTTATCTTCACGTCTAAACGGCCCACTAGTATTAACATTCACTAGCGGATATCTCTCCATTATTGAACTAATTAATGAAGGCATCCCGTCAGAGATCATCGCCGTATCAATTAAGTCACCGGAGTAACGTTGAAACAACCGAAAGTGAGCAGCAAAACTTCGGCTACCGATGGTAGATAGCTTTACCGTCCCGTGTAGTACTTATTTCCACACCTTACATCTTAAAGAAAAAAAAATCAAATAATAAAATGGCTGGCGAGAACGTATTTACTGTTGGATAGCGAAAGCTTAACACCGATAAAAACTGATAACGAAAGCAGACGACTTTCATCCACGTGACATCTGTTTCCGTTTTTCGCCGCAAGAGGCGCCTTGCTGTTCCCTTTCGGATCATGTTGCAGGGCAGGCGCTCGGAGACTTGGTGCCCAAATTTAGAACACGACGCGTGCCTCCGTTGCAAGCGCCGACGGAAACAGGGGAAGAATAAAACCGAAGTCTACCACCAGCCCAGGGGCTGTCAGATTCCATGCGAGCCTTATTTTCTTTGGTTTTTCACTGCTCGCCTGCCTGTGCGCTGGCCCGCTTCCACATGCACAACGGGCTTACGCTGGTGGACCCGAGGTGAAAAGGCCGCCGAACTGCAAAGACGACTGCTTTGACTGAGGAACGTTATGAGCGTGCGCGAGCACCTAGCAGGTATGTAGCCTGTTTTTTTTTTCTTTTTTTTTTTACAGGATATGAGAGGCGGAACGCTGTAGGATTATGCAGACTCTTGAATTCACAGCGAAATAGACGGCCGCAGGTTACGAGCCAGTGTGTGGCACATGTACGCCAAACAGGACGGGCTTTTCCTTTCGTCTCTCGCTCTCCATCAAGCGGTTTTTGCAAGACATTTCTAAATTATTGATAGGTGCAGTAAACGCGTCAAGTTTTCGTGTGCAGTACTACGTGTAATCGACTTAAATCGCGTTAACACGTATGAGAAACTTAATTTAGAATATCTTGCAGAAATGATTTTAATAAGCGCGAGCACTTTCAATGGCTTTCCTCCTTTCTTTTTCCCCTGGTTAAAAATTAAAGTGCGAATTGCTGCCACTGTTTCAATGCGTTCTACCGTTCACTCTGTTGCCGTAAAATCGTGGTTGTCACTTGATTGCAACAAATTGTTTATTTAGTTTTGGTTGTCGGGGTTCGGAGTAGATTATTCATTTAATAAGAGTCATCCGCGGTCATTTCATGCGAGTCTTCCATCCGTTTTTCCTTCGCTGCTGTGTCTCGAACATGCTGCAGCGCTCGTCAGGGGATGTGGTCGTAACTCGACGCAGTGTATCAGTGGCTAAGGCGTTCTGCTCCCGAGCACAAGGTCTCCCGGCTTAATGGGGGCCTTAATAGGTGTAGGGTAACCGTGGCCGTCCACTCGCCACGGCGTCTTTCGCGCCTCAGTGTTTCTTTGGAACGTTAAGCCCCGCGAATCAATAGATCGTTTAATTATCATGCAATAACGGGACACTAAAAAGCAATTAATACTAAATCAATTTAGACTGCTAAAGTGTCTTTTTTTCAAGTTATCCATTGCGCCATTAAAACCCATTAATAAGATAAGACTAACTTATCATTCTTTTGGCGCGATAAAGTTTATTATTACACGAAAAAATGAAGACCGAATTTGAATTTCGCGGTGGAACCTTTGATACCTTTGTGAAACCGGTGAAATTTGAAACAGATTTCAGATTTCATACTATTTTAACGTATTTTGTCCGTTTTGGCAGAGGAAAGATTAAGTTATTGAAACTTGCTAGGTTGAGTATTTTGTTCCTTTAAAATGCCTACGTGGTCATTTGCTGACGGACAATGAGAGCCGAGCAGACGCTGTCAAAATCCATGTTTATTTCTTGAAAGGCTGCTCATGCGCATAATGTACGTATAAAGGTGCCTGTGGGAGTCGCTGTATTTAATCTACAAAGGTGAAAATTTGCTTCTATAAAACATATAAGCACAACTGAACTGCAGTACTTCACGGGAAGCTTATCACTTCGACCCTATTTCCATATATACTACGCGGCGCCATTCGGCGAACGGACGGCATAAAAAATATGCGCAAACTGCAATTCTGAGATAGCTCGTGACGTTGCGTTGTCTGTCGTTGTTTTCGCTAATCTTTAGGTTTGCGATAACTGCGGCAGGGGTGAAAAAAAAGAAGAAGAAAGGATGACAGCTTCTGTCGTCACTAATATATCATGATCACCATCCTCCGCGGCAGCAGCAGCATCCTAATTAAAGAAGCCCTTGCAGGACTAAATGCTGTTATAATGTGTCTCTCACTGCTTCATCACCTCTACACACACCCAACATAAGCGAATTGCACAATCTGTTCACCAAGTCTATTTATGTGCTTGTCCAGAGAACGTTCCTCTTCCTATAGGATGTAGATTGCGTTATTGTACAATTGATCACGTGGCAACCTCCTCTGTGCATTGCACCATCTGCATAACTTTACTCCTTCGGTCCTTCCTCTTTTTCTGGACACAACCCGCATTCGATCCAGAATCCATGCTACCGTTCTTTGCACCTCACAGCTAAAAAAAAAAAGAAGGCCCTTCATAAGTTCGCGTCGGCGCAACTATTGTGATGCATGACGATTGAATGTGCAGTCTTTAAAATATGAGAAGGCGCAATCGAACTTTTTACTTGTCCTTTATATCATCGGTAGAATTACGTGTCTCATTGCTTTAGCTAAACCTTGCCACGGTTATCGCAACTCTTTTCGTCAGTGTGGAACGGGCGGGAGATATATGTTATTACATTCTTCTGTGCGATAGCGTCTTCTTTCCTTCTTTTTCTACATACAACAAAGAAGTGACAATGCAAAGAGTCCCGTCTGGGCTCCTCCTCGCCTATTTGCGCTCATGGAATCAATTGTACTATAATAATTCGTCCATGTGGCCGCCGCCTCCGCTCCCGAGAGCGGGGCATCGGATATGCCGGATCAGGACACTACGACAGAAATGCAGCAACAAGAATCACAGTGGGCTTGGGGCGATCGCCTAACCACGTTCAGAGACCTCACACAACACTACAGACTCGAACGACGCACATTCCCGCCACCGCACGATAAATTAAACAGAAACGGGGCCGTAACTTTACACTTGCTCCAGACCACTCCGTGCTCCAGACACACACCTACCCTAGCCCCGCCGTCTTACATCACTGCTACCCGGGTTTATGTCCAACCGATGCGTGTAAAGCTTGCGGACAGAGAGCAACGCTGCGACACATGCTCTGGAAATGTGCCGGCAACAACGGTACCGAAACCACCTCCGTTCGCGACGCGTCCATAATCACGGCTGTTGCCAGAGTACAGGAAGCCTCGAGCTCGCTTCTTCCCGACGCCGCCCCGGCTGCTAGAGCCGCCGGGGACCTTCTCCATCGGCGTCGCCGCCGCTGGGAGGCGGCTCCCGGAAGTTCAGAGTTTGCAGACCAGCTCTGGGCCGTCCGGCAAGCCGGAGACGCCGCCCAAGTCCAAGGACTTCGAGCCGCCACCTGAGGCTACCACTGCCGGACCATTCTTTAATAAAGTTTCTTCTTCTTCTTCTCTAGTCATAATACGTCACCTGGACGTATTCTGTAAGAGTCTACTTAGTGGACATATCCATTTCTTCTGCTGTTTAAGTGCTGATTGGCTGTGGCGCCTGGTTGCTGGGGACGCGCAGCCCAGCCCAGCCAATCAGAGCTTCAACAGCAGACGAAATGGACATGTCTGCTAAGTGGACTCTTACAAAATACTGCTCCAGATAAACGTGTGAATGCACACACATTTCTCCTAGCTTTCTCTTCACTAGCTCACTTACCATAGGCGAAAAGTTTTCATTTCTCCGCGGGAGGGGAGGCTGGGGCCCGACCAGCTTTCCGAACCACATACATACATACATACATACATACATACATACATACATACATACATACATACATACATACATACATGCATACATACATACATACATACATACATACATACATACATACATACATACATACATGCATACATACGTGTGTGTGTGTGACCAGCGAAGCTGGGGACGTATTCTGAAGCGATCCACTTCGGCCGTACTATCGCCTCGCTGTCAGCTAGGCGCGCGCTGATTGGCTGGTTGAGCAAAATCGGATGACGTAGTGCTCAACCAGCCAATCAGCTCATCCGATTGTGCTAAAACGCAATCGGCGCTCACCGATGGCGATGGTCCCTGTTTAGCACACGACACAGAGGTGACACAAACTTTTGAATAAAGGTACGGACACATGTATGGTCCTGATCGGTGGTCATCGTGACGATAGGTATGTGCACACATTCTCCTATCACCTCTGTTATTAAATGGGAGTAAAGGGGAAAGAGGGTAGGAGGGAGAAAGGTAGAGGGTCGTCCTAGCAGCATCAGAGCAGCCCGGCCGGGAGGGCCCAGCCGTGCTCTCGCACGGGTTGCAGAAGATAGTGCTAGCCTTTCCTCCTTTCCCCACAAGAACCACGTCTCTGTTATCAAATGCATGAGAAATTAGTCCGTCACATAAGAAAATGAATGACTCATACCTCCTTAAGCAATAGCTCATACCCCCGTAAGTAAGCGAAAAAAAATCTACCTGAGAGTCTACTGATCTTGAAAATTGTGCCTATTGGTGACTCATCTACTGAAAATGCATATGCAAGTGATGATACGTAAAAGTTTTCGCATAGAATTAAGCGATGTCGCATCTAATTCGGGAGCTGAGTTCTTTTTTTAACTCTAGAGCTGAGTTTTTGCACACGCAGATTTGTTGACGGACACGAAAAATCTACGGAACCCTAGCCAGTAAGCTTCGCTTTAATACATTAGGTCGCAGGTGGCGCACGAACCCACGTCTTCACATTACGCGTGCTATGCTCTTACCAAATGAGCTACTGCGGCGACGTTTTCCCATCTATTTTCTTGGGTATTTATGTTTATCTGCTAGAACTAACCTTGGGAGTGTTAGCCAGCGCCACCACTGTTTAATTCAATTAATAAGTACAAGTAATTTCTCGTATGCTGTCCTTGGTGCAGTTTGTTGGCTTCCTATGATATGACTAATAAACATCGGGGCCCTCTGTTTCTTCTCGTTTATTACGCAGCGAGGGTCTCGCATCCGTCAGCATTGATGCCTTCTGCTGTGTGTGTGTGTGTGTGTGTGTGTGTGTGTATATATATATATATATATATATATATATATATATATATATAGAGAGAGAGAGAGAGAGAGTTTCTATTTCTATATACACTTATTGTTTCTATAACTTCCAATAAGCCCCCTTACTCAGTGTGCCCCATCGGACCCTGCAAGGTATGTTCAAATAAATAAATAAATAGTCCACGCCAGCAGGCCCCTGTCCTGGCCGGCCGCGCCTCCTCCTTCTATTTCTTCGACTGCTGGCTCCGATGCCATTGTTCCGGTGATGATGATGATGGCGGAGTTCCCATGTGTGTGTGTGTGTTGGGTTTATTTATCCACAGTTTCGGTGGGTGGACCGACCTTTCTTGAAGGCCGAGACTGTTGAGTAAATAAACCAAAGATAACCGCGAAGTTGTGCTTCTCATCTTTTAAATACCTTTGGCCCATTGAAAAACCCAGTTACTATATGTAAGAACAGTTGTAACCCTGTTCAGATCGCGCTGTTGAGCGCGATATGAATCAGCGCACCGAACGCGAATGCATCTCGGTTGGATTAAAAAAAAAAAAGTATTGGCTGTCAAATTCGGGGCGCGGCCCTTACACGGGTGTGACGCTCACACGGATTTATATGGTAAGAATCTTTCTCCGTGTAATTGTCATATACTTCGCTATCACTAATACTGCTTCGCCTTTACGGCAGAACTGCAGTCTCTTTTTACTGTGAGTCCGAGGGCAGGTTCTGCTGCGCATGACTGCTATTGATTCTGATTTCGAGTGAATCCGGCTTGGCCTCATTTCGGTTACTGAGTGCATTTTATATATTTATGATCTCTGCATTCAAGTGGCGATGTTTCTATCCCTAATGTTGCGAATTATTAGAAGTGTTTATTCTTTTTTTATGAGTCGTTAGCATTGCCTACTGGGAAGGGAAGCGATACTGAGACACATATCATTCACGCGCGTTTCACACGCCATTGATAAAAGGCACTGCCGAAGAGGTCACTGGAGTCTGCAGGTCTTTTTCAGGGTAAAGAAAGCGCACAAAGCAATCTGAAGCGAGGTGAACATACAGCAACATATTCATTCTCTAGGCATAGGCTATCCATACCATTAGAAGTAATTGTTAGCTGGCTAGCTCCTTCTCTTTAACATATTTAAAAAGATATGATAAACTTTATCCTGTGCATATATTTAAATATATTGTGTCTGTATGGTGTTCACATTGGAAATTAAAAAAAGAATGTGAAGTGAAAAAATACGGATGCGGTAGTCGCCGCTGGTGCGCTTATAATGCGCTTGTCCTCCTATTGTCAGGATTCGTAGAAATAAACTGAAAGTATGAATTAAAAGCCGTGCACGACCGCGCCAACAATGTTGCAGTAAGCATATAGCCGCAATAAAAGTTTCGGAGAGGGCTCGGCCCCCCCCCCCCCCGCCCCACCCGTAGTCGGGGCCTGTGTCATTTACTGTTCTTTTCTTCAAGCTTTGCAACAAATGTCCTATATAGCTTTATATAGCAGGGCCATACCGAATACTTATGTTGTCTTAAATAAATCAATAAAGAAAGAAAGAATATACAGGGTGTTCTAGCTAACTCTAGCCACAGTTTAAAAATATGAAAATGTCACGTATCTGGACAGAACAAAGGTAATGTTGTTTTGCCGTCGCTTGGAGATACTCAAACTATTTTTTTTCATTCCGCCTAATTAGATAATTAGTCTTAATTAATCAACTTCTCAATTATTACAATTAGATGGAAAGTGTCAGTGAGAAAATTGTAGAGCGACACGAAAAACTCACGATACAGCTTTTTGTTGCTCAATACGTGCTACATAAAAGTGCTTTTCCGAGCGTGAAAATAGCCCGCGAACACACGCAACGTGCCTCGAGCCGCCAGTCGCGCGGCAATTTTGCGTGCAACTCTCGCACCCCGGACTGCCGGGGTGCGAGGCGAGCACGCTTCTCCGACGCCACGGTGGATCCACGGTTCAATGGGTGAGGCCTGTTTACGCTCGAGCCGCCCACCGCCGCCCACCGCCGCAAGCAGCACCGCACGTGTGCGGTCGCGCGAGAAATTGCACATGTCGAACACTTCTGCACAAATTTCGGTTTACAGTGTGTACGGAAATTTGTGCACAAGTGGTCGATATGTGCAATTTTTCGCGCGACCGCACGCGTGCGGTGCGGCTTGCGGCGGTGGGCGGCTCGAGCGCCCTAAAGTTGTGCCCAGTGCGGGCGCCATTGCGCACGTCACGTCACTGCCTCCGTCACCACCTCCCACGTTTCACTTGCTCTTCAGATTTCATCGGTGCTGCGTTTACTACGATGTACTCTCGACGCCATCTCTTAACGCAAAAATCCGTTTCCCTTGCATGGCCTCGTAGGTCGTCGCGCGCACGCGCGCCGATCCAGGTGGCCGAGCCCTTCCCCCTCCCCAACTCCTCTCCCATCGCCTCTTCCTCACCTTCGACTCTTTCCGTGCTGCCCCGCCGGCCCGGAGGCGTATTTCCAACTGCTTGTAGGTACAGTGGGGCGCGGCACTTGCGGAGACGACGGACGTTTGCGCGCATGCGCGAGCAAGAGCGGGTGCGAAAGAGGAAATGTGGGGATATTTGCTCCTTGAAAATACGACTGTCTAGTTACTACGGAGGAGTTTCTTGGTGCGCGTTGTATGAGCTTGTCCCTAGGCGTGCCGGCAGAAGTGGCGGAGCGCGGTAGTGCTGAACTTACCACCGCAAGTTGGCGGCTCGAGGCAATTATATTTATTCGATGATGTTTATACTAATGAAAACAACGTGTCATTATTTCGAATTATTGGCGGTGCCTACAGGACACCAAAGCGGCAACGGGGACATCAAAGCTAGAAGCCGGACTGGTCCGTGGGTTGGGGCTCTCAGAGGCCTGCGTGTGCCAGGGGAGTATAAGATCGGCTGTCCGCAATTTTTTATGCGAACACCCCCTGGCACGCTTCGGCCTCTGCGGCCCCAACCCACGGGCCGCCCTGCTTCCAGCTTTGATCCCCCCGCTACCGCTTGGGTGCCCCGGAGATCCTGCGCTGCCTGCTTTAATATAACCTCAGGTGCTCTCCTGAGGCCTCCGTTTGCCGGTTACATGTGCCCTCCTGGAGCAGTGCTTGTAAAAAAGTCCGGTATATCGCCGCGACGAAAAAAGCGACCCGCAACTTATACAACACCAGTCAGAACATTGTCTCTTCAGACACAGCGATCACCAAGCGGCGTCCGCGTCCACTGCCTCACTGCGCGGGAAGCCAGCGGCGGAGCGTATAAACCAACTCGATCGCACTCCGCAATGCCGCCATGTCTAGAGGACAAACGAATACAACGCGCGCCAAGAAACCTCCACCGTAATATTCAAGGAGCAAAGGCCCCCGGATTTTCTCTCTCGCGCCGGCTCTTACTCGCGCCTGCGCAGAAACGTCGAGCTCCGTCAAAAGTGCCACGTCCCACCGTACCTACTAGCAATTCTAAAGACGTGTCCCGGAGCCAGCTCAACCCGCTGCATGACGTTTCATGTTTCGTTAGCTACTGTTATCGCGAAGCGTGCGCTGCTGTGCGTTGACCGGCGTGGCTAGTGTCGTCAGTTTCGTGGTCCTCGGTAGCTGTGTGCTTGTGCTCCGCGATGTTTCACCCGTTTCACTACTCGTACCGCTCGTGCATCGTGCAGTGGTGCACAAATACCTCAAAAACAAGCCTTGCAAGGTTGTTCCGGGTGCCTAAAGACAGCAGGCGAGCGCTCAGACCCAAGGACATCAGAAGGCCCATGTACACGAACACAGCCCTGTCCATTTGTGTGCTCCATGAGCAGTGGCGTAGCAACAGGGGGGGCCGGGGGGCCGTGGGCCCCGGGTGCACAAAGCCAGTAGGGGGGGGGGGGTGTCATATACGTCATAAGACACCCGAAAATTGTCGATATCCTCGCCTTCCTCGACTACACCCGGGGAGGGGGGGGGGGGGTGACAGAAGAGCTAAAGGCCCCGGGTGCCAGACGACCTAGCTACGCCACTGTCCATGAGGCTCCGGACGTCGTTGCGACTTGATTGTGCTACACTTGCCTGCTTCCTGGTAGAGAAAGCTGACAAATAGATGTTCCTCCTCATTGTCACCTGGTCTATGACTTGTGTTTTTCTGTGCCAAGTCTCATTCTGCAACTTCAGTAACTTGACCAGCTTTCCACACTGCCCTCAGTGCTTTTTCTGTGTATCACGTTCTAGAAACGTACTAACAGCTGAAAAATTACTGTTAGTGTTTGTGTACTATCTCAGTAACCCCCGATGGGAAAACCGCGCGAACAACCCTCATGTAGGCAGGACACACTTTTTTTTTTCTTCTGGAAAGCATGAGCATTGCAAGTGTCCTACATGCAGATTTTTGCAGCTCGTGTTTATTATACAAAGGAGAGCCCAGTAGGTACGACTTAGTGCAATGCTCACTTAGGTATGCCTTAAGTGACGTAATTTTATTGCTAAGCATTGCATTCTGGTCGAAAGAAAAGTCGTGTTGTTGGCTGGTTCTTTGATTGAGGAATGAGCCTTTCTGCGAATTTTTTTTTATGTGCTGCTGCAAAAGCCGACTACCTTCTGTTCCCCTTGCCACCGTTACTCAAGTTGTGGCCAAGTGCAAAATAATGCGATAATACGTGTTTCAGTTTAGTACGTTATTTTTTTTCTGCCATGTCTTTTTTTCAATTTGTTCAGCAGTAATGAACATGGGACGCATTTTATATACTTTCGGGCAGATTTATAAGTAAGCTCTTTCTTTTGGTATGGCTGTCAAACAATGTTAGCATTTTATTCTATATTTTAGGTACTTTGCGTGTCATTGTTTTTGCCATTAACAGCAATTTTTCGCTTTCTTTACTTGTCATGGCTATGTCATACACGTCGTCCAGTTTTGTGCAATATCTTAGTGCGTATATCAGAAGCTCGTCTACATTTCGGTCTTGAGGACGTTATATAAAAATGTTTTTTTTTTGTCTGTGTACATGAAACGGCCTTCGCGTTCTCTAGCGCTTTCTTTTGTTATTTCACCGTCTGTGAACTTTTGTGTTTAGTACTCTTGTATATGTCATGCACCTTTCACTTTTGCTCACTTTTTGAGCATGTATCACCACCACGTTATAAGAAAAATCTGTTTTCGGAAACGAATTCAATAAAACGAGACTAAACATCTGTTGTGTTGTAAGTGGCGTTTTTTTTTATGTCCCGGCCCATGCTGGTATAATATAAGTATGGACAAGACTGCGTGCGTGCCAACGCATAACCCACGGCGCACCACGCGCCAGCTCGCAAGCAATGCCAATGCGCTGCGTAGCGCACGCATTGCTTGCGAGCTGGCGCGTGGTGCACCGTAGCACGTGCGCGATAAAAAAAAAAAACGCGCCGCGTACAGGTAAAAAAAAAAAAAAAAAGTAAGCGGCGCGCAGCATGGGAGAAAGGGTGAAAGTCAGTGGAACGGGTCGTCATAATAAAAACAAAAAGAAAAGAAAAACGTTTGGGAGAGGAGGCGCCGCGCGGCTGCTATTCCTGTTGCCATGACAACGTAAACAATCGTGTGCCCCGCCATTTTGCTTCTGCGTCACCCATTGGTTAGGGCCGTAACTGAAGGGGACCTTGGCGCTAGCGTCGAAAGAGCGTCTGCTCAAAAACGTCCAATGGCAGCCATGCGGAGATTCACCCCCCTGGCCACATCATGAGCGTATAAAATGAGGTGTGCTTGGTGCGTGCGTCGTTGCACACGTCACGTGGCTGGCTCCCGCGCTCGCTGTTCGGATTTTGTCGGTGCTGTGTCTACTGCGATGCACTCCGAAGCATCTACCTCAGCGGAACACGTGAAACGTAGTCGCCACGGAAGCACGCCGCAGAAGACGGTGCAAGGGAAAACAAAAAGGAATGCCGTGCAAGTTTACAGCATGCACGACGACATACGGATGAATACCTAAGCGAAAACGTTTCCCCAAAGCGACTACGATGTTTTCGCATTCCCACACGTAAGCAGTCTTAGATGTCTCTGCTGAACTTCTTAGGTACATTATTATTTATCTAATGCCTCAGGCGCAATTAAATGGCAGTTCAGGAACCGCATATAGCACATGTGAAATGCAATAGAATAGCGCTAAATTTTGCCCTTGCGGGAAAGTCAGATTATTCCACTACGACGCACCCGCAACCCGTGCCGGTAGTTCACGTAGCAGCAAGGAGTAGTATTCCGCTAGGAACACTAAATTGCCGACACGACACAACGACAACCTACGCTAACCCGCCATTGTGGCTTATACTCGCAAACACCACTCAGTACCTACAATTGCACTTTGTCGTTTATACTCGACGCTTCATCTTGCTCCTCGGCCAACTAAGCAGCGTTCTTATTCACTCTCTCTCACTTTTCGTTCCCCTTTCACATTTTGCGTCGACGAGCGTCGGCGGGAGACAACGTGTGCCAAACGCGGCAGCAGAACCGAGATTAGACTTGCAAATGCTCGTCGTGCCGGTCCAGTGATCGCGCGAGCGTCCAGAGGATGCCCAAGGGGAAGAGCTGGACAAGAGTCGCACGCTCCAAACGAGATTAGCCCCGCCTTACACTCGCTTGGCTTAAGCCGCATGAGACTGTCCGAAGGCACGGCAGCCTTCTTGTCACGTCTAACGGGCCTCGTCTTGGCTCGAGCCGCGCGTAAGCATCGGGCCGTGAAAAGAGCGGCTCGACGCGAGAGCGCGGGCCCTCTTTTCTGGCAGCGCTGCTGCTTGTCTCGTCAGTCCTCCCGACTTTCGCCCGGTCCCGGCGCATTCACGAAAGCACAGTGGAAATTGAATTCATACCGCTTTCGTCTTTTTTCCTTTTTCTTTTACTTTGTTCTTTTTATTTATTAGAAAATGCCCTACACAAACAACGGTAGTTGCTTGCGAACTTGACGAAAGACTTACGAGGACTCAAGGGAGCACGAGTCACGAGCTTCATGTTTCATTCATGACGTCATAGGCAGGCGTCCCGAGGGATGCCCAGTCGCGGAGTGCTACGCAGTTTTAGGTGGCGAGAGATTATTTCCTTACATCTCTGCGGCAGCTGGGCGGGACATCTGGAGATTTGGTTTGATTCACGGCTTCTTGTAAGAGAAGCAGGAAGGAAGCTAAAAATTGCGCAATGCAAAGAATTAGACATTTTGGAACTGTTCACAGAGATGTATGCACATCGGGCAAAACACAGGGCCGAGTTACGAAGCTGTGGTCGGTTGTTCGACATTGTTGAAAGGTTAGATAGAACGGAGGAAAATGAGAGAAAATGGCGTTGAGAATGGGTGCTAAAAAGATGCGGCTGAAGCTGTCAGAGACTTTAAAAAAAGTTACATTCGTCTCCTGACAATAACGGACTCAGCTGCGACGGAATAACACTGAATTTCGTATGGAGGGGGCCGCAAAAGAACACGCCCAACGAAGAAAAAAAGAGTCAGCAAGTGGCACAACCATAGGCTGCATTCACGTAATCGCGGCAACGACGGGTCGAGTTGACTTGTCGGGCCGAAAATTGATCGCTGGGTTCGTGGAAACTTCAGCGGATTGGACCGAGCTTGGCCAACCTGCATGAAAATGCTGGGTTATTAATAAAGGGAAAATCAGACATCCACACGTTCGTAGCAATTGCTACAAAGGAAACCCATACGGGTTCTTCGAAAGGAAAGCCTCATAGTTGAAGAAAAATGGCGGCTGCCCCGGAAAGGCGGTGGTCCCGGGTTCGAGTCCCGGACCAGGATGTATTTTTCTTCAACTATGAGGCTTTCCTTTCGAGGAACCCGTATGGGTTTCCTTTTTGTAGCAATTGCTACGAACGGGTGGATGTCTGATTTTCCCTTTATTCATTACTTCTGTCCACCTTGCGGGTTTCCGCAGAACTACTACGTCAAATGCTGAGTTGACTCGTCCATTCCGCTCGGCAAGTTGCGTGTAAACGCGGTCGAGTAGAATAAGGTCGTCTCGACTTCCGACTCAACCCGCTCGCATCGAGTTCGTGCAAACGAACGAGGAGCAGCAGCTAGTGTTGTTGCTGCTGCTGAGTTTGTGCAGGCGCATGGACCTAGCCTTGCCAACACTGCCAGCAATCTGCATCAGCGCGTGACATCGCGCGATGCCGAGCAGCAGCTTTAGCCTCAGGTCGACTTGGGTTGAGTTCATCGTGCCTTTAATGGCTATGATACAGACTAGTGAAATAATTCAAGGCAGCTTCGCGCGTAACCAGAGATAGGATGGCCAGGTGTATAAAATTAGAATTTTTCGAAGCTTGTGCACAGTCCCCCTAGTATCTTCGGTGGCGATTAACTTTGTCTACAACGTCTTGCGCGATGATATATACAGCGGACCCTTTATTCGTGAATAGAATCGGCTATTTTAAGCGCTAGTTTCGCATCACGCAGAACCGACTACTTTGTGGTTTATAGCTGACATTTGCCGCCACTGTATAAAGCTTTGCGATCGAGATGCTTCGCGATAATTTACGCGGCTTGCCGCCTCAAAGCTACACGTGTTCCCAGAGATGTCCTGATCTGGAATGCGCAGTCAGTGAAGCCAATGAGGCCGCCGAGGGCACGAATAAAGTAATAAATGAACAAGTAAGTTAAGTAAAAACGAATAAGAATGATCAGATTTGTCGAAAATATACGCGTAATGTGTAATATTATGCTTGACAGCGCGACGTAAATGCGAAAATTCATCATTTCACAAGTCGGCATTCAGCAAAATGAATTTAAGAAATTTTCGGTTTGCGTGAAGTTAGACTTCGCCTGTACAATTTTTCAGCGAATCTGTTAATGAGAATAACGTAGGTACAGGTACAGGAAAGAACGCTGTCGTCCTTTCCTGTCTCTTTGTTTTTCCGTCCCATAAAATTGTTGTGTTGTATGTACCTACGTTATTCAATTCGAACCAACTCGCCCAACTCAAGCTGTTGTTGCTGTTAACGAGACTGTACACACGCTCAAAAAGGTTGTATGCCTGTATTTACGGCTTTGTCAAAAAAGTAGATCACTCACAAACTTTGTCTTTTGAAGAAATCTGAGGAATGTTTGGTGCAATTGGCAGACGAATTTTGAAGTATGTATGTTAATTTGAGGTGAAATGAAAATTGTTAAACCCGCGTTTTAGGCCCGTTTAGAGGCTCAATGAAACACTTCCAAAGTTTCACGGCTTCCCTGGGAGGACCAAAGACGGCATATGTTATAGATATCATATTCAGAAATTATAGAGGCCATTCCATAGGTGACGTTTACCGAAAGCTTTAAGTGTGCAGGTTGAGTGTTAATTACGCGCCTTAAATATAATTACTTAATACTTATCTCATTTCCATGCCCTATACGAGGCGTGTATATAGTCGGGTTTCCCAGTCTCCTCGTTAAACTATGCGAGACACGTTGTGAGTGATGATGATAAATGTATATTCTGAGTAGGTTAATTGCAGTGTTTGTTGAAAATTATTCAAGCGTTCTGGAGTGTCATACATCCGCCGTTATCCGCAATGCTTCCCCAAGTCCCGAAACAAATGCACATCAAACCAAGTTAGAATTCAGTGAAAATGGGGTGAGTCTTAAGGTAATTTGTGGCGGAACTTTAGCGTTACTAGCTTAATTATTAGCGTTCCAAATAATTACTGAACGTTCGTGTTTTCCCTATTTTAATGCGTTGTACGAGGTTCATAGTTGGTTCCTCGGCGCCCTTGGAGAACTAAATAGGGCGCTTCGTTTATATTTGGGGTAACTAAGGGGCACGTTACATAGGTAATGTGTATGCGAAGTTGAAAGTGTGTGGGTTAATTGTGGTTTCTGCGACAATTTACGTATGCAATTGGTATGTAAATGATCCGTGGCGGCCGGTGTGAATGTGTTTTACGAGCGACGCAAAATATAGACCTCTGCATGCTTCAATTGGTATAACTAAATACAAATGCCATCAAGATCTTTAACGAACACAGAGGGGACGCTACGGTAGACTTTTATATTAAAGTAAATGCTTGTGATTCAAATACAGCCTTTGTAAAAAAAATAATCGTTTAGCAAATGCTTGAAAGCGTTATTTGGCCATTCTACGCTGTTTCCTATATAGTGTCGTGAGGCAACGTTACGTTACGCCAAGTTTACATTTTGCGGAATAAAATAAGCGGCCAGCTTATGGATGACGTGTAAGTGAAGTTCGAAGCAAGTGTATTAATTGCGCTCCTTGCAATAAATTACTCATGCAAGCCCTCCGTGGCGTTATAAGTATTTATAGCGAGTGGCGCAGAATTTAGCCGCTTGTTCATGACAGAGCTAAAGATGCCCTCGACATCAAATTTATCGACAATGGGCGAAACGATATGACAGATCCGTGAGCGAAGTTAAATGCGTGTGAATCAAATATTGACTTTGCAAACCATCTCTCAACAAAGCGTTAGAAAGAGTAATACTGCTGTTGTCAGCTATATGATTCCCAGTGTTCCGAGATAACTATGTGTTACATCATGTTTATATCTAATAGAAATAGGGGTCATGTAAAGTGCAATGTGTGACAAAAACATTAACGTACGTTTCTCACCTATTTAGAAGCGTTGCAAATAATTATATTGAACCTTTGTTATTAAGGCGAAAAAGTCTTACGTGACTCAAACCCGCGATGGTCTGCAAAACGCGGCGTGCGGTACAGAAAGTCATGTGAGCTCGCCTCCCGCGTTCGTCGCCGTCTTTTTCCATGTGCAGCTGGCTCCGATGACGCTCGTAATGGCAAAAAAAGAGAAGGCACTGTTAAATAGTATATAGATAATTAAGGCACTCGAACCCACGACCATTGGTGGGTGTCGCACCCACGACCTTTGGTGTTGATTAGGGCGAATTTAATTAAGACACACTTAATTAAGGTAGCGTCAGTTAAGGCACTTAAACCCACGAGTTTCGGTTGGAGAAAACATGTAGTAAGAAGTAAAAACGCATTCGAAGGAGAATGTCAAGTAATTTAATGAATGTCTCTTGAGCGCGCAAGCTTGCGCCTTCATGCTCTTTGGCGTATGCTAAAGTGACTGTCAATTCGTTTTACAGCGAAGCTTTTCAGAAGCTTTGCTCGGGTGCTCCTATCTAAATACATATAAAAGGAGAATTCGTTTTTCTCGGCAACCACTACACCAAATTCGACAAGGTTTGTTGCATTTCAAAGAAAAAAATTGAAAGCTAGTGGCTGTTCTTTTCAAATTTTTGATTTAGGTCGTCAATTTATTATTAAAAATTGGAACAAATCGCAAATTTTCAGAAAACGAAACTGTCACGTTTACCACTCTGTAACTCAGCAATGAAAAATGATATCACAATTATGTTAATTGCATATAATAGTACATGCAAAGCGGACAAAATTGATATGTTACACGTGAATAAAAAAATTAGTAATATGAGAGAGAGTAAAACATCTTTATTAATACTATTTGAATGGCGGGTGCAGTGTGGGAGGAAACCAAGTAATATGAAGATGCAGCTTTTCGAGAACCCTTGTACCCAACGTAACGAATTCATGTAAAATATAAATTGACACATCGAATTCGTACGCTTTGAATGATCTAACAGATGCCATTTACATAACGGCGATATCTGTTATTGTTGCAGAGCAATTCTTTAACTTCATGCTTCTACTTTTTTCGCTCTTTCGTATTTCTGAAAATTCGTTTAACAAACTTCAGGCCCTAAATCGAAATTCCGCTTTTTATAGTCACTAGAATTTAAAATTATCTCTCAAATGCAACAAATTTAATTAAACTCAGTCCAGGGGTTATTTCAGAAAAACGTTTTTGCGTTTAACATGTATTTGAATAGGCCGCGTCGTAGCTGGGACCGAGCTAAAGCTCCCTCTTGAAAACTTAACTTTAAAAAACTGCTCCCGCCTTCGTCGTCGTCATGAATTATTAATTAATCAAATATAATTAGGAAACACAAAGACGTAACCAATTTCACAGCGAAGCTGTTAAGGGCTACTTCCCCCAGGATCGTGTCCGTGTGTAGACACAATACGAGGGCCTATACCGAAAACAGTGCTCGGCCGAGCTGCGGCGGAGGTGAAGCAGGCGTTAAGCACTCCGCATACGCTGGTCGATGCCGAAGATGGTGCAATACAGGGCCGACCCGTGGTGTAGGTAAAGCAGGCGTTATGCACTCCCCACACGTGCGCCGATCCGAGGATAGTGCAATGCCAGACGGAGGTGCAGTTCGCCATTAAGGGGCCAACATACACAACTTCGCTGGTCATCCTTCTTCACAGAGTGGAAGGGCACCGAGCTTCGTTTATCTATTTTGACAGCAGAGCTGTTTCAGCTTGAGCTCTGGCCGTGCCGATCGAACGTTAACAGAATTATGACTACAGTGACGGGGCCCGTCACTTTAACAACAACACTGTAGCGACGGGGACGTCGGCATTGGGGGTGAGGACTTACGGAGTCTCCATCTGTCGGAAGCGCCTCACTTGCGTAGTCTGAGGTATAACGCGGCGCGCTCAGCATAGGTTTGGCTATCGGCGCTAAATAAACATACTACGCGGGAGCTCTCCTGGACATTTTTGCCTGTACTCTCGAAATTACAGAAGCACCTTACCTTTAAAATAATAGTCTTGGACAAACAGAAGACACAGAATGGTTTACAGACGCTATCTCTTTACCTACTACGTACGGTAGGCTGGGACACTGCGCGCGGCCGCCGTGATCGATTCCCCCGAACCGGTTTCTTGCGTTAAAGGTAGCAATCGCTGTTAGGGTTGGCGTCTGACACCACGTGGCGACAGGTCATTCACCCTACCCCCTGAGCCGGGGCCCACGGGCGACCTCATCCCTTTTCACCTTCTCTTGGCCGGACCCCACGGCGCCGGAGAGGTCATTCACCCTACGCCTGAGCCGGAGCCCACGGGCGACCTCATCCCCTTCCCCTCCTCTCATGGCCGTGGCATCGTGTGTGCTTACCTCATCCCTTTTCACCTTCTCTTGGCCGGACCCCACGGCGCCGGAGAGGTCATTCACCCTACCCCTGAGCCGGAGTCCACGGGCGACCTCTCTCCGTGCCTGTCACGTGTCATTCGACGGAAGCAAGATCCCGCCCACACTTGTAGAGAGCCTATTTAAGGGGCTCCGAAATGTACTTTGGGAGACTTCATACTTGATACTTCATACTTCATGCTCTTCTTATTTTCTTTCAACTACCTTTGAATAAACAGTGCAAGTTTCGCACTAGCAAATCGTCTCGCCCCTGCTTGGTCGCCATGATCTACCGGATGCCTGCAGCCCGCCGACAACGCCACGCTACCCAATAAGTAATGTCGGTCGAGCTTCGATAGGCAGGCGCCGCTACTTCTCGGCAGCAGTACGGTACGCTGCCCTGGAGTACGCAACATCGCTGAGAGAAAGCTATGTGAAATATGTTCTTATAGTGGGCCGTCTGTGTAACCGAATGGAGCATCACAGAACGAAGCTTCAATGCAGCGATCGCACGGGTTCGCGGTGACCGACGGCGCGTCTGCATGCATGTCCGCGCACAATGTTTCGCTTTCGCTGCTAGAGCGTTTTCGCACCGTGCCGTGAGCTTTATGCCACAGTATATGAACATTTGACCGTACGCAAGCAACCATTGTTGCATGTACCCTATCAGAGCTGTTCAAAAATAATTTCGTTATAGCTAGGGCCTTCGACGTCTATACGGCGACTTGTGCTGTGCCGTCGCGATGATTCAGTGTTTTCTTTTTCTTTTCTTCTAAAGTCTTCGAAGCTTCAATATCATTATTTCTCAAGTAGCATCACACTGGATGCATATCGGTCTTCTAAGCGAGCAATTACCCGCTGCTTCTTTTTCTTAATCCAGTACAGTAATCATTGTCTGGTGCTACACAAGCATCAACATGTGCCATGCCTTTTTTTTAATGCGCTTTGTACCGTTTCCTTTCCATTCCAGTAAACTTTCTTTCTTTCTTTATTATCATCATCATAGGTATTACAGTGCATACACAAGAGACTGTTGGACCCAACAGCCGCAGGCTAGTGGATGGGTCCGGATGCGAAATATAATACACATTCGGTACAAGCATAGGGGGATTAATGCATAGGATGAATGCAACACATTAGCACATTAAAAACAGGAAAAAAAAGAATTTTTTTACAGCATGCATAAAAATTATCACCAGTTACATAAGCTATCAAACCGCAAAGAAGAGAACGCCAAGCAAGAATACAGGCACCAAATCAGTGGTTTATAGCTAATAAATATGATTGTTGTGCTTTGCCGAAATTTTGTGTTTTTTTGGAGGGTATGTTGTTCCATGTCTCCAAAGGCTATCAGGGGACACAAGATTGGTGACAAATAAATGAAGTCGCCCCTGAGAAAGTTCCTTCAGCAGTTCTGGATGACAGAGTTGAGATAGCTGAAATCCGGAACTATTTCGCCGATGATGGGTGGGCCGCGCTCACTGCCACAATTACTCGGAAGCGTAATCATAGTTTGTGGACATGTAGTGCATGTCGGCAAAGGGTTCATGATAACGCCATTGGGTGTGACACGTGCCTGAAGTGGCTGCACTTTAAATGTGTGTCTGTCACATCTACGCCAAAAAGTAAGGTGTGGTTTTGTCGGAATTATGTGAAATTTTCGAATTTATGCAGTCTTCTCAATATAGGCATGTTCAGATTACGCTAATCAAATCCCATTACCATTTCTTTTTGTTTTTTATAGAATTTTATATGTGATGGGCGAATATGTTGACACAAAGGAATAACCCTTAGCTCTGCATGAAACGCTCTAGTTTTCTCGGGAAAACGTTTTATATGACAAGACATGGAGCTTGCTATTTTTGCGATTTCGCAATGTTCCAAGTCTGGGGCCTAATGCATGCACAATTTTTTTTTGTCATGCTTTTGTATTTTCTCATGTAACTTGTATTGTTTCAAACACTAAGTAATATTTCTTTTGTTTTTTTTATTCTGGGAAACATTCCTAAACATTTCACCACGAGCTACGCGCTATGAAGAAGCCACTTTTCAGCCTAACCTTCACGCAAGATGTATCGAGATTTGATCCCTGATCGCTGAGAAGATATTCATGCGCAACAAAAATGTATCGTGTATGCAGGAGGGCCCCAAACATGGAAATTAGCGAAATCGCAAAAACGCTATTCTCCACCTTTTGTCGCATACGATCATAGTCATGGGACCTCGATTACCGTTCTTATATCAACATGTCCATATATATATATGTTCGTATTTTTGTCATATGTCAATGTGGTTAAAGAGCCGGACTCCGTCTCTGTGTGCAAATGTTAAAGTGCCAGGCCCCGTCACTGTAGTGTAGATGTTAAAAGTACCGGGCCCCGTCCCTGTAGTGTAGATGTTAAAGTACCGGGCCCCGTCACTGTAGTGCAGATGTTAAAGTACCGGGCCCCGTCACTGTAGTCACTACCTAACAGAAAACTCAGCTTGCCGAAGTGGATAGGGGGAAGGCTAAGCGAGGCGGAGTGAGGCTAAGCGAGGGGAGCCTCAGCGAGGTGGGGCTAAGCGAGGTGGGGGAGAGGGACAGCTGTGTATGAGCGTGCGGCGCGGTGCAGCTGCCTTGGAGAGAAGGCGCGTCGTACGGGATTGGCTGAGCCTGGTGATGACGTAAGCTCTGACGTCAAGGTGATCTCCTAGAAGAGGCGCGATGGGTGTGCCAGCGGCGTCAGTATCTGTTCTACTGTCAATCAATCAATCAATCAATCAATCAATCAATCAACCAATCAAATCTTTAATTCCAACCACAGTTGGGGGTCCCTTATGCGAAAAGTGGCAATAACACCATTTGAAAATGCCGAAAGGCCCACGTACTTGACAGCGGTATTAAAATCTATTGCAGAAGGGCTGAAATCCGGGCCAGTTGGTACATAGTTGAAAGGAAAAATCTGTCACAAAACACAAAGGACAAGAGGAGAGGTTCACACTACAACGACTGGACTATCAACTGAGTTTTATTAGAAACGGCGTAGTCCAAGCAAGGCCGCGTATTAATGACCGCCTGCGTGAGCACCACTCCACCCTGGGGTCAGATAACGGTGCAAACTTGCCTCGCCATTGCAATGAATGTGGCTGTTACCCTTTGTTCAGCAATGTAATGATTCTTGATAGGGGCAAGGGCAGAGAAGAGCGAGAAATCCTGGAAGCGTACTACATTAGCTGATTAGGTGACGATTGCATTAGTACAACCTCGGTGCGCTTACTTGAAAAAGAATTTGCATTTCTGGGCCGGTCACGATAGATGCGATAACTTGTCTTTTCATGCTCAGTGATTAGTGATGCTGTGGTTGCGCATGCTCTGCTGGCCTTGTTGGGACTACGCCGTTTCTAATAAAGCTCAGTTGATAGTCCAGTCGTTGTGGTGTGAACCTCTCCTTTCGTCCTTTGTGTGTTGTGACTGGTTTTTTCTTTCAATTAAAATCCATACTTTCAAAAACAAATTTACAATAATAGAATAAAAATGCAGTTACAAAATTAAAAAGAGGTTGTGCAAATACAACAGTGGAACAATAGAACCCCAAATGAGGTCAATATATAAGTACACTCCAGGACGGTTGTATACATTGTAGCTGAAATATTCAATGTTCACGTGAACACATATCATAAAATGACGAAAACAATAAACGCGATACAGAGAGTAATTAAACATTCTTGATCATACTCAGACAGTATGTTATAAAAGACAAGAGTCAAAAGTCAGAGGTGACCAGAGGTCAGAGGTCACCTTCTGACAAGAGTCAAAAGACAAGAGTTAGAAAAAATTCACGCATTTATTTCTTTTTTTTGTAAACGTAGAAAAGTTGGCGTCTATCTCTTCATATTTATTAAGTAGTGACGGCAGTGTGAATCTAAGAAACTGAAAAACATAGCTCGTGCGGGAACAAGGAATACGGTGCTTGTCGGCGCTGCGGGTGCGTGAATCAATGTAATGCATGCTTATGTTAAATTAATCTTTAATAAACACTCTGAATTGTTCCTTCCGGAAGAAATAGGCATAAATTAGACGGAAATAGAACATGCGTTTCACACTGATCATGTAATAGAGGGTAAACAATGCACAAGTAGAACTATTGCGCGGGACGGTTGCCATATACCGAAGGACTCTTTTCTGCAATAGGTGAATTGTTTTTATGTTCCTTAGGGTTGTGGTGTCCCATACTAACAGGCAGTTTTTTATATGGGAAGAAAACAGAGCATGTTAAATCTGAAGGGGTCGAGATGGGCAGACCGACGAAGATATTTTCTTCTGAAGAAGAAGTCGAGCGAATGCAAAAGTGGAGGGAAGCCGCTCGTGAGTGTATGAGGCGTAAGCGGGAAAATCCTGAATATAAGGCTAATGTTACCGAAGCTAAGCGCCGAAAGATGGGTGACGATGCCGAGTTGCGGGCCATACAATCAGAAGCAAAACGGCGATACGACGTCACACATCGGGATGAACGACGTCAAGCGGCTCGGCTACGAAGAGCGTCTGATCCCGGCTTCTTCTTGGTGGTTTGGGTGAGAAGAAAGGACGCTTATTCTGCAGCTCATATGGGAGCACGGCGCAGAGTACTGTAGGTGGGGACAGGGGATGAAAGATGAGGGGATAGAGGGGGAAAGGAAGAGTATACGTGTCAGTCAGCATAGGACACCATCATCCAGGGACGGAGATGGCCGGTGAGGGAGGCATATGCCCATGGGAGGCCGATGTCTAGTGGCGATCTAGGAGCCCGTTTGTATCCGCATATTGAAGCAGGATTACCAATGCTGGAAGGTGGTAACGGGCCGAGAAGAGCAGGTGTGTGGCAGAGACAGCCGGGAGTCCGTACCGTCGGTAGGTGGCAGAGACTTGGGCGCGCTCCTGGGCTAAAGCAGGACAGGTGCAGAGCAGGTGCTAGAGGATCACGGCGTCGCTGCACCTTCTGCAACCCGGCGAGGCGATGCGTCCCTTGGCACGTAGTCTGGCCGCCGTCCACACGGAGCCCGTGCGCATATGCAAGAGCGGGGAACGGTCCTGTCGCGAGAAGCTATTCTCAGGGAGCAGCTTTTGGGCTACCTTGGTGTCCGGATGGCTGGCAGTGAGCAGGTGCTTCAGTCGCTGTCTGGAGAAGTCCGATGCTTCGACTGCTCTGGTGAGTGGAGCGGTTGGGTGGTGGGCGGCCTTGGCAAGGGCACCTATCTCCTCGTTCCCGATGATCCCCACGTGAGAAGGCAGCCAGTGGAAGGAGACGACTACCCCAACAGCAGAAAGGGCAAAGAGTTTCGCTCTCAGGAGGGTCTCAGTGACTCTGTGTCGATGGTGATCGGCGAGTGCCTGGAGAGCTGGTCGCGAGTCACTTAGCACTGCCACTGGTTTCCTCGGGAGGTCCTCAGCCAGGAGATCTGCAGCAAGGTGGTATCCCGCTAACTCAGCTGCTGTGGAGCTCGCACGAAAAGGCAGTTGGCACTGCCTATTCCATCCCTCAAAAGGGATGGTACAGGCACCGCTGCAAAGCCGCTGGAGGGCACGAAGCCATCCGTGAACACGAGCAGCCTGCCGTCCAGCTCTTTCAGGAGTTTTCCAGCAGCTGCCTGCTGCAGTGCTGCTGCCGGTGTCCGGCGCTTTGATGCTCCATTCAGGGATAGGTGCACCTCTGTAGGTTGCTCGTGTGGCGGAGATGTGACCGCTGGCACTTGTAGCTCTGCAATCAGCTCCCCGTAGAGCTGACAGAGGCTCCTAATTCGAGATAGCGGTTCGCTCCGCAGTCGGAAGAGCATAGCCCTGCCATCTGGAACACGGTGCAGACGGTCAATGTGCCCAAGGGCACGCTGCGCGAGCCTGCTGGACGGCCCATTGCTGGTCTTGTAGGAGCGGGCTTCGTAGGGTCTTCTCCCACTTGTCGGAGGTAGAGTCGGGCGGAGCGTTTTCGCTCTCCCAGAGCACGTGTGCGAGTGTCGCCGTGACCCCGCACGAGGGGCACGCATCGTCGGGGTAGACGTCCGGGTAGATGATGTGTAACGTGGTGGGGTTGGGATAGGTATGTGTTTGTAACAAGCGTAGCGTTAGCGACTGCGGCCTGTTTAGTTTGGGGTGTGGGGGCGGAAAGAGACGTTGTCCCAAGTAAAAGTGTTTAGTGATTTCGTTGTACGTTACTGGAGCGTCCCTGTTCGCCTCCAACTCATCGAGACACGGTTGCCCGGGGGTGACGGCGCTGTCGGTAAGCGCGCGCACAGCGTCATGAGCTGCCACGTTTAGGTTGGGCGGGGCGCCCGGGATCCGACCCAGGTGGGCGGGAAACCAGATCACGGTGTGGTGCTTGAGGGTGCTCGGATCAGCGCCGCGTAGGATGCATAACGCCTGGTCGGAGACGACTCCTCTCTCGAACGCTTTGATGGCGACTGGGGAGTGCTTGGGGATACCGGGGATGCTCCTTACTGCACTCCTGTACAGTCTCTCGAGGTGCTGTTTCCTGGCTGCAGACAGAAGAACCAGCGGCAAGGCACACAAGAGGATGGATGTGGCCGCAGCTAATTCATCCGCAGCGCCCACTTGGCGGTGCAGCCCCGGCCACGTTGCTGCAGCTTGCTCACTGCCCCCTGGACTCTGTGGACATTAGTGGGGACACTCATGCAGCAGGGGTCCAGGAGAGCCGGTGATCAATGGTTAGGCTCAAATAGGTGACCTCGCGCTTCCATGGGACGGTGGCGTTTGCAATCCGCAGCTGCTTCACGTGGTGGCGTGCAGAGGCCAGCGCGTGTACAAGTAGTGCATCTGTATTTGTCGGAGACACATACAGGCCAATGCCACCGAGGAAGGTGATGACCGCTTCCAGAGCCCTCTGCAGTGATCCCCGTATGGCAGCGATGTTTCTCCTGAGTCCTCGAACCCATAGCGCCACGTCACCTGCATATATAGCGCAGCAGATTGGGCAGCGTGTGTCAGCCGGCAGTGCTGCCGCGAGTCCTGCCAGAGCCAGGTTGAAGAGGAAGGGGCTCAGCATTTATCCTTGAGGGACGCCGGGAAGAATGTCTCTGGGATCGCTGCATGAGCACCTTCCCAACACGCAACCGGAAGCTACGGCCCACCAGGAAGGCAGAGATGAAACCCCGAAGTCATTCTGTGACGCCTAAGCAGTCCAGTGCAGCCTCGATCACCTCGTGCGACAGCCGGTCAAAGGCACTCTGGACATCCAGGAGCAGCAGCATGGCGACGTCCCCACTGCCCTTGGCATTCTCTAGGGTGCCCACCACATCTGCGATGCAGTCCGCCGATGAGCGCTTGTGTCTGAAGCTAGATTGCTGCTCTGCAAAGTACTCCCGCCGGGCATCTATCCATACAATCATCTTCCATCCTTTTCCATCACCTTGCATGCTGCAAAGGTAAGGGAGACTGACCTGTAGGAGGAAAGCGATGTCGCAGGCTTCCGTGGCTTCAGCAAAGGCACCACCACAGACATTAGCCAGCTCCCGGGCAAGTCCCCAGTGCTCCAGGTGGCGTTGAAGTGCTCCAGCAGTCGTTCCCATTGCGGCTGGCAGGTTATTCCGTCGGCTCCTGGAGCATTCCGTCGTCGTGTGAGAGCCAGTGCCGACTCGAGCTCGTGCATGCAGAGAGGCTCGCTGCACAGGGCAGATATCTGTGCTGCCGCCCACTCTGGATCATGGCAGGGCGGAAGGCAGCGTCTTAGGGCAGCCAGCGAGAGCAGGATCCGCGGGACCGGGGGTTTCTCGGCAAACCGGTCTGCCAGGCCCTCGACCAGGGTGCGCTCACTGTCGCCCATGAAGAAAGCCAAGGTCAAGCACTGGCGTTGTGCACTTCGGGCAGCTAGTAGTGACCTCAGCAGGCGCCAAGCTCGAGCACCATCTGGATTTCGACTGATGGTGGAAACGAGGCTTTTCCCAGCTTTGGCGTCTGCGTCGTCGGGCGTAGCGGCGGCAAACGGTATCCACCCGGCGGTAGGCCGCCCATAGATACGACGCCACACATCGGGATGAACGACGTCAAGTGGCTCGGCTACGAAGAGCGTCCGATCCCGGCTTGCGCGTCATGGAGAACTTCAATCGAGGAGAGAGGATGGCGACTTCTGGTGCGGACGGACGATTCAGGCAAGACTTTCTGAACGTTGAGTTTGGAGTTGTGCGGTTCGTGACAGACTGTAGTTCAATGTGATAAAGATATGCATTTTACTAAGCTTTGTGTGTGTGTGTCTTATAAAAATTTTAAGCCAAGTTCGAGCTGAGTTCCAGCTAAGTTTAAGCTTAGGTGAGCGAAAGGAGCGCAAACAGCTCTGCTGTTTTATCAGTCTTCGTGACGTTAAGTCTGTAATGCTGGCTCACATTTTTTTATGCTTTATAAGATGTTTCCTCGCTGAACTAAATAAGGCAACTGTTCATATTGTTCAAAACTAAGGACAGGTTATGGGTAATATGTAGGCGACGTTCAAAGTATGTGTGTGCTGATTACGGCATTTGCAGTCATTTACGAATACAAGCGATCCGGAGCATCATAAGTGGGTTTTATGAACAACGCAGAATTTATTCCGCTACCCTGGGAGAACTATGAACGCAACCGAGATAAACTTTAGCGAAAGATGAGAGGGAGGATGGCCAATGTTGCGGTGAAGTAAAAAGTGTGTGGATCAATTACTGCCGCTGCAATAATTCCTTAACAAGTGCTCGAAAGCGCTATATGCGGGTATGGTTTCAAACGGGTCATTCATATACGGGCGTACGTCTTAAAGTATGTGATTTTATTACAGGCAAGTGAAATTCTTATTGCAACTGCTGGAAGAAAAACAAGCTTCGCTGGATTAAAAAGAAAATATCCATTTCGGTAGGATTACACCGTAGCCGTAGGGCATGCGCGGGATAAAAGAAAATCTACTAAAAGCTTGCAACCCTGCATCGTGCAGGAACGTATCCGAAAGCTTATCACGAGGGGTGTGGCCGTCTCCTCTTGCTATGGGCTCGTCCGACCGGCACGTTATTCAACAAATGGTCATCAGCACTGGCCGCTGTGCTACTGCGAAACCAGCAGCAGGCCATAGCGTCCTGCGGCGATACGTGAATGACGGCTGACACGCTCGCAAAGACGCAATCAACGCGTCCTGGGCGATGTTAAGGCACGCTTTTGTCCAGAGACGCAGCTCGCGTCTGCGCTTCTTGCGAGCGTACGGTCGTGCTCGCCTCTCGCCGCGTGGCGTCGCACGTGTTCCTTCCTTGCGCGAATGAAGCCCCTTCTGTCGGGCCACGAGGCGTTGCTGTGGCACGTGTGGCCGCAAGACGTGCACGGACTGCTGGACTTTGGCGCATCCATTGTTCGCCGTCGCCTATTGTCTCGTTTACCGTTCATCGTTGGCCCGAATGGTCGCCGATTCAGCGCCGAGAAGTACTGCGCCTCTGACCATGCAACGCATTGTGTGAGTCCACCTTCATTTGCTCAACGCCTTTGGTGCGTTGAACCGCGTTGCACACATCCGGTCGTTCGATTCAAGCTTTTCACTGCAAATGGTCTTGCACGTTTTTATGCGACTTGGCGTCTGTAACATCGTCTGTATTTCAATCCACATTTCTATCTTCTGAAAGCGCTTGAAGTGTCACGTGTTCTGATGCTTGTTTTTTAAGTTAGCATTTACGTGCAAGTAAATAAATAGTCTCTTGTGACTCGTTCACGTCTCTTGAAGGGCTACCTTATTTTTCACACCAGTTTTGATAATGTTAAGCCAGGACTTCTGCTGCGCAGTTTGCTTCTGTTGCGCAGTGCCTGTATGTTATGAGATGGATAATATAGACACTGCTCACATAGTGAAGGCACAGCAACAGCCAAGTGCTACAGCTCGGGAACAATTTGCACTCCGTCTTTATGATTTACACATCGATTTCCGCCGCCATTCTGAGTGTTGTTAGCCAGCGCCACCACAGTATGCGAGTGCTGGCGCTGGCTAACACTCCAGAGGTTAGTTCTAGTAGCTAAACATAAATACCCAAGAAAAGTGAATGGGAAAACGGCGCCGCGGTAGCTCACTTGGTTAGAGCATCGCACGCGTAATGCGAAGACGTGGGATCGTTCCCCACCTGAGGCAAGTTGTTTTTCATCCACTTTCATTGCGATTATTTTCTTATCATTTCTTTAATTCAATTAATAAGTACAAGTAATTTCCCCTATAATGTCCTTGGTGTCTGTTTACTGGCTTCTTATGCTATGATTAACAAAAATCGCGCCACTCGGTTAACCCTCTTTCTCTGACCGTTTATTAAAACGCCGACTCAAATCTTCGCGTGTGTTTCGCGATATACGGAGTGTAAAATGCGATCAATGTCTTTCTTTTTGTTGGAGTGTTTCAATCCTTAATGAAATTACATCATCTGAATCAAACTCTCCCGTAGACGTGGCAATGAAAGACATCGAAACGAGGACCAGCGTTCTTAAAGCTGCTCATGCAGGCGTTTTCGTTTCCCGCAATGTATGCGCGAGCACTTGTAATTTTTCCAGAGAGAAGTCTCTTCCAAGCGAGTGAGCGCGGACGCTAGAGTATCACTGAGGACCCTTTTCGGGAAAATAATTATAGAAGATAATAAATTAAGACGACTGAGATGCATGAAAGCGAGAAAGTCGGGGGAAGGCCTCGTCGAAGTGGGTGACACCTATTTTTGTGGCTCTTTTGGTGACTTTGCCACCATGAGCGAGTTGTGTGAAGCAAAGGTGAACGTCGCAAACAAGATCGCAAGCCAGCGCAAATCGCTATTTTTGTCTTGGCTCTCATTTTCTTTTTTGTTTCTCTGCTTACCTACCGTAGAAACTCCTCTATTATCCGCAGCATTCTTGTTTTGCGAAAATTTGTGGTATGATTAGAGCAGTCCAGCTATTACACTGATAAAGGCGCCAAGTTTTCTTAGACATAATCTTCAAATTGGGATTCCAGTGATGCTGACGATATCCAATAAAACCCCCTTTGAAGCGGGCATATCTATTGCAGTATAGCACTTTGCCTATTTGTGCTGTATGCTGTGACGTTACATATGCCTGTAACGCTTTCATTCTTCACAAATAGGAGGCATGCACAGAGCTCGACCCGCGGGGCGGCGACAGTGTCGCTGGGGCAGCCGCGCCATGTTGATGGTCGGGGAGCATCGAAAGAAATGGCAGCGGTCTTACTCGCGCGAACATCTGATCCCTATCTTTTGGCCCGCCGTTCGCCTTGTTTTCTTATCCAGTCGCTGATATATAAGTAGGACGTTTCAGTGTCTCGTGCGCAGTGCTGTTCTACGTCTACGAACAGGTCTACATACAATGTTTACGTATCCGGACACACTACGCTCCGGCGTGGCCGTGCGTCAACTGAGCTTCGGTGTCGCGGTGAACTGTGCTATGTTCGGATGCAGCAGTCACACAAGAAAGAAACTCGGTGATAGGAATATGTTGTCCAGATTGGGTTCCTCTCGTCACGTGGTTATTTCTCTTTTTAACTGCAACATTAATGTAAAAGAGCACAACAGCTATGTGCGAGCACGCCTCTGCCAGGCCTAGCTTGCAGGCGCAGTGTGCCGCCAGCACCTCGCCGTTTTATTTTGCGAGAAGCCATGGTACGAGTGGCTTTTCATCGAATTATTGTGATTGGCAAACCTGGGAGGGCAAAAAAAAAAAGAGACTGTTTTTGCAAGAACAGAATAATTGACGTAACATAAAAATTACGAAGGCTGTGTAAAATCAGTGTTTAGTTCTCAGGGGGGGGGGGGGGGGGTCTTTTTTTTTTTCATTGAAGCAAGTTTAACGCTATCCTTTGACGACGCAAGTGGAAAACGCGGAGTAAATTCCGGAATGAAGGCGATCATGTTACGCGAGCACTTTGACGCGCGGCTGCTGCACCCAGCCGCTCGCCAGATCATTGTGGCCTTCCATCGACTTGTAGGCTTTCGATTGCTCGCGGAGCTCGTTGCATTCGCAGTGTAATTCTTGATGTCTGCGACGTCCACGCGAGGCAGTAGTCCGACATCGCGTCGAAGCTGATGATCTTTGAGTTCGAGCTGGTCGACATAGTCGCACGATCCCATTTCGTTTTCATAACGCGATTTTTCTGGTTCACTCAACTCACGCACGTACGTGCTTAGGCCCATCGTTGACCTAACACGTACTACTCGATAGCCAAGTCAGAAAAGCACATTGAAAAGGTAATTTGATGGTTCGTGCGTATCGGTGGGCCACTTGGCGACGCAGGCCTGCTCGCGTAGGCAGCGCGAACTTGCGACCGCAGTTATGGCGGCCTCCGCGGATGCCGCTAGCGCTCCTAGCGGATGACGTCATGTGCATACCCCCTATACTCTAAACGTCCTTTGCTTATCTCAACTGCTGACCACTTAATGCTCCCAACATTTTTTAACCTGAGCGCCTCCAGAAAGTAGGCGTTCCCTACGGTTGTGGCTGAATGAATATCTGACGTGCCATTACAGTGCCCCGAGTAGTCTCGGAACTTTTTTCTGCAGCGTGAGCACACGTTCTTCCCCGTGTTGCGAATATTTGTTGTAGCCGTGGCGCCACCTGCCGGCAGTTCGCCGCGCCGCGTTGCGTAAGTGAATGACGGAAGGGAATTAAACTTTGCAACACCTCGTGAAAATAGTGCAGTTCACGCGCGCTCAAGAGTGTGTGCGCGACACACTTCTCGATTGATCGCGGCAAATTTTCACGCTTTTCTGATTTAATATAGCAACGTTTGCATCGCACGCAGGGCACTATAATGAACCTCTTAATAAAGCACCTCTCACCGACCGCTTATTTTGGCACCATCGCGGCGCATGGCTCAGATTGCGGCGCTCCGGCGGCACATATCGAATCAGGAGTTTAACACACTGGAATGACTCAGCTGCAAAATTAAGTAATTATACTATGCTTTTTCTTTTTCTGTTGCGGGAGTGTCTGTTTCCAGATATTGGCGTAGACACATATCTTTCCATTCAAGTTAGGAAGAGCAAAAATAAAGAATAATAATCGGGCTTGAATTTCTTGAGACACGTGGTGGCATCTTCTAGTGGGCATGGCATCCGGGACCGGGTAGAGGGCTATCGCGGAGGCACCGGGCATGGTCAAAATTTCCCCCGCGAAAATTGACCTCTATTCACAAAATCAAACCACAGCTAGTCTCTCACAAGCTGAGGTGGATTATACAGCACAAAAGCCCACAGGCGTGCTTCTGTGGTTTTGCACGGACACGGCTCTTTCCCGCGCTTTTTCACTTTTTAAAGTTTAGCCTGCGCGCAGGGAAATGTGTGAACGTTTTTCGCAGAACTCGGGTTCCAAGTCGACGGTGCGCATATTACGCGTGCCTTTGCGGTATTGTTCGGATAAACAGCGGAACCGTCCATCTGTAGTGACGTCACGAGGTGTCATTTGCGGGCACGCTCTGGTTCGTTCCTGAGGCTCTTATTTATAAACGACTCCCTTCGCCGCATTTTTGAAAGAAAGGTGAAAGAAACGGAAGGGGTGCAACTGTTTTGAAGAGTTATAAATAGCTTTCAAACGAGCAGCTGAGCTTCGAAGGCCCCCTATAGTGCCACTCCAACAGAAATAAGAAAAAAGTTTGAGGTGGAGGGCACACAGGGGAAGTTGGCCAGAAGTGGCATTCCGCGAATTGGGGTACCTGCAGAGCTGCGAAGAAGGCGTCAAGCATGTCGTTCCAAGGCACCCAGCACTTCATATTCGAAATTAAAAGCAACGAGTTTGTCTTGGCAACAAGAATTTGGATCCGGGCATTCTCTTAATGATTACGGGCCGGGTCACCGAAGGCAGACATTGAGTCAATCCCTGATATTAATATTGCCGTTCTAGAAACGTCGAAACATCTGTGTTCTTTAGTTGCAGATGAAATCGTGGCACCAAAGATAGGATAGCGTAGTTAGACACATTATGCGCGAACTCCAAAGCACCGGATCGAGGGGTGCTACTCCGGCAACTTCTCGGATATCGCCGAGGGTAGTCACAGGCCACTAACTATACTCCCACCGAGAGTGCAGGCTCTGCTCCCCCCCCCCCACCACTCCCTTTTTTTTTTCGTGAATTATGAGAATCGCTAAGCTGAAACATTTCAAGCTCGCGCGTTTGCGACTACGTAACACCGCAACGAAAACAGGTATAAAAATTCAGCAAAATCCAGTTGGCAGAGCGTTTCAAGCAATTCGTAAACCCGCGCGTTAAATTTGAGCACGCACGAACAATTTGTTTGTTGCACGATTTTCTCGAAATCATTGTTTACAAAAGTATACTGTTGTGCTCTAAAGCAAAGTGTAAAAAAATATGTATACATTAATTTCCGCTAGTCCTTTCAAACGCAGCCTACAAAACAGAGGGGTCTGTTCTGAGGTGTCGCGGTACTGTGCAACTATATGGTTCCTAAACAAAACCTGCGCAAGATATATATATATATATATATATATATATATATATATATATATATATATATATATATATATATATATATATATATATATATATATATAATTTCAATTCCTAAAGAAAGAAAAGTGTTGGTGGGAGGGATCTTTACAGACGTATACTCATTCCACTGCAGATACATCAAAGACATACAATGCACCTGCTGCGTTCGATCACCGTCGTGGTTGACGGCTCCCACGCACGTACACGGCATTGCAGCATAGGGTATATTTTACCCAAGGAAAACGTTATTATCACTGCTTGCGAAAGTGACTGTGAAGAAAGAACGTGGTGCAGTGATGGTTGGATGGAATGGGAAGGGACGGACGGACGGAAGACCGACCGAGAGCTGCCTCAGTTCAATCGTCCACGCGCCGCACAACATATCGAGACTATCTCGCGTCACGGGTCGTTAGGTGAACACACACACACGCACAATAAAAAGAAAAAAAAAAGGGAAAGGGGAGAAAGCCTTGAAGAACCCTGTCTGCGTGAACGCGCCTATTTCAAGCCGCCGCCAAGGTGAGAAGCGCTTGCACCATCCAAGCAGCGCGCCACCGACGGCCGGGTTCGCTTCGTGTCCATGGCCCCGTAAAGCGCCTGCCATTGATTGAAGCACCCGTCTGTTAGGCTGGGAATGTCTTTCTTTCTTTATCTTTGTTTACGGCTCGTGCAAATGCCTCTGCGCGTGGGATATATTCAGGCGTTCTCGTATTTGTTTGCGTCGCGAATCTTATAACGCTTTATCACTTGCATTCAAGACGTATCGCCGCGCAACCGGGAGTACCAGTACGCACTTAGTCATAAACTCCAGTCCTCCTGAATGGACTGGCAGTCATCGGCTAACCTTAACTACCGTAGTGTACGATTCCTCCATTTCCGTAGAGATAAACGCGAGCACGTACTGCAGCGTTTACCTGCTCGTTGGTCTCCTTTTTTTTTTCTCTTAAAGTACCAGAACGGTGAACTTTTTAGGCTTTAATTACAAACGTAGCCAATAACTGTGTCAGCGTGGTTTTTCTTCAAAATGACTAAACTCTCGTTCCCATTGACTGCTTTCCTTAAGGTGTCAGCAGAAATATACTTTCTTTTCGAATAGAGCAGCTACTCCTCTTCTGTACGGGCAACAGAACGCAGATGTGCGTTAGGTACACACATGAGCATCGCATATTTTACTGATACCATGCTGCATTTAAGTGGAAAGCTTAAGCGCGCTTTTTGTTTGTTTATTTGTTCACTTATTTATTTATTTATTTACTGCAGAAAACCTACAGCGCCAGACCAGCATTATTGCAGGTAACAATTGCAAAGAAAAAGGGAACCACGATTTTCGCCTCGAAGTATATTATAAACAGCTATGACGCCTGTACAAGAATTCGTATGAACGCACAAACACTAATACGAAAGGAAAATAAATAATACATACGAGAATCACACATATATAAGTACATCTGCGTATGCTCTATAGGAAAACTACAAAGCACCCGAAACCGAGAACTCTAGAAAATTTGTAGCCATACAATGGGAGTCCGTGACGGCTTGCATAAGCTTATTCCACATTGTTATTGTATGTAAAAAAGAAAAAAAAAGATGCAAAGAAATAAGCACTTGTAAACAGATCGGCGCGATAGAAGTACTCGCGGACTTCGATAACATCACCTCGACGAGCAGATGCGGAATGCGGCGGTGGTAATAGCTACGGAAAAGCGTTTTTATCGATTCCCGCTTTAGCGAAGTATATCTGAAATAAAAGTTCAAATTTCGTGCGCACGCGACGTTTCTCTAAGGTTTGGCCGTGTATAGATTGAGCTTTATTTCGTACACGTTCCTACACCGGTTGTGGCCGCTTGACGAAATTGGCGGCGCGGTTCTGAACAGGTTACGGTGGGCGTGACAAAGCAGAAGCCCGCCGGTTGATTGGCCTTAGATTGGCCGGATGTTACGTTAAATTACAGGCAGCTTTAGAATAGGCTACCCAAGCCACGGCTGGGCGTTGGGGGGCACAAACTCCATTGTAGGCCCTTCGCACTCTTTTGTGCTCGCGCTTTGGGTTCTTTTGTGCGCCCGATAGTTTTCGTGCCCGCACCGCTTGGGCACCCTAATGTATAAAACCCGACGTGTACACGTTACAGAAGTAACCGATTACAATTACAAATACTTCGTTCAAAAATGTAATTCATTACACTTACCAATTACTGCACCACTAAAGTAAATGAGCAATGAACTACTAAACATAGTTGGTTGCATTAGCGTTACTTTCCTCCCTATATTTATTAACATTGCACTATTATATAGTGACTATAGAACGAGTTGGCCTAGCTCATTCAGGCCATCCTCTGCAGCCCTTCACACGTTATGTAACTTCACTAAGAATCGCTTTTCAAAATTTTCCTTAGTAATCCTCCCTCGTTTTCTTGCGAATATATCTGGCAATGGCACTGAAAACTCGCTTGACGTGCGCGCTGTAGAGAAGTGTAAAGTACGAACGCCTAGCTCACGAAACAGCGCTTAGTCAAAACTCCGCGATGCTCGGGTCCATTGGTCCTCTACGAAGCTTAGCGCTTCATTATTGCTGGTGCTAGAGGAAGGTGCTACCGATAGGGCCAGTGAAAACTGAAAAAGAAAAATTCTTTATAGGTAACTCCCCTATTTCCCCAACGGGTAATTCCCTGGCACCAACGTCTGAAATGGCCATCGCTATCGAGTCATAGAAGCGCCGTTTCAGTTGGTCGGCCAACGTCTGTTGGACCTCCTTTTTGCGACCTTCGCTGGTTGGCCATTTAAACTCATTGTAACGGACGCCAGCAAGCGTTCACATTCCTTGAAAAGATGGCGAGATCTTTAATGTAATTTAATAGAAAGCTGCGCAGTATTCATTCCTAAATATACTGTTCGCGTGTTACAATCAACGAAAGATGTGTATATGAGTCACGTATATACATATCAAACGGTTACAAACGTATACGCGTTTAACGGCCAAATACTTCTGTCTATTATCAAAAAAGTAATAAACGGCATTAGTTAAAAAAATTGAGCAGCACCTCTTGCCACCAATGAAGTCTGCCTAAAAGCGCTTCCAGGAGAGAGAAGCATTTATAATAACAGAAACGCTTAGAGTTCGGACTTCCAAGAGACGTATGCAAATATGCGTCTGTCATGTTCAGTCGAACGAGACGTAGCTGCAGTGCGCTGATTGTGCGAAGAGGGCAACCCATGTGCAAGTTTCCATTCCTTTGTGCACATTACAGTTCCAGCCAAATTTAAGTGCTCGAAGCTGAGTCGTCTGATATAGCTTGTCTCGCCGAACATGTAGCTGGTTACTTGTATTTGGTTACTGAAAAAAAAAAGAGCAATTGAACTGCAATAAGCGTTACCGAGACAACAAAGTATTTGTTATAGATTACAAAATTCCCTCCCCCGCCCCCGTACTAAAGAAAAACGTGATTGATTAGAATTTATTACATGTATTTCGTTACGTACAAGTCTGTCTAAACCTCTTTCACGTGCGGTGGTGGCTGTCTGAAATCAAGCCTAGTGTAATTTAGCGCACCGTACACCATGTTTGCAACGTAGTCTAAATTATTATGCCAGGTTAGATTATCGTAAAAATAAATACCCAAGCATTTGTAGTGTTGCGTTTTTTTTTCTGTTTTTCGTCGACGACTGAAGACCGATGGCAGAAATGATCGAAGAACGTTCTGCGGGAAAATGAAATGTGGTGCTTATTTTTTCATTTCGTGTACCATTGATGATGTATTGCACAGTTTTAACCCTAATGGGAGAGAAGGGCATCAGACTAAAATTTGAATTCTTCGCTTTTACTCGCCGGAACCACGGTTAGATTATGAGTTACGCCGTTGTGGGGAAGCTCCGAATCAGTTCCGACCAACTGTGGTTCTCTAACGTGCATTAACTCAAAGCATGACGCACGAGAGTTTTTCGCGTTCCTTTCCCGTAGAAATTCGGCCACCGCGGCCGGGATCGAACCAGCGACCGCGCAGTTACCGCAAAGCCGTATTCAACAGAATAATAGCAACTGAACAAACAGCACGAAAAAAAACAGAAGTTCTGTGAAAATGAGTTGACTGTGTTGACACTTTCCCTGTTTCTTGTTGGGATGCAAACATGGTTGGCCGACACCAGACGCGTTCCTTATAGCTCAATTTTACGCATATGATGAGTAGATGGGTTCGCGCTTCCTTTCATTAATATATGATCTGCTCTGCACGTACGCGTCGTAGAAAAATGTAAATACTGTTGCTTACCACGTACCTGCCCTTTCTGGAACATTCGCGATGAACTCCTTTCGACACACGCACGCACGCACGCACGCACACGTGTGGCTTGAAGTGGCTTCAGAACAGCCAGTGTTGCTTTTTTGCGCGCCTGTTTCTTTACTGGTTTGTTTTTCTGCCGGTTCGGCACCTGTGCTCTATAACGATGTGGTAGAGTGCTATCGTTTACAAAGAAGTAGGCTATTGCGACTAGCGTCCCAGCTGTTTTCCTAATCGCGACGGGGCACATGTGCACCGAACAGTACAACATGTATCGCCTTGTGGATAAACAGTTGATAGCTAGTAGCACTCGTCCTTGTCTGTTTTTTTTTGTCCGTCAGTTTGCGTTGAGTTGCCGTAGTCAGATGGCGCTTTCATGTCATTCCCATGGGCCATTTAGTTTCACAATGCACTTTTTTCCATACCATTAACATCGCTTCTTGCCGCGTGGTCAGTCAGCTGCCAGTGTCGCGTCCTCAATCGATCATTTAGTGGTATATCGATTCCATGTCTTTTCAGTCGAGCGTGGAATGGCGAATTCAGCGGAGCCGCATGGATGAGGCGAAACTAGCACCGACAGCGCTTCCATCGACTTTATTTTCTCATGGCCTGGCACTATAGTCTGGGAAGAGGGAGAGGGGGAAAGGCAGGGAGGTCAACCAGACCCGCGTCCGGTTTGCTTAAAAAAAAAGGGGGGGGGAGGGGCAAATAGATACAGCGGGAAAGGAGGGAATTTCTTAACAACGCGAACACGCGGGGCAGTCGATCACGCACAAGCGGTCGCCGAAGCCAGCGAATGTAACGAAATGTAGTAACGCCAATGTTGCTTTGTAAGCCCGCGACTCGTGCATGGTGCCATGATTCAAAAATCTGTGCCTCTGAAAACGGCCTACAGTCTAACCTGTTTAGCACAGCTCTAAGTGTATTAGCGTAGTAATATGTACATATAGTGTACGCGAGATTGCACACGCGCAGAATCGACTATCTGCTTGAGTTGTTTTGCATGCAGGGACGATGCCGCGCACGCTAACTCTGCATGAGCCCACTGTTTCAGGATTCATACGTCGATCCACAGAGGTGCCGCGCTACGTCATGCAAAAAGTGATAGAATCACGGAAAGTTGATAAAAGAAAATTGTGGGGTTTTAGGTGCCAAAGTCATGGTATGATTATGGGGCGCGCCGTTGTGGGAAATAATTTTGACCACCTGGAGTTATTTAGAGGGAACCCAATGCAAGGCACACGGACGCTTTTGCATTTCGCTCCCATCGAAATGCAGCCGCCGCGGCCGGGATCTGGTCCCACGCCATCGGGCTCAGAAGCTCAACGCAAGTTAGAAGCAGCTTTAAGGAAGAGAGAAAAGATTAAGGAGACAGGAATAAAATGCCAGCCCGATAAATATCTGTAGATTACTTGATTAGCTCAAGCAGGCTAGGTGACTATTTGTCGTTTCGTCGTTTCGAAGGGGATGCCAATAGATCATCATCACTATCATCATTACCATCAAATAGCTCGAACAGTATCCAGCGAGCGTACAAAAAGCCTGTGGCGACAACGTGCGGTTGGCGAGGTGGATCGGACCGCGTGCGCAGTCCCCGTCCCAGCGGACTGAGCGTCCTTCGGGTGATTGCCTCGCTTCCGCTATTCCCCATCCTTCCTAAAGATACCGCAAGTTCCGAAAAAAAGAAAAAGAGAAGACACACTTTTTCACCAACTCCACTGGAATTTCCGCAACGCCACTGTTTCGACGCCACTTGAGAATAGACGCTAAACGACGAAAAGAAAGCCCAGACACGCACTTCGTCTCGCCGACTTCGTGCAGTGCAGCGAAGTATTCACCGTCAGCCGAACGGGAACGAGAACCACGCCTGCGTTTCTGTGAGAACAAACGTTGTGCACTGAAAGTCCGTCCATGGAATCACATTCTTAGATGGAAAAGGTCACGTTAGTTACTGAATGAGAGCTAGTAACTGCTTGCCACAAAGTTAACTAAGATTGTAGTAAGGCCAGTTGACAAAGATGCCGGTATTCACTATACCAAAGGAGGGGCTGCACCACGGCCAGCACAGGTAGTCCGTTTACGGACCATACATAGTTATGACACCGGTATAGTGGCATCTGCTACCCAATCAATTTAGCGGGGCATTTCTTTCTTTACGAGCGGCTTTTCTCTTGCCAAGAAGCAATTAGGTCGATTCGGTTCCAGAATTGTGTTATAAACACGTGTGCGAAAAAAAATAAGAACGGGTGCCGCATTACTACACAATTTAGTGATATTTATAGTATTGTCAAATAATTGCACGTAAGGGCCATGAAAGGAACTTAGATTGCGTGCAATAAACTGCACCGTACAAAATATGAAAGAACGACAGAGAGGAACAAGCACCGCACAATACAACGATCGTTAAACTATACGCTACACATTTCTAAGGACGAACCTTATCAGCGTTTATAGGCGCAAGCTTTAGGAGCACAGATTGTACCGGTGCGCCTATGTATTTTGATTATTAACAAACATACGAACCTATATTTGTATAACCTACAGTCTGCACATATGTGCGACACAACGCAGCACATAACTATTAACGGAACGTAATGATAGAAAATACAGTTTCTCTAAACATTGTATTAAGACAGCCACGACACAGCAGAATAGACCCTGGGTCTATGATCGAACTGACTTTATTCCGAACTTGCCCAACTTGCAGCAATTCCGCAGTAATTAGACTACAAGTGATGGTGACACTGGCCTGTGAAAACTATTAACTGCTTAGTAAACGCGGTCCTACGCTGTAATTCTGTATTATCGGTATTATAAGATAGCTTGTAAAGTGGTATTAATGGGTGGTACATTTAGGGACTACATATTTACAATTAAAAGAAAGTAAGAAGGTGAAAGTTTCATTCTTTTTAAAATTTCGCGCCGATATCTCTGCGCCGGTATACGTTATTGTGACATCACGGAGTTTAAGCTATTCTCCCGTATTTCGACCATTGGGGGCTCAACAAATGTTCTTGAAAGTTTCTAAGTTCAGTCTTTGGCTGTTTTGGAATGTATTGTAGAAGGGTAATTTACTGGGCTACGGAGTTCAGTAGTAAAGCTGAATGACTGGATCCGTCCTCCAAGAGAGGAGGATCCGTGTGTGTGTGTGTGTCTTGTTTGGATCCCACCGATGGCATCGGTTGTTGGGAACTCGGCGCTGACGCCCGTGGTTGTACCTGGGTCGCAAGCCCCAAGGGTAGCGTTGGCCTGGCGGCCTGGGGTACAACTGGAAGCATCCGAAGGTCCCGGCAAAGCATGAGTCGACTGGTAACAACAAAACAACTTGTTTATTTTAACATCGCAAAGAGTTGGCGGTCAGGTTGACCGAAGTAGAGAGACGGGAGAGCACTTTACTCAACAGAAGAAATCGGAGCCCTCCTTTTGGCGTCCGGGGGCAGCTGTTTTTATACTCTCGCAGTTGAGGGCAAGAAGGAACCCCTCAATAGACGAGCACGTGATTGTACAATGGGCTAATGGTGACGCACACTGTCGTAGCGCCGCCGGTCGGGCACAAAGACTGGGAGGAGAGGGTGACCCCTGCTGTCGCATCGCCTGGTTCGGGCACAATGACTGGAAGGAGAGGGTGACCCCTGCTGTCGCATCGCCTGGTTCGGGCACAATGACTGGAAGGAGAGGGTGACCCCTGCTGTCGCATCGCCTGGTTCGGGCACAATGGCACATACACTCACACACGCACATGAAGACACGTGGCATCGGAACATGCCTGGAAACGCCTGGAAACGCCTGGCGGGGAGCGTTGCGGCGACGCCGAACGGGCCAAAATGTCTGCCGCCCTGCCGCAGTCGCGCCGGCAAAACCGCGTGTCGCAGGCGAAACGCAACAGACCGCCCCGCCGGGGGAAGGAGATCCCGATGGACAGGGGACTGCATCCGCTGTCCGGAGGGATGTCGCTCGATGATGCTCATAACCGAAGTCGGGCGTCCCTCGACGTTTCTTGAGCGCAGCGCACAGAGAAGGCCTCGTTCTCTCGTTCAGGTTCGCACGGGACACTGCAAAGTGACTTCGGGAGAGTTCACATTTTTGTTCTCGTTCCCGGCAAGCGTTAGAACTACGCTGAAACTCAACCGCTCAGTCAGCAAGCACGGCACAACCCTCACTAAGCCCTGCCAGGCTCTTTCCCCTTTTTATACCACTGCCTAGTTCCTTACAGTAGTCTAGCATCACTCAGAACGCGTCCACAAATTGGAAAATTGCACTAGAAAGCATATCATCACTTTGAAACACTAAACAAAAGCAATATGTTAAAAAAAATCCTGCCTCAGGAAGAAAAACATCAGTAACCAACAATTTTGAGGCTGATTCCTACGTTAGGGGCTTCGACTTAAGCCATCGGCGTTATCGTTGAGACTCCCCTTTTTGTAACGCACCTCAAAGGAATATTGTTGTAAAGCGAGGCTCCAGCGCAGGAGGCGGCCATTTTTGGGAGAGATGGTCTGCAGCCATTGGAGAGGGCAGTGATCCGTCTCAATGATAAACCTCGAGCCGGCTAGATAGCATGACAATTTCTGAACGGCCCACACGAGACACGCACACTCTTTCTCGGTGGCGCTATACGCCTGCTCACGACTGGTCAGCTTACGACTAGCATACAGGACGGGGTGTTCTACTTCTCCATTTTCCCGTTGGCACAGTACAACGCCCATGCCTCGCTCACTAGCATCGCACTGAACAACGAACCCTTTTGTATAGTCTGGCGATCGTAGCACAGGCTGGTTTGTTAGGGCACTCTTTAGGGCGCTAAAAGCTCTTTCCTTTGTCTCGTCCCAGACGACTGTTTGAGGCTCTGTCTTTCTTAGAGCATCCGTCAGGGGAGCCGCGATATCAGAGTACCTAGGGATGTACCTCTGATAGTAGCCGGCGACACCCAAGAACGACCGAATATCGGTCTTGGTGCGCGGTTGCGGAAAGTCTCGCACAGCGGCCACTTTTATTTCAGAGGGGCGGCGACGACCCTGACCAATCACGTGACCGAGGTAGACAACCTCGGCCTGTGCTAACTGGCACTTAGGAGCCTTGACTGTCAAGCCCGCTTCGCGCAGGCGGGTTAGCACTGCCCGCAAGTGTGCCATATGCTCAGACCAGGATGCGGAGAATATCGCTACGTCGTCTAGATACGGTAAAGCGAATTCTTGCTGTCCCCGCAACACTTTATCCATGAGGCTTGAAAAACAGTATGGCGCGTTCTTCAAACCAAAACTCAACACTTTAGGACGGAATGTTCCCATTGGTGAAATGAACGCCGCATACCTACTAGCCTCTTCTGTAAGTGGAACCTGCCAATAACCCCTGACAAGATCTAGGGTGGAAATAAACTGAGCGCTACTAACTTTCTCAAGGCGCTCCTCGATGTTAGGGATCGGATAAATTTGATCCTTAGTGATGGAATTAAGCCTGCGGTAGTCGACGCAAGGACGAGGTTCCTTGCCCGGTACCTCAACTAAAATCAAAGGGGAGGTATAATCACTCTCACCTGCCTCAATAACACCGAGCTGTAGCATTTTCTTTACCTCAGCCTCCATAATATCGCTCTGGCGGGGTGACACCCGATACGCCTTGGATCGTACTGGCTCTGTGGAGGTAAGTTCTATATCATGAGTAAGTACAGAAGTCCTACCAGGCCTCTCAGAGAACAGACCTTGAAACTCTTGTAATAGCTGGTGTAGTTCGGTTTTCTGCTCGGGCGACAGCGGTGCTTTACTGATAAGGTCACTAATGACTTGACCGGTGTCTTCCCTGTTCGTCACTGAGCCTAGTCCCGGAAGCTCGACCGGAAGCTCTTCAGGAACGTTTACCATCATGCACACCACTGCTTCCCTTTGTCTATAAGGTTTGAGCAGATTACAGTGGTAAACTTGCTGTGCTTTCCGCTTTCCTGGCAGACTTACCACGTAGTTAACGTCCGACAGTTTCTGAACAATTCGTGCTGGGCCCTCCCACTGCACGTCTAGTTTGTTGTTTAGCGATGTGCGCAATATCATGACCTCATCGCCCACCTCAAAACGACGGGCCCTGGCTGTCCGATCATAATAAACCTTGGCCCTCTGCTGGGCCTTTGTCATTGCTTCACCTGACAACTCCTGTGCCCTTCTTAAGCGTTCGAGGAGCTTAAGTACGTACTCCACCACGACTGGGTCGTCGCCCCTACCTTCCCACGATTCTCGAAGCATGCGAAGCGGAGATCGAAGCGAGCGACCGTACACCAGTTCAGCTGGCGAAAACCCCGTAGCTGCATGCGGCGCGGTCCTTAAAGCAAACATCACCCCAGGCGGACACAGCTCCCAGTCAGTTCGATGTTCAAAACACAACGCTCTCAACACGCGCTTCATGACGGAGTGGAGCTTCTCAACGGAATTCGACTGTGGGTGGTACACTGAGCTGTGTAACAGCTTTACCCCACACCTTTCGAGAAAAGTTGTCGTCAAAGCGCTAGTAAACACTGTGCCCTGATCTGATTGGATTTCCGCAGGGAAACCAACTCGCGCAAATATGGACAGTAGTGCATTAACTATCTCAACTGAGCTGAGTTCTTTAAGCGGCACTGCTTCAGGGAACTTTGTCGCTGGGCAGATCACAGTCAAAATGTGTCTGTACCCCGTGGCTGTTACCGGCAGAGGTCCCACTGTATCAATAACGAGCCGTCTAAAAGGCTCCGTTATGATAGGTACCAATTTCAACGGCGCCCTTGATTTGTCCCCTGGTTTGCCCACCCGCTGACAAGTGTCACATGTCCTCACGAAATGGTCTGCGTCCCGAAAACACCCTGGCCAATAGTACTCTTGCAAGAGACGGTCCTTAGTTTTCTTAACTCCTAGGTGTCCGGACCACGAACCCCCGTGTGACAAGCGCAACAGATCCTGACGATAGCATTGAGGCACGATCAGCTGATCGAACTCCACTCCTCGGCGGTCTAGATACTTCCGGTACAGGACTCCACCTCTTTCCACAAAACGCGCAGTTTTCCTGGCGATACCTTCTTTGACATTGCAGCGCACGTTTTCCAGGCTGCCATCCTTTTTTTGCTCGGCTATCAAAGCCGACCGGCTGACTTTTAGCAACCTATTAAGTCCGTCTGACGTAGGCGCGATGAGCAAATCAGTAGATAGCTCTTCTAACTTTCCCGTGTCGGGCGTTTCCTCTCCAGTATCTGGCGCCTTTAACGTTACAGACTCAAGTTTATTCAGTTCGGGCGTGCTCTGAATATCAGCTTGCTGCGCCTCTGACCCTTTTTCGTTGTTTGATAACGTCGGCCCCGCAACTACCGCCTTTGCAGCGAGCTCCCGAACCTTCGATCTGGTTACGGCCTGAACACTAGCTTCACCAAACAAAAGCCCCTTCTCGCGCAGGAGGTGATCGGACCTGTTTGAAAATAGGTACGGGTACTGGGGGGGCAGCATAGATGACACTGCCGCCTCCGTCTCAAGCGCTCCGAAAGGTCCTTCAATAAGCACTTTTGCTACTGGCAGACACACGCTATGAGCTTCCACGGCTTGCTTGATCCATGCGCACTCGCCCGTGAACATATGGGGTTCTACGTAAGACGGGTGAACTACATCCATCGTAGCTGCGGAATCGCGAAGCACTCGGCACTCTTTCCCGTTCACGAGGAGGTCTCGCATGTAAGGCTCGAGAAGCTTCATGTTCTCGTCAGTGCTGCCTATTGAAAAAAACACAACTTTTGGTGTTGTTTCCGGACACTGCGCCGAAAAGTGACCCGGCTTCTGGCACGTATAACAAACGCCCGCTCGCCTCATCTCGAACCGCTTTCTGCGTTTGGCTGCCGCCGTCTCTTTACGTCTGGTCGGACTGCTTTCACTCGCATCCGCACTACGCGTGTCCCCCTTTAATCTCATGGGCGTGAACTTCGGCCTCTCAAACTTCGAGCCAAATTCACCCTTTTGACCGTCCTTAGCTCCGCGAGCCCGACGCGTCACAAACTCCTCGGCTAGCTCAGCGGCTTTAGCCACCGTACAAACGTCTGGCCTATCCAAGACCCAGTACCGCACGTTCTCCGGTAACCGACTATAAAGCTGTTCTAGCCCGAAGCACTGCAGAACTTTATCGTGGTCACCAAACGCTTTCTCTTCTTTGAGCCACTCCTGCATGTTTGACATAAGCCTATACGCAAACTCTGTATATGACTCACTTTTGCCTTTCTCATTTTCCCGAAACTTCCGACGGAACGCCTCCGCAGACAGCCGGTACTTTTTTAGAAGACTCGATTTCACTGTGTCGAAATCCTCTGCCTCCTCTCTATCCAAGCGAGCGACTACGTCGGCCGCCTCGCCGGGTAACAAAGTGAGCAAGCGCTGTGGCCACGTTTCCCGAGAGAACCCTTGCTTCTCGCACGTTCGCTCAAAGTTAACCAGGAACAAACCAATGTCCTCTCCAAGCTTAAACGGCCGCATCAGGTCAGTCATTTTGAACAATACGCGTTCTCCTGCACCGTGTGCCTGACTTCCATTACGAGCGCGTTCCATCTCTACCTCAAGACGCTTCATTTCCAAAGCGTGTTGACGGTCACGCTCTTGTTGCTCACGCTCTTTCTGTTCTTTACGTTCACGCTCTTCTTTTTCTTTCTGTTCTTTACGTTCACGCTCTTCTTTTTCTTTCTGTTCTTTACGTTCACGCTCTTCTTTTTCTTTTTGCTCTTTAAGTTCGCGCTCCTGTCTTTTTGCAGTCTCCCTCTCCTCAATGGTCTCAAGGCATTCCGACAGCTCGTCATCCTCAGCCTCTAACTCAAGAATAGCCTTTAGCAAATCAGGTTTTCTTAGTTTGTCTGAGACATCCAGACCCAACTCTCTTGCAAGCTCCAACAATTTCGGTTTGCGCAACGACTTCAAATCCATGGCTGCTCTGAATGCTGCTTTCTCTACTGCTTACTATTGTCTTGCCGCAAACTAACCCGGCAGCAACGACAACCACAATTACCAGCTCTGTTTCTGACACTAACAAAAGCCTGGCAAAGCTCAGAAGAAGAAAGTCCCGCACTCACCAAACCTGGCAGCCAAGAGTTCCGCGCAGTCGTTCCGCTGCAGGCAACCAGTCATCACACAGGGCTCGTTGCACTGCTCCCGGATCGTCGATGAGCTGCTCAGCATACAGTCAACTGCATCTCTTCGCTGCTGGCCTCCGTTGTCGCGATCTCACCGCTGGCAGACAGTTGTTTGGAGTCGGAGGCGATCTCACCGCTGCCAACCAGATGTTTGGATCCCACCGATGGCATCGGTTGTTGGGAACTCGGCGCTGACGCCCGTGGTTGTACCTGGGTCGCAAGCCCCAAGGGTAGCGTTGGCCTGGCGGCCTGGGGTACAACTGGAAGCATCCGAAGGTCCCGGCAAAGCATGAGTCGACTGGTAACAACAAAACAACTTGTTTATTTTAACATCGCAAAGAGTTGGCGGTCAGGTTGACCGAAGTAGAGAGACGGGAGAGCACTTTACTCAACAGAAGAAATCGGAGCCCTCCTTTTGGCGTCCGGGGGCAGCTGTTTTTATACTCTCGCAGTTGAGGGCAAGAAGGAACCCCTCAATAGACGAGCACGTGATTGTACAATGGGCTAATGGTGACGCACACTGTCGTAGCGCCGCCGGTCGGGCACAAAGACTGGGAGGAGAGGGTGACCCCTGCTGTCGCATCGCCTGGTTCGGGCACAATGACTGGAAGGAGAGGGTGACCCCTGCTGTCGCATCGCCTGGTTCGGGCACAATGACTGGAAGGAGAGGGTGACCTCTGCTGTCGCATCGCCTGGTTCGGGCACAATGGCACATACACTCACACACGCACATGAAGACACGTGGCATCGGAACATGCCTGGAAACGCCTGGAAACGCCTGGCGGGGAGCGTTGCGGCGACGCCGAACGGGCCAAAATGTCTGCCGCCCCGCCGCAGTCGCGCCGGCAAAACCGCGTGTCGCAGGCGAAACGCAACAGTCTGTGTGTGTGTGTGTGTGTGTGTGTGTGTCTGTGTGTGTGTGTGTGTGCGTGTGCGTGTGCGTGTGTGTGTGTGTGCCGCAATACCTAGCTGCTGCAACGGCCTTGCGCGTTTCGCAGTTCATGCTTCGCTTTGTAATTCTCCGCCATGATGGTCCTCCACGTGTCGTCATCAACGATCGGGGACGTCAATTTGTCTCTGACATTGTCGAGGAGATCTCTCTTCTGTCTGCCTGGCAGTTTTGCCAAGCCACTCATTATCACCCACATACCAATGACGTCGTCAAACTTACGCGTAGAGCACCGCGAAGCATGAAGCGACCGGCTATCTAGCTTCTATCTTCTACGGTACCTTCTACGCTAGCCACCTTCTACCCTCGCAGCTATCTCGACACCATCCGGCACAGTTGACGACGTGACCTTACTACCATCGATCCTCTGATTGACTCGCCCAGTGGTCATCTTCTGTGAACGGGGAAATCAAAAGCGCGAACGGAAGGTAGAATAGAAAAGTAGAATAGGACTGTACTGCGAGCGTCTCCGTAGATGATGACCAGTTACAACAAATAAATGTGTCCATACGTCAAACTTGCCATCCGAATGACGCCTTACCATACCTCAAAATTGAGTTCGATGGCCTATTTCCAAATCATGCTAAGGTATTACCTAGCTGACATTACCTATTACCAGCAGCAGTCAGGAGTGGGGATCTTCTCTGAATCTCTTCAATGGACTTACTCTCTTCGCCTTCCCGACTTCACACCAATAATTCAGGTATAATTATTAGCAATTGTATTAACATTACGAAAGCTTTCCCAAAATGACTCATTAGCTTTTATTGTGACCGACTCACTGTCTGAATGCACAACACTTACTGCATCTTCAATTTTAACGATTCTGCGAACATTTTGTTCGATAATACCTCCGTACTTACGGCAAGTATGTTTGCTTTGGGTACCGGGACATCGTGGGTTGCACTTGAATGAAATGGCTGATTCACTCGCACGCGAATCCCTCAATGGCCTTGCCATACCTGTTTTGCTGACATCATCTTATGTCACTGCGGCTCAGTAAATTTCTCTGTATCGCAAAATTCTGCAATATCCATGCTAACATACTAACAATATCCATGTATTCGGAATTCCACCATCTTTGTTTCCCATGGAATAATAGTCGGTGTCCTTCAAGGCAATTGGAAGTTTCCTTTAGAAAATTGAGAGGTCCCATGCTGCCTCTAAATTTTTACTTACGCACGTCTGGTCTCGCTGTGTCCCCTCCATGTTCTTTTTGCAATGCACTTGGATCTATTGAGCATTCTTTTATTTTGTGCCACCGATTTTTTAGACAAAGGAAGCTCTTAGAAAACTTGGGTTATCGCTAACCTCGCCAACCATTCTTTCTTTTGGGGCGACTTCACTGGGATCCAGCCACAGGGAGGCTTGTCTCACAGTTTACACTTTTATTAGAGAGACAAAAAGAGTACCTTGCCGAATTTCTAAGATTAACAATTATTTCTATTACTTCACTTTTTTATGTTAAATTCTTTTATCGAAATATTCTTAACAATATTTTTTTTAAATTTCTAAATCGCATTTCTGTACTCCCCCGCCCTACTATTCAAAAGTGGCAGGGCGAAGGAAACTGGATTTATTAGTTTTCCGCTCGCCCTCTTGAGGCGCACTTGGAGAAAACAGCAAGCCGCGGCCATCTTCTTGATTTTCGAGTAGAGAACATATATTCGCGTTCGCCACTCTCATTGCATATCTCGGAGGCACGTCAGCCGCCCCGGACTCTCATTAATTCTTTTAGCATACGTTCCAAATTTGCGGATGAAAAAAAATTCTCGCTGCTCGCGTGCACGGGTGTGTTGGAAACCAGACACCAAGAGCAGGACCCTGACGTGTTCAAAGAAGTGATCTGGCAGTCGAACGTGCCTGGAGAAGGGTAAATTGGGAGACATTTCACATTGCGTGGCGATTGTTGAACCGCAAACGAAAAGGGGTCTCTGTTTGTTGGATATATTCCAGCTTACACGCCTCGTATCGAACTTTGTACGCGACGTTACTAGAATCACAGTCAAGATTTTCGTTAATTTTATAAACCAAGGGCGAGTTCGATGCCTCAGCTGTGTCTGTTGTCATGTGACGACATAGCTTGCAAGGAGGTTTCCCACATAGTCGACAACCCTTGGGCGCAATGGGCTTCTGTGTCCTCGCCCTGACTAACAAATGCCTTAAATTTTTGTTTTTTCTATATACCACGTGAGGCGGCCGCTTGAAGATAGTAGCGAGTGGGATGCTCTGTCTCCTTTCTCCTGTTTTTTTTTTCCCGTCTGGCCTCCTTGCCCTACATACATGGGACTCCGCCATCCTTTTGCCCTGCATCGTGGCCAATAAGGCAGCTGTAAATCTGCCAAAGCGCCGAGAGAAAGTCAATCACTGTCCCAACTGCCCCTTTTGGTTTGATGTATGTGAGAAAGATCGGGCACCCTGTCCACTGTCTTCACTATCAGTGCAGAACTGCCATTTTTCTTCTAAACCCTGATGAGGATCGGTCCACCGGTTGAAAGTGATGACATTAAATGCTTGTTCTGTTTGCCTTGTAGCATCGCTCCAGTTCTCTCTCTCTCTTTATATATATATATATATATATATATATATATATATATATATATATATATATATATATATATATATATATATATATATATATATATATATATATAAACGTCTCTCTCTCTCTCTCGCACTCTGATACACCTCAATTTATTTTTATTTTTAGTGTCCCATTGCGTGAAAATGTTCTCCTTCCTTCTCTGAAACTGTGCGCAGACAATCCTCGTCCTAGGTTGGATGACGGGATCCGTAGCTCTCGCTGTGCTGCACAGAGCTGCCGTGACGGATACAAAGTCGGAAACGCCGCGGCTCCGCTGGTCGCTCTCATCGCGGCGCTAATCACGTTTAACCTTCCGGCTTTGCGGCGTCAAATTCCCTCGAGTATGCTGCAGGAGGTTGCGTGAGAGTTTGTCTCGGAGGGCGGAGGGCGGGAACAGCAAGGGAGCGCTACGCCGTTCGCTAGCCATCTCTAGTCCCTTTGCTCCAGCTGGCGAAAAACGAAGTCTGCTATCGACTTCCTGGTCGATAAGTGGCGCTCTATGAGCTCCTTTTTTACGCTGCAGCAGCGACAGGGCTGTTTTGACGGTAAAGCAGGAGACCCACATGCGGACTCTCGCCGCCTCTCGTCACTTTGCGCACGAGTTTATTGGCAACTACGCTTGATATGCAATCCGCGCTATAAGAGAAAAATCTAGTGACCGCAAATCAATCAATCAATCAATCAATCAATCAATCAATCAATCAATCAATCAATCAATCAATCAATCAATCAATCAATTACCGTTCCCAGGAACAACCGTAAGATCCGAATGCTGGCGCACGCATGGATAAAAAGAAACTACAGGGGAGTATAAGCAAAAAATACAATGAATAAGAAGAACAAGTTTGAAAAGAAGAGCGTACATACAGTAAAGCGCAAGGTATGATGATGACAAAATTAAGGGATGGCCCGAAGGCCTATAATGGTGAATAGGAAGAGGAGGGGGGGAGGGGGGAGGCGTATTCAGAGCCGTCCTAGAAGCTGCGCGTCCTTGGCGAAAGCCAAGAGCGAGTCCAGAATTACCCTGTCGGAATCCACCGAGCCATTTGTCGGTCTAATCCGCTCCTCGCAGGACGACACTCGCACCGCCCTCAGGTGGTGGTCTCGCTGCTGAGCGTGTCGCTGGCACTCCCAAAACAGATGGGCTGCGGATGGCCGCGTGGCCATGTCGCAGTCAGGGCACCTGTGTGGCGCCTGGAGCGCTTCTTGGTCCGCGGAGGCTGTGGGAGGGCCGGGTTCCTGCGATGGAAGGGAGTTGGGAGACGGAGATGGAGGGCGTCTTTCCCGGCGTGGCCGGTACTGCCGCCACCGCTCCAGCACATCCGGTGTGAGGACGAAGCCGGAACGGAGCCTATGCAGTAGCACCTGCCCCGACCTGGGAAGACCCGCTGGAAGTGGGTCTGGGTCTGAGGGCACACTCGCACTCAGTTCCCTCTTGCGTCTGTTGGCTGCTGCTCTCAGAGCTCTGTCTGCGTCATACGGGGCTCCATTTGTCGTGTTGGTTGTGCTGGTTGTGAGGGTTTCTGAAGGATCCCGGGAGACGACGCAGTTGGAAAGAAGGGCGCGCGCCGCCTCATGGGCTCTCTCATTTCCCTCAATGCCCTGGTGACCAGGGATCCAATGAAGTGTTGCAGTGACCCCGTGGGCCTCCGCACGCCTGAAGGCCTGCTTGACGAGGAGTACTTCCGATGATGCTGTGTGGCGCGACTTGCAGGCATGCAGCGCATACTGAGAGTCGGTGTATCGATGTGTTTTGCTTGCGTGGTGCTTGAAACTCTATCTAAGGCCCAGACTATTGCGCGGAGTTCAAGTTCCGTTGGGTCGTCAGCATCAGCAGTTGTTGGATCGTCAGCATCAGCAGTTGTAAAGGTAGAATGTGTCTCACAATAACCCACTACGTGGTTGGCGACTGCTCCTTCGCTGGTGCGTGGGTTGAAAGCTGAGTCAGTGTACACTTGTTCATGGCTTGGCGGTGCGTCTGCCAATGTCTGCACATGACGCGCAGCGAATGCTGCCCGGCGGTGCGCTAAAAGAAAAAAGGAGAAGAAGAGTAGTTGAACACTATGTGAAACTACGACACAACAACGCAAAGATCGGAAAAGAACAATGACAACGAGTTATGAAAAAAAAAATCACTGACGATTACGGTACTCCCTAATGCGAAATTTGAGCGGTACTGCGTATGTGTTTTCATTTGGCGATATATTGGCTGGCGCGCACAATCTGTCTCGTGCGGCACGTTGCAAGCGGAGCGAAGTGTGTTTCGACTGCCTCACTAACCGGGGGGAGATCGCGAGAGGCAGCGCAGGGGGTACGCGTGGGCGCGATTCGCGGCAGCCGCCGGCGACAGACAATCCGCCCATGACGACTCGCGCTACTCCAGCGCCATCTCGTAGCCATCGCCGCCGCAGTGCGCGTCTTGCATGGCACTGCGAGTTTCTTCTCATGCTTTCGCCATATCCTCCTCCTCCGCTTTCCGCCTCATGCTTCTTCTGCTTCCTCCTCAACCGGTTTCTTCCTCGCGCTCTCTTCGTTATCGCCGCTTTTTTTTTTTATCCCCGGCTGCGCTCCACGTTCGCGCTTTCGTCCACTGCGCTCGATCGCTCGGTTACGCCGGGAACGCCGACTCTGGACGCAGGAACGGGCTGCGAGAGAGCTGCACTCTCTATATGCACATCTGTGCATATAACGTTTGGGTGTTGGTGTTGACAGTCAGGAGCATGGAAACGTCTATGTTCTCTCGTGATCTTTCGTGGTATACGAAACGTGATATAGCTGAGGAGTTCGAGGCAGGTGAGGCCTCCTACATGGTGAAGGGAGTTTGAAAAGAAACAGGTCAGCGCGGTTACGTAGGCAGCGAAGTAAAGACAATAATAATAATAATAATAATAATAATAATAATAATAATAATAATAATAATAATAATAATAATAATAATAATAATAATAATAATAATAATAATAATAATGACGATGATTGTAAGTGGGAGGAGATTGGCTGTGTTTCCTTTTTTTTGCAGATGGATGTATTCAGTTTACATGGACACACGAAGCAATATTGGAAAAGTGCACAACTTAAATAAAAGGGTTGGTCTGAGTCATTTGACCCAGTGCGCTCGCTCCAGTATTTCCCGCTCTGCATTTCAGACAAATGGAACCACTTGTCGACTGGAATCGTGATCATATATCGTGGTTTTGGCACTTTAAATCTCAGAATAGAATTACCTTAATCAAATAAATAAATATTCACTAAGACCTTAACATCGCATAATGTGGAGCTATTTGACCGTCGCCAGTGAAACTCGCTGCATTTTCCAATGAGCTGAACGGATTACGAGAGGAAGAAATACCTGCTAACTATACCGCATGAGACCAATTTAGGGCTATAGAACGTAACAAAGATTTTATTTTTTATGTTCTCTTTTTTTTTCAGTAACAGAGAATAGCACAAACCAGGGCAACCACTTTAATGGACATGTACCAACTCGCCCCTACAGAAGTTTTACTCTTTCTTTTTCCGATCAAGAACTTCAACACAAAGGACAATTACTAGAGAAAGAAAGGTACAAGTAATCCTACCTCGCAATCAAAGAAAAAAAAATCGATGAGGCCGACACGCGAGTATTAAGTGCCGGAAGAAAATTATCGATCCTACTCCATTCATCTCCCTCCTGTCTTTCCGCCATCGGTCCAATCGGCGCTCCGTCTACTTTATCACCTGGGTTGGCCGGTCATGAGCGTCGGGTGGTAACATGGAAACAGAATCGAGATAAAGGAAGCTTCACAATGTGTGGGTGCCAATGCCTTTTTTTACAATCCGGAAGACTTGGGCAGCCTCACGGGCCTTGTGATCCTTGCTCCTTATTACCACCAGCTATAGTGCCATCCGAAAAAAAAAAAAGGCTTGCACTTACGTGCCTTAGAGTTAGAAGACAGTCAATGTCTGTTTGAGCACGCCTTCATCTTGCTTTGTTTTTCTGCGAAGACCTCCGCTTAGGACTTCTCGTACTCCCCCGGAAGGGATTTCGAAGCGAGGAATGTTGGCAACCGTGCACCGTTAACGCTGCTACATACTGTGCTGTTACAATCGCCAATTGAGGCAACGGCCAGTTTGCGCAATCTTATTTTTCGCTCAAGAAATAGGTATGCTATACGTACACATAGTGCCAATAGCGCAAGCAAAAAGAGATTGCGCTTTGATTGCGTTATGCGATTTCAGATTTCGATTGATTTATGCTATCGTGAGAACCGCCATCTGTGCGTATGCTTGCAACAGGGAGCTAACTAGCTTCGCCCAAGCGGTAATCCACGTTTGTCTCGTGGCGATAACTCGCGTTTTATAAAATTCAGGTCACATGAATATAAAGCATCGTTAGTGGTTAGCGCTTGGGCTCTTCCTTTCTTCCTTTCTTTCTTTCTTTCTTTCTCTCTTTCTTTCTTTCTTTCTTTCTTTCTTTCTTTCTTTCTTTCTTTCCGCTTCCAGTGCGCTACTATATTCTACAAAAGGACGTCGTCTGTTTTCTGTAGTATACATATGTACGAGGCCGACTAATTCCGTAGTTGAAGCAGTCCTTCGTTTCCCATCGCAGACAAGCGATGATGAAACTTCACTTGTTTCCGAGTCCATAATTACGTAACAATCATGGAGATAATGGACGACGGTGGCGCGGACTTGGATTTTTTCTAGCCGCCTGCATGAAGGGCGCGTTGTTCTGTCTCAGTGTTTTCTGTTAATTCTTCTCGCGCAATTTCCAGGAACTTGTCATTCTTAAAAAAATAAGAGGGGGGAGATCACATAAACATTTTTGAGCGTTTTGTTACTGCAGCTTTAATTAAATACGTGTTAAAGTGACAAGGAAGGGGAGATATAAGCTTCCATACCGTAATATTCATCCACTTTTGCGTTTTCCGAAATTTGACTCTTATTAAATCAGTACACACATTTCAAAGTTAAGAGCTGGGCCCCTTATTTGGTCCACCAGCGATGAAAGTTCGCGAGACCCACCGCGGTTGCCTTAGTGGCTGTGGTGTTGGGCTGCTGAGCCTGAGGCCGCGTGATCGAATCCCGGCCACGGCGGCCGCTTTTGGATGGGGGCGAGGACACCCGTGTACTTAGAGTTAGGTGCAAGAACCCCGGGTGGTCCGTAGTTCCGGAGTCCCCACCACTACGGCGTGCGCCATAATCAGATCGTGGTTTTGGCACGTATAATACCCCAATAATTTAACTTTAATTAAAGTTCGCGTGCTTACTGCAGCGCCGTAATACACAGCCTACATAAGCGTGCGCAGGAAACAATTTTAAATGCCACACGCTGTGATTTCGCGTTAGAAATTTGACCGCTCATCTTGAGGCGCGTGTGTCCAGCTTCTGACATGACACGGGGCACCGGCGTGCTGGAATGTATGCGCTCTCGCATGAGCTCCTCGCCAAGCGCATGGCCACGGACTGGGATGTGCAGGGCTAATAAGATTAGACGTTGATTCACGCACGCGCTTGTTATCATCCAAAATGTCGTGCGGTTTTTTTCGTGGCCTTCCAACCGGACGGTTTCGGCGTGTTCTAATTGCACTCTCAAACTCTGTCTCCTCATAAACGCGTTGCTGTCCGCAACCGAAGCCAAGTGCTCAGTCTCGCGAGATGGCGGCGTAATTCCTAGGACCAACAAATCGGTCGCGTCGTGAGTGTTTAACGTTCGGCGCTCGCACAGGCGGCACGAACGGTAAGGGATTGTTCGCGACTCATGCGCAGCTGACGAGCTCACCGAGTTGTGCGTCAAAATCACGTCCTGTGCGGTATAGTCGCGTTATACGCGGACGCATCGCAAGTAGCCATTTCTCGCAGCTAATAACCTCGTCCGCAATAAACACCGCCTGCGAGACAGTATACGTGCACAGGCGGGAAGTGTGGGGGTGCAGTGTCCCGATGTGTTCTCTCGCCCCGTCGGCCACCAACAATAAATGAAATGCGCGGCGCGTGGGCCACTGACCCGGGCGTTACTTATGAATCGCGAACAACGTCGCATCACGTACGAGTACGTGAGACTGCGGGATGTCTGCTCCCTCGCGGTGCACTGAACCGCGCCGCGCAACGAGAAGCGGGAGATGAGCACGGGCTGACACGACTGAGCGGGCAGAGGAGGCGCGGGCGTCGTCGTCGTTCCCCTCTCGGCTCGCTGCGCTATATCTGGCCTCGGCGTGCTGCGTCACTTTGTTAGCGCGCACGGAGAGGCAAAAAAGCGCCGCACTGTTTACGGGCCGGACACCGGGCGAAGGGAAAGATGCGAGTAAGTAAACTTAAGCTTTATTTACTCGCCTTCCGTGCCTGTGACATAAGCCGCGTATAACCTCTGGCTGGAGCTACTGATCTGACGCTCTCCTTTTACTCATAGGCAAGTTTTAAATGAGGCAGCACTTATGTTTCTTTTGGCACGCGATACTTCCCAGTCATGGGCAGTATTCTGATAGAGAGACCCGTCGCGGCATTCCGTGTGGCTATGGCGTTACACCTGCTGAGATCGAGGTAGCGGGTTCGAGCGCGGCCGCGGGGTGCCGCATTTCGATGGGAGCGAAATGCAAAAAAGAATCGTGTACTTCCTATACTAGGTGTACGTTAAAGAATCTCAGGCGGTCAAAATAAATACGGAGTCCTCCACCGCATACGACTTGCCTGCATCATAACCAGATCGTGTTTTCGGTACGTAAAAACCCCGGAGTTTTATTTTTGTTTGATATGCAAGACGGTGTTTTTCATTTTTTAGCGCCCTTTCGCTTTATATTTTTCTTGCATATTCAAATCTTAAACGTCCGCAAACACACACACGCCATCACGTTTGCACGCACATACGAGCATTGTTTATCGTGGCAGTCTAATCGAAGTCGTTCCATTACAAAACCACTGAAGAAGCGTCGCGGTAGGGGAGGCAAAGTCGGGTGCCGCGCTGTCACGGGGGTGATGCGCGCACGATGCTGTGTAATAGCTAACGAAGCCTGCGTACAAATGAGAGGGAGTCATTTAGAAAAAATAATATTACTTAAGCTGTAGGGCGGAAGCTTGTTTTTCTTTTGAAGCATTTTTGTAAGACAATTTGGCAAAACAACTACGCACACTTAATTAACGTTCCATCAGAAACGTTCCTTCTGTGATCCTATATAGACGTGTTAGTTACGCCGGCTTCACTGCCTCGTAACGTGTACTGCTTATCGCCGTATATACGACCGCGGTGACGAGCGCAAGTGCGTGGTACGAGTACACTCTTAAGAAAGAACTAGAAGGGGTAGGGAGCTTAGTCCTTTTGGGGACTAACTGATTTGCCACAACCATTAGTCCTTTTGGGGACTAACTGACATGGGATGAACTGTTACTCCCTATGCGCTTACTACTTCGAGGACTAACAGTTGCCCATTTCCGATGCTTCTCAAGGGAGTAACGGTAATTATTTTCCATGCTCTGCAAAGGTGGAATTAATGAAATTAGGCATTTATACCCTAATAAAAAAATTTCTTAGCTGAAAAAAACATCCCCGAAAGTATGATTCGAACTCTAGTCCTCTCGCGCACAAGTCAAGTACTCTAACCACTTCGCTATACGGTGGTCTTTTTTTTTTCTTCTTTATTACATGGAAAACAAAACTGAAGGTATATTACAAAGTGGACACAAATACACAGTTAAAACTCAGGCAAACACACACATGCATCCAACAAGTGCATCCAGCCTGGCGGAGGTTCCTGCGCAGCGTACACACTTCTTACATAAGCAGCACTTTCGCGAAAGAAGGATTCTCCAACAGACGCTTAGAAAAGACATTGACATCACCCCATATTCAATTAGGTTTCTACCGTTTAAGGTTACGGGTGGTCCTCCCTATGACATGTTCATAGTACTTGGTTTATACAGCCTATGGAGATGTAGACTGTGTGATCGCCTCGGCATTTTGCGACTCGGCATTTTGTGCATGCTATGCAGTGAGAGTCTAACGTTTGGTGTACTTGCAACCATAAGCGACTGCGAAAAGAAATCAGCCCGAGTATTCTTAGGGTGATTTAAACGGAGGCACTACGCGATGTACACGTGTAGCGTACTCAAACGGGGCACCCAAGACGACAGAGAAGACCAATTTCTCTGTCGCTTAGCGTGTCCCGTTTGAGCACACATCGCTTCAGTTAAGTTCGTAACCTCCATGGAACGGAAGGAACTTAGGTACTATTGACCAAGAAAAAATTAAATTAAATGATGGGGTTTTACGTGCCAAAACCACTTTCTGATTATGAGGCACGCCGTAGTGGAGGACTCCGGAAATTTCGACCACCTGGGGTTCTTTAACGTGCACCTAAATCTAAGTACACGGGTGTTTTCGCAGTTCGCCCCCATCGAAATGCGGCCGCCGAGGCCGGGATTCGATCCCGTATTGACCAAGAAAATCTAGCCGTCTATCAATGACCTGCGCGTTTAATGTCTATCGCTCACTTATGGTGTGCGCACGAAGGGCATGGCTCTTCACATTCCAGCTTTTAAGTTTCACACAATTTTCTCACGAAGAGGCAAGGCGCTTCTTTGTATGTAGTCCAATAGACAGTGCACGAACTTCGAACTATTCGCGATTTATAGACAATGCCGTTTTCGCCGCATCGCTCCACGACCCGGACGAAAACACCGGAGTGCATGGGGAGTAACTGTTGTCGTTAATCCTCTCGTTGCTCTTTTTCCGACCAGGGGCTAAACACTTGCTCTCCGAAATTTGCACACGGCACGCACATTCATGCAGTTAGTCCTTTGAGGGACGAAAGTGCCCTTTTTAGGTCTAACGGCCCAGTTACTCCCGTTTTCCCCGGGATTTTTCCTATAGTGTAGTTAGTAATTGCTAGTCTCAGTCTTCGTTATACGCTACGTTTCTTTATTCTGTGCCCTGTTTGCGTTGACTGCGAGTTTATCCTCTATTGTCCGCGGCACGTATACTTGCGGACAATGACGGAACTCGGCATCGCTTTTCGCTCATTGTGTCATCAGCCCACGCGCCTGTTCTGGCTTTGCAGAAGCCTTTCGTTGGTTCTAAATCCTTCGTCCTACGCGCGCGTTTAAAGCTGCTACCCACGGCGCGGAAAATTATCGGGAACACAATGGGCCGCCTATCCCGTGTTGTATAATGCTGCGTAGGATACGAACTGGTATTTCGAAATGAGTGCATTAGCAGGTGAACAGCAGGACTCGGAAGGAGAGGAGCTTGTAGGACTTTGCGATTCGAAAACTGTTTCCGGCGGCATTGTGCGATTGCACCATGAGGATTTATGGTATCTCTGTGGTGAAAATAGCTCATTTTTGGGAACTTCGATATAAAGCATAGCTTGAGGTCGCGAAGCTCAGCTGAGCTTGACCGTTGTCCCAGGAGGTGCCACGTGCGCGTTTCACGTAGGTGGACTCGTGTTCCCGGCGAGAGGGTGCGCGACGGTCTTTGGTATTTTGTGACGTCAGTAGCCAGCGTGCAACACGTGGTCTGAGGAGTGTTTGTTAGGTCAGTATTAGCGAGAGTATACGCCTACTCGTAAGTTGTATTCGAGCTAATATTGACTAACTATTATCAATATAATAATCTGTGGGCCTCCTAGAAATACCTCGCGACCGCTCTCTTATGCACTGAAATTTACAATACAGACGTGTGACTAGTCATTGCGTCTTAGTAAAAGCGATTTACCTTACATCAACGTAGCCACTTCGAACGGAACACCGTCAAGTCAGGCCTGCTTCAAACTAGGCTATATACTGGAGCCGATAGTCGTGCACATGCATGCACCATGAAGCTGCCGCGTTACCACGTTACTATAGAGCTGAAACGTTACTATAGGCTTTCCGTCGCCTTCATGTATATTGCAAAAACACTCGTGTAGCTTTCTGGGCCGATGACGAGTCAGGCCATGCTCCCGGGATCTTAGCTTCGGTAAAAGGTCTGTCCAGTCAATAGTCCAATCGGCTCAAAGCTACGGGGTCCTCGAGATAATTGGTCCTCGTAGCAACGCACAAATAAATAACAGTGATCCATCTGCCCTCAACAACTCTTGTAAACTCAATTGTGACTTCAATCACTGCATTCACGCCTCGTGGTAGTACGCGTATGGGCTTTGAATATTATAACGATATAGCGCGTCCGGCAAGTGCATTTTTTTAGTGCAGCTATACATTATCTAAGTTTACTGTTCCCTTGGTGCAAAAGCGCATGCAGGGCGCCAAGAGAACGGCCCGCAAACTTTCCTCGCACGGTTACAGCAGTCCGAAGAAAGTGCGTTTTGATTCTGCGATACAAGCAATGCAGATGCACTCTGCATACATAGTGCACTCTGGCCGAAGACGATCGAACTGTGCACGTGGTGCGGGACGAATCCATACGCCGAGTTCTGGCCACCGGTCCCCCGAGTAGGAAATAAATGCGCGCGCGCGACAGCACGCGCGGTTTTGGCGGGTCCACTTATATCTCCCACTGCGTGGCTGTCGTTGCCAGGCTGTGTTCTCCGAGTGGCGGCAACCACCTGTCGCTATAGCGTCGCTTGCGGCCATAACGCGTGCATTGACCGCATACAGAAATGGCGAAGTGAAGAACACAGCGGTACCGCGGAGCTTTGGCGGTGAGAGCGCTGCGAGGCAGTCGTGTCGTTCGCAATCACGCTCGGCGACAAGTGCGACAACGTCGGGATCGTGCCGGCCATGTCTCATATCACATCGCTGGTGCTCGGTGGAAGACGGTTGTTGAGCTTGAGTGCTCGATCCGCGGAGCCTCGCAGGCTTCTTGTTGTCGTTTATCTTGGCAAGTTTGACCATTAAAGGGACGGTCACCCCGCAGTCTTGCCTAAGAGAAAACTGAAAAGGACAGGGAAGAAAAGATTAGCAAGCAGGAGTGAAATCGCGCAACGGTGACAAAATAGGAGCCGAATTCACGAAGCTTTTCGTTGGTACTTAGCCAGGGGCATGCTGCCGTCGCTAACAGTATATATGGAGCACCAGAATTGGCTGGAATTTGCGGTGACGAACAGTTCTATAACGTAAGAACGTTTTGCGAATATAGGCCCAGAGACAGAATTCACAAGGCTTTTCGCTCGCAAGTGTAAATGGTTACCATGGGCCGGTACTGTTCGCTAATAACGTAATAAGTAATATCGATATTTGCCGGCATTCGCTCCTACGAAAAGGGATATAGCGTGCAGGGCAGCCAAACCGGGCGCCCGCCTGGTTAACCTCTCTGCCTTTCCCTGTTTTCCCACTCGTCTCACTCCGGCCAGGACTAGAACCTTGGTGCGCCGCGTGCAATTCCAGCATTCACCCTCCAGCTGATCCGTACAAAGTGCTGCAAAGATTTGCCCCAGCCGCCTACGAGATTATCCGCTAAGCATCTGGCCAGCTGCGCGTCGCTCTGCGCACTGCAGAGACCCCAGAGGCCTGCGCTAACCGTAGATGCTAACCGCGACCTTAATGGTGACCTTTAGTGCGAATAGCATTCGTGACATTGTCTCAGACCAGTTTTCTTTCCGGCTATCTAGCTCTCCAACCGAAAACTAACACGGGTCACTGCTTATGGGCCGCGTAGGTCATTTGCCTCTCTTCGACGAACCTCTTTAACGCCAACTTGTATGTGTCACTGCAGGTATGTGCCACTCTCGAATGAACATCTCTGATGCCGACTTAGGTCACTGGATATGTGGCACAGGGTATGTTCCACTACTCATAATACTCATCATAATATATTAAACATATAAAATATCACCGATTGCACAACCATGATAAGATACATTGATAATAAAATATAATATGTGTATGAAGTGTACATATAGTAAATCCTCATTTAGTGTACATTAAAATAATTTTCCCCTATAAAGAATACTATTCGCATACCTATAGATGGCCATCGTAGATTATTTCTCGAATTTATTTGAAACGGTGATATGAGGCAAGATTAGGCACTACGAAATAAACGATGAAAGAGGCTATTTGCTACTTCATAAAAATTTCCAGGTGTTTGGGAATATATATTTCGTGGAATTTTTGGACTGTATACTTTAAACTACAATCGTTTAGTATGTAAGTACCCCGTATAGACAACGAGAGACGTTTGTGGGCAAAAGCGGTACTCCTTCCCCTGTTACATCTAAATAACAATAATAAAACAAAGTGGCATTGCTTGAAATGCGGAGGATCTCTCTGGTTTCATTTTGTGTATACACAGCTCGGAAGTAGGAGAGAACGACTTCTGAATTTTAAGCTTTGCGCATGCAGCCGATGAGACGAATAAGGGTCTAAAAATTATGCAGACTTCGGAGGGAAGTTAACCGACCCGCTTGTCCGCTCCTAATAGGTACGCAGCTGAAATCGCGAACAGTACATGCCGGCTGCTCTGGTAAGCGGCAAAACACGTTAGTCGACGTACCTTGTCTAATCCAGTGGTACTCCCTTTGGCTACGACATATACACTATTCAATTGGAACATGGTTTAGGCAAGAGATGGGCAACTTCAGGAGTTCTTCAGATAAGGGAATGTACAAATTTTAGGCCTTTAGACGGAAATCAATAGGGAGTCCTAGAAGACAGTACTAGCGTATAAGACGCCAGCCGAAATATCCGTTTGCAGCTAACACCAGAAAATCTGCAAGGGTCGTTATCGCTGCACTAGCATGACAGGAGCAATATTGTGATGTAGGTAAAGAGTAGGAAAAATTGTATTGACAAAATATATACAGAGAGGCCAATGCCAAGTTAGCAGAATAATAAGAAACACGAACGTACTTTTCTGATCGTCATCTTCGTCGTCCTGCTGAGAGCCTTCTTCAGTATACGGGAATGGCCTAGAACAAGATGTGTCTAGATTGCTATAGGCTAAGGAGGACACACAGTCAATCGCTTTGCTGATAACACTATACTTCAAAGCAATTTCGAACCAGAAAGCAAGAGCGGGCTACAATTTTGTTCCATAAAGAATTTTCAAGCAGTCAATCCACAGTAAGTATGCCGCCATGAAATCAGCTCACGAAGGTGTAGTTGATAACATTGGGAAGTAGTCTATAGTCAATTCAGCTTGGGATGTATTAAGACACGACGTGGGATGACACAGCTTACGACGTATTCCAAGGGGCCGTGATGCCCTTCCTACGCCTCCATAGGCGTTGTGTCGCCATCCACCACACAAAATAGGCGACAAATCGCACCGCATTCTTTTCACCAGTTGAACTATCAAAGCTTGTAGTTCCCTCTGATCAAGCGAGCTGCCTATGGGAAACGGATCAGTGCCTCCCTATCCCTGCTTCAACTTGCTGGGCATGTGTGGCACTCAATCATATAGACACGCAGCTCGCGTTTCACATTTTTACTGAGTATTTTTACGAGGCGCGGGGTGTTGTCTCCCACTGCCCCTTTCCCAATGAGCCCTCGGTTGTAGCCTGCTTCCTTTATTTGATTTGTTGTGTCGTGGCTTCACAACTAACTTATACGAAGGCTCTTCTGCCATTACTTCAGAATTCAGGTTTTGACGAGACTCAGTAATTTACCCCGAGTTACTCTTCTGGATGTGCTTTCAACTTAGCGAGTGTGTTTCTCTCTGATCCCTCGTGCACACACATCTGAAGTACAGCGCCTGCCAAGTCCCTGGCTATAGGTTAGCCTCTCCAGTTATCATTACGCTTTCTCTCTCTCTCCCTCTGTCAGGAGTGACGCGGCGCCCGCCGGGTTCTTGAAATTTCCTGGTCCTCGTGGCCACCAACGATTTCACCGAATTGCAGGCGCGTCGTTGCTGCCGTCCTTGGAGCGTCGGACGGACAGGCTACAGGCGCTCGTGTCCTTTCCTCCGCTGCCTGACGCTGGAAAGCGGTGACAGAGTTCGAAACCGAAGGCGGGCAAAAAAAAAAAAAAAAAAAAAGAAAGAAAGGAGATGCGACTGGGCGACAAACGACGACGTTCGACGGATGCGTCGCAGGAGCGGGAATCCGCAAAAGCTTCGCCGCCCGTGCAAAGCGGGTGGCTCGCGGTTCTGCAGCAAAGATGAGACGACGCGTGGGCGGCTTGTGTTTCGAAAGGTTTTGACGCTTCTGGAGCCCATCGTCCGCGTTTTGAAAGCATCCGTCCTCGCCCTGTACAAACGCGCGTTACGTTGGCGTTTTTCTTTCAAAGCTCTTTGAGAGGACGCGGGTTGTCAGCCACGTACAGCAGATTGATGAGCTGGCAATGCGGGCAAAGCAAATCGTTTAATGCGGGGACCGGCTCCCGTGTCGAATTTTGAACTCGTGAAGACTACCGGCGCCGCTTCGGAGAAGAAAAAAAAGGGGGGGGGGAGGGTGATTGCGAAACGGCTCAAAGGAACTGCTATCGAGAAGACGTGTTTATGTGCGGCGAGAGTGGCAGAAACAGATGGAGGAATAGCAATACCCAAGCCCCATGCTTGCGCGAGCGTTAGAGCCGCGAGAACCACAGGGCTGGATAACGATTTCTTGGCCGCTGTCGCGGCGTTTCGCGGGAATGCGTTGGGAAACGACGCGATGATGAGTACGCGAGTGTGTCGTCGACTCGGGCAGCGAATTACCGCTCGCATTTACCGCCGCGCACGCGTGCGCTAAATTCGGACAGTGCTGTTTTCGAATTACCTCGAAGCGTCAAACGAGATTTGAGTTCTTTATTCTCTATCGCGCGCGACAGGATAACGCTTAGTTAGATACGTGGCGGGGAAACCACTGAAGCGAGCGAGCCTCGTTGTGAGGGGCATTCTAAGGACGCATGCGCTGGAAACGTGCCGGCTGTTCCCCTAGAGCTCCGGTTCGCCTTCATCTCATCGGTTCGCGGACGCTTTAGGCTCGGTTCGTGACTCGAGGCTTATGCTCGATCTCGAGCACACAATCATGTGGCCTAGACGCACCTATCTGGGCGCGCTCAAGCTGTGCAGTCTGCAGGCCTCTTGTTTGGCCTATTTACTTAATAAAACTATATAAGTATAAACCTCAGATGTCGCATATTTGTAAGGTCAGGAATGGTACCAAGAATTATCCAAGGCAGTTGTTTTCCCAGCACCATAAAGCAGACGCCGATGAGCTGGCCATTAACCGGCCAAATGCTAGGCAGTCATTTTGTCTACAGCATACTCTTTCGTTTTCTCGCGTAACCAGTGTGAGATCGCAGCGACACGAAGTGTACAACGAAAGAAAGCTCTTATGCGTGCATGGAAGCGACCGGGCACCCAGCATTTGCTGCTAAGTCTGTGATTTCAGAAGTGTCCACGCATGTGAATTCAGAGGCGCGGACGAATGTGCACTTGTAGTGGCAGGATGGAGGCGTACGATACTGAATGCTGAACGCGCGCGCAGTTCTTTATCGGCGTTACCGGGATGGTGAATGGTGACATCTACGAGTTATGGTAACTCCTGACGACACGAGCACTCGAGCGTGTGCAAGCACTCACCTGCATATAGACAAATTGCCGGTAAGTTAAGAATGGCGCGCAAGTGACGGCTGACGGCCTCTTGACTCCTCTATAGGCGGGCTTCCACGAATACGAGGCTAGACAAAGGAGGGCGGGATGGGAAGTGGGGTATGGGCCAGTGTTCTCACTGCTGTTGCACCACGGGGAGAAGAGAGGCTTGAAATAGCGTGCGCTGGAGGGTGGGGGGGGCGATCGGAGCCCCGTCATTTCATTTCCGCGCGAGCGCTCGGAGGAACGTCGCGGCCGTCGCGCCCAGCGCGCGCCCGGCACGGCGTGGACCCGGGCGGCCGCACACCTCGGGAAGCGCTGCCAGGAGGGCTTCAGGAAAAGCGCGGGATGGCCGAGGGCGCTTTCACACAGTGCGCGCAACAGCTGCTTGCCCCCTGGGTGCGACACCGCGACTTCGAGGCTCTCCTGGCTCGCTGTCTTGGCGACAAACGCGCGCGTCATTCAGCACGCGGGCGGGAAGGTGGGGAGTGCGCCTGGAGAGGGGGTGGGACGAAATGGCGCATTCTAAGAAATGTGCGCGCTCGTTTAATTTCGGCGCGTTCGTGCGCTGCGATGACTTGAGGTACAGTTATCCTGCGGTGCCTTTGAGGATGCCAAGTTTTTATTTTTTCCTTCATTTTTGTGGCCGTGTCATTCGAGTGAGGTGGCAGTTATGACAAGTTATTCGTCGTATTGCTGAGTGTCGTTTTACTTTCTGCCGATGTTCGTTTCCAACAGACTATCGCTGTTATTAAGTTGTCGCTCGGGGCGAGACGCGCTTCAGTATACCCGAAATTTCTTCAGGTTGATTGTGGGTTGCCAATTCTATGGCGAAGGAGGCGATTGTGGTCACGTGGTGCTGACGAACAGGGGAGCACATTCTCGATTATACGGGGGGATCATTTTTAAGATTTTATGGAATTTTAAAGATCGCCTGTTGCAGATAATTCTAGTCTTTGAGCTGGTTTGTTCTTAGAGGCGGACATTTGCACGAGAAATTGAAACACATATTCAACTAATGTACGAAAAGTCGCTGTATAGTTAACTTCTTGATCAATCGCTTTGCGGCACATATTGCACTTGGCGAATTGTAGCCGGTGAACTTCCGAGGCGTATCCACTTGGAATGAATTTCCAGAATAGCAGCAGTTTGGAGATACGCGCCATCAAACTCGCCGCAAAAATGCGCCCTTGTTCTATTACTTTTTTTTTAAACAAAACGCTCTTTTATGCATTAAAGCACAAAAGTAACTGGAACGCCTATGTATTTCACCCCACAGTTTGGGAAATATTATCTCGAAACTGGTGTCATCGTGGAGATTCACTTCAAGTGGATATATACGTCTTGCAAGCTGACTGGCTACAATTCGTAAATTGTTATATCTGCATTAACGTAACGAATTAAGAAGCACACTGGTCAAATTTTCTTAATCAACTGAATATGTGTTTCGATTTCTCGTGCTAATAACGTCCGCCTCTTCGAATAATTCAGCTCAACAACACAACTTATGCTATCTGCCACAGACGATCTTTAAAGATTCCGTAGGACTTCTAAAAATTATCGCCCCCTTATACGTGCGAGCACCAGCCAATAATCTTCGATGTACGGTCTCTAATTATTAAAAATGGGGGATTCTAGACGCTATCACGCTTCCCGCTGGTCAAGTTTCACGACAATGGCAGACAAAATAAAACTCCCCGTATGATCATGGATAGTAGCCTAATGAACTAAGGTTCGCTAATTAAATTTCTAACTGCCAAAGTGGGGCATCAATGTCAGTCGTACATTTGTTGATTATGCCGGGCCCACAACAAATGATATTTCAAAATAAGGCACGTGCACAGCGCTGCGGCTGGCATAGGGAAGTCTTCTCGGGCGCATTAGTGTAACATGTGGTTTCTTGTTTAGTGTGCACTTCCTTCGCGATGGGCTTATATCCTTACTCTGCACTATCTCCGGGAACGGCCCATATTTCTCGTTGCCACACTTCCTGTTCCGGTTTTAGGCGCACGCCGTTTGTGCGAGCGCATCCGGGTGTAGTTTCTACATTTGTGCGCTAGTTAATCATTGTTACCGCTCCATAGATAGCTCTACGCTAACTTGGTGCGTCTTTTTTTTCTTCGAAGCTTCATTTCAACGCCTTTTTCGTTGTCCTACGTTCACTAAAACGGCCTGAAATTTCGACAAAGGTGGTCGGAGAGTGGCCGCCCGATACCAAGATCCCACAAACCCCAAATCGATCTGAAGGCTCAAAGGAATACCTTGTCTTCGAAACGGATCCGCATCACTTCGCTCACGAAATCGAGAGCGCCAGGTGCGCGCGTAATTCGTAATTCCGCCTTAAAGTTACGTCACCTAGTGGCGTGAGGACACGTGACACATCGCGCCGGCTGGATCCCCAAACTAATCTAATCAGCTGGCGGCCGGCCCTTGATTCGTGCTTATGAGCTGAAAACTGGGGCGGAATCTTATAACGGTTCGGAAAACGAACCGTTCCCTTCGCCGCTTACGTAATTAAATGGGCCACTCCCAAGCCGGTGGTGGAAGAAGGGGAGCACGCGACCAATAGACGAGAGGGTTCCGCCTCTGAAGCGTACGTCATCATATGACGAGCTAATCGACAAAGTGCAGGATGTTTCTGCGTGCCGATTAAATATAAAATATAAATGAAACATTATACGGCAAGTACTAAAGTATAAACGTGCGGTGCCGGGCTTTTCGCAATGCTTGAAGTAATTTATTGATGTCATTACTTTTATTCTGAGCCGACAGGTGGTATTGCAAGCCTAAATGAGTTGGCAGAGTTCCTACCGGGAGATTGAAGATGCCCGCACTAGAAATGCACTGCCAGCACTTCTTAAGTAGCGAGCGCAACAAAACCGCGAACTGGTTCTTAGGGCCAACTTTACTAGCTGACTATATCAATTTTCCTTCTTTTTTTCGCCCTGCGTCATCGGCTCTGACATATCTACCTCACGGCGCGTCCCTTATAAGAAGCAATGGAACTTGAAATCGAACGTTACGATATACGGGCCCTACATTGCCTGGGTGAAGTAAAATCGAAGAGCCTGGTGCTGATGGTGCGCGCTGTTCCGTGAAATTGAGGGCGAAAGTGCAGCACTCCCGAACTAGAGCGAGAAGGGCAGCCAAGTAAGAGATCTCCACAATATCTTCCCGTCCTGACTGTATAGTTTTATCAGCCGAACAAAGGAAGCGCTGGATCAGCCTAGCTTGAATCTTTCTGACTGCTGAACGGTGATCTGCAAGCTATTCACGCTGGCGATAGCACTGGGAATTCGATCTCACCATGCAAACATCTTGGGTTTGAAGCGGAGGTCACGGGAAAGCTGACCCAGCGCTTCTACCGGCCAACACAGTACTTGCGAGAGCAACTTCGTGGACAGTGTCGGCAGCAGAGATCTAGGCCATTCCAATGAATGATTCGCTTCCGACCGACCTCTGGGAGCTGCAGGCCGGTGGCGATGCACCGCGGTGCGCAATTCCTTCCTCTGCTTGGCATGACCACTGGTACGCTTGCACCCGAGTCTCCTCCAGTTTGTAGCGTAGCCTGCAAAAGGTCTACTTAGAAAGCCGGCAGGGGCGGCGCAAATAATTATCCGTCATTTTTCCGAACACGTATCGCACATCCAGCCGTGGTCGATACCGAAAGAGCAACGCCAAGCAGACGACAAGGCCAAGTGATAGCCTCCGAAGCAACCAACGCACGTGCGCGCGACGCCCGCGTGTCTCCTGGATTGCGCGACCAGGGCGCGCGGCCAGGGTCGCAAGCCAACAGCCGAGCCACAGCAACGGAACCCAAAGCGGACTACCCCTTCGCCGGTGCCGCTCTTAGTCAACGACGGATTCGCTTTGAAAGTGACTGACAGATGCGCGACGTGACTGTAATTTGCGGTGCCGCCCCGCTGTCTCTGACGCAAGCAAAATCTTGACCAATCAGGTGATGCCAAGTGAACGGCCCCCTTCCGAACGGTTTTAATATTCGGCCCCTGGAAGCAAACATACATTAGTGCTGGGGTACCATATTCTGGACGCTGTGAAAATCCGCTGTTGAAGACTTTATTTTCGACGCAATCTAAACGCGTGTTCCTGATGCGCTCGGTTTCAATTTCGAAGTGAGGCGGAACTTTATATACCTGCCAGTGTGGTTTGTGAAAGCGTATTTTTCGTCAGTTTTAAGAGCAGATTTGTTAAGAGCTCGCCATTAGCAACAAACGTTCCTTCGGCATTGGCGGCGTAACATATTAGGCAGTTAGTTAGCGAATCTTAGTTATTTAGTCTGCTGCATGATTTTGTCCGCCCTTGTTGCAAATATTGAACAGCAAAAAGTATCGTTATGTCTCGATTCCTCTGTTTCTAATAATTAGGGACAGCCATCGCCGAAACAACCGGCACACAGTGGATGAAGTCGGACCGTAAGTTCGACGACCGACGAACGTGCTATTCGCTGTCGTTGTCGTTCGAGCGTTCCTTGTTTTTCGCGGCACTATTTCCTGCCATACAGGGTTACAATTGTAGTACATTTCTAGAAGTGTTTGGTTCTTCACCGTCAAAAAATAATTTAAAAAACTGACAGTATATAGTTCCTGTATAGAGCAGCGTACGCTGAAACTTCTCGTTGCAACAACAGCGCCGTATAACACACATCCTAGCGAGCGGAAGAAACGTTATTTTTCTTCAGTAGCACATGCTTCACTTTTGTGTCCGCAAGTTCACCGATTACCTTGAGGCAGGTGCGTCCAGCTTGTGACCGGACTGGGCACTGGAGTGTTGGAGCGCACGCTCTTCTCGTGACTGTCACGGTCACCATGGACCGAGTATCATGGAGCTGGACGCATCAGGCTAAAGCAAACGTTCATACAGGCGCGCATCACGTATGGCTCAAAGCGCATACGTGCCATTTTCGTTGGCTCCCTGCCGGGCGGCGTCAGAATGTCTTCGTCATCCATCCTTGTCCCTCTTTCTTTCCCTCTTCCTTTTACCCCAGCACCGAGTAAGCAGTCTAGAGGGATGCACACCTGAGATCGACCCCTGCCTTTCTTGTCAATAAGCTAGCTCTTTCTCTCTCTAGTTGCACGCTCCAACTGCCGCAGCGCGAACTGACCAACGCTTGTTTGCCACAAATAATCCCCGACGGGCTTTTAATATGAATAAAATGTAGGTATAGTGGTCCAGCTTAAACGAAGTGACGGAATTCACTGCTACAATGACGGAAACAATCGGTGAGAAAATGAAGTCGTGGAAGGCGAAATGAGGAGCGAAGGCGAACAAAAGGCTGTGGTACTTGGCAGTTCGCTTCGAAATAAATCCCGAGTGCAGTGACTTCGCGCTAATTGCGCCTTGATTTAGACACGAGGTTGAATCGAGACCGTCTATGTAGCGACAGCGCCGAACGACTGGTATATATATGCGTAGTCTTTCGAAGCAGTTTTTGGAAATCCCAGTTTTAGCCGCTCGTATACAACTGCCGTTTACAGCGCAGAAGTCGTGAATATATTTAGAACATCGCAGGTTAATGAATTTGCTATATAGGACTTCGTGGCGCACGCTTTTTCTTAAAACACTGTAGGCATTTATACTTTCAACATTTTGCGCGATGCACTGAAGTTATTATAGGAAATCGACGAGCTCTTTCTAAACCCCAATCACTGTGAGAACGTGTTGCCGTCTCCGTTGACACCCACGTAATGTCCCAAAAAGCAGCACTTGCGCTTAATAATCCGCCTTTGTTGTTCACATCTGTAAAACGGGGACCTTGCACATCGCTCGGCCTTTATTACTTCCATGGAGGCACGCTGAATGACATCTCGTTAGAACACATTATTCCAATATTGTTGTTTGTTGTAATGTTTTAAGTTATGAACTATGGATGGAGGAAATGCTAAAGGGATGCATTACCTCACGCTTTCGCTTTTACAGCGAAGCTCTACTACCTGTACACCCCCAATGCGTTTGTCGTGTCCGTTGGCAAAAATGTGGGCCGATCCCTGAGTTCCGGGCCGAACCGCGGTGAAGGTGAAACAGGCTTCAAGCACTTTGCCAATAATAATAATAATAATAATAATAATAATAATAATAATAATAATAATAATAATAATAATAATAATAATAATAATAATAATAATAATAATAATAATAATAATAATAATAATAATAATAATAAATAGATCAAAATTTCCATGCATTTTTGTGTCTGCGTCAACAACAAGAAAATGTGAGGTAGGCCGATCCCGGAGATATGCAATACTGGGCCGACCCGCGGCGGAGGTGAAGCAGGCTTCAATTACTCCGCCCCTAATAATACTAATATTAATTGATAATAAATAAATAAACCAAAATGCATTTTTTTCACGTCGATTGGTATACTGGAATCGTCTGTGAACAGCACATGGATTCACCACCAGGAGGCACTGGCCTATACGCAAAGGATAAAATCTATGTACAGCCATACTCCCTTGACTCGGACTCGGACAATGCCACCGACTGTGGGGATGTTTGTGCCGTACAAACGAAAGACGGAATTGCGATATCCATTGTGTATATTTATCTCCAGGCACACTGAAGTGTGATATCGAGAAGTTCACGACCACGTACTTCGCATGGATTAGCCGTGATGACACTAGAACTGTGATCATCGTTAATTGGTGACTTCAATGTGGTCATTTCAAAACCAGACATGAAATGGCTCACTGAGTTTGTGCGAGGAGAGCTTGGTTTGAAGCGCCGCACCAATCCAGGCCACTCAACTGCTCAACTACGGTCGTGTATAGATTTAACTTTAGCCAAGATTATGTCTGAGGTTGTAACCAAAACTGTATATCACAGCAATCGCAAAGCTCGCATCCGTTACCAAATGATGAAAATAAAGACATGCACTCGCGTCTAACTCTGTGTGGTGTGCTACAACTTCGCTGGCCATCCACCTTCACAGAGAGGAATGACTCCTCAATTCTTTATCTCGCACTGCCGGCCAAACACGTGACCTCTGAGACTCAGCGTATTGGCTGATAAATTTGGGCTCCCGGTAATTATTTAATGGATGCGTGCTATTGTTTGCCTGCCCTGCCGCAGCTCTATATTCCTGCGGAACGCGAGTACCGCCGCGCGCTTTGACGTCACGGTCACATGTTGGGACGCCTCGATTGGCTTCAATCGTATTGCGCAATGCCCCCCTCCCCCCCCCCCCCCCCCCAAGTTATTTCCTTTCTCCGTGGTATAAACATAGCTTCTGTGTTTTTTTTTTTTTCTTCAGTAACTTACTTGGTATTGGGGGCGCAGAGGGGCCGGTTTCTTGTATTCCCTTTCCTGACTATTTAAGTTCCCGAGAAAAGAGGTCACGTGCACGATTCGCGAGCTATCTATATCGGGTTTTTCGCACAACTTACAGAAGTTAACAGTATATGGTCTTTCCTAGCGCTCAACAGACCAATGACATGATATCGATCGTAGTAGAATTGAGCAAACCGTAATACATATATTTCTTTCAGTGCGCACCCGCCGTAGTTGCTCAGTGGCTATGGTGTTGGGCTGCTGAGCACAAGGTCGCGGGATCGAATCCCGGCCACGGCGGCCGCATTTCGATGGGGGCGAAATGCGAAAACACCCGTGTGCTTAGATTTAGGTGCACGTTAAAGAACCCCAGGTGGTCAAAATTTCCGGAGTCCTCCACTACGGCGCGCCTCATAATCAGAAAGTGGTTTTAGCACGTAAAACCCCATAATTTAATTTTTTTTCCTTTCAGTGCGCGTATAACTAATGAGCAAAATAAATTGTGAAACCATAAAGCGTTGACCTAAGTACATAGGTGGTATTTGAAAAAGAAAGAAGAAAGCGCGTTTTTAAACACCTGATGGCGATGTTTAAGCGAAGTTAATTGTTATAAAGATGTCCTTATCTTTTTTTTTTGTTTTCGTTTTGGGTTTTGTACAAAGCTTCTAATAATAATAATATTTGGGGTTTTACGTGCCAAAACCACTTTCTGATTATGAGGCACGCCGTAGTGGAGGACTCCGGAAATTTTGACCACCTGGGGTTCTTTAACGTGCACCTAAATCTAAGCGCACGGGTGTTTTCGCATTTCGCCCCCATCGAAATGCGGCCGCCGTGGCCGGGATCCGATCCCGCGACCTCGTGCTCAGCAGCCCAACACCATAGCCACTGAGCAACTACGGCGGGTGAACAAAGCTTCTAAATGGTGGTTTCGAAGTACGGTAAGCTGAGCTATTGTGGTCGTTCTTTTTTTTTTTTTTTTTGCTGCTTTGTGGTTCAAAATTAAGGCGCTCCGCGTCGGTTCGCCTAAACATTTTTGGCTAGTTTACAGAGAGACAGAGCAACACTAGTGGGGCTGTACATCTTAAAAATATTTTGTTCGCATATTAGGAGTGCTATAATTATATTATTTTTTCAGAAATTAATGTTCTTGAAATTCAGTAATGCTGATTTCGCGGCTCTCTTATAGCTCCAGTTCAATCCTTGCGCATTGATTAAAAACTATGACCTATTAACTAGTTTGCGGTTAAAATAGTTAAACGTCCCAAGCAGGCGCTATCCAAATCTCGTGGCGTCACGATGAGCCAGCGTGGTAACTTCAGCCCGTCTTTCGTTGTTGCGACCTTTCCGGCTTACCAAGCTTCCACGTGGCATAGACTGACGTAGGTGATAATCCGGAAGTGTAATTTACGAATACACGTTACCTACATGCCCTTTACTGTTTCTTTTAGGTTGTTTGCTTCGTATGGCATCAGACCGACAGTCAGGGCTGCGCTGGGTCGTATATCTCTGAAAGGTGTTTCCAGCGAACGAGTCCCACGTGCTAGATGAAACAAAGTAAAACGACAGACTTTCGTTGCTATCTCTATGCTGGCCGAAATAAACATTTGGAGAGAGCGAGAGAGATAGAATCGGAGGACACGTAAGCACTTCTTCATGAGTTGTGAGTGCGAAAGCATAAATGTCCAGTTGGACGCCGCTGAGCGGTCCTTGAGTTATGAGCTCCTCGCGGGCAAGCGAGCGCGTTGAGACGCTAAGCGCGTGCTGGTTTGGTCTTATCGAGGCGCAGTTAGGACGCAGGGCAGGGCTTGCGCGGACAAGGAACGCGTGGATAGCACAAGCTTCCGAGAGCGAGGGTGACGTGGCGTCGTGGCAATGCCCTCTTCCCTCATGCGACACCTGGCGCGTTATCGCGACAGCACGTGCTTCTTTTTGCACCTTCTGCTCCGTTGAGGCGCGCTCGTGGCGTGCTCTCGCAACCAAAGGGAATTTAGGTACCGTTTTTCGCTTGTGCAGAATACAGACGCCATATTTTTTGCACAATGGGCTAATTCATGCTATCGCACCAGAAACAAAAATAACATTTATTATTCCCAAATGAACTAAGGCCCCAGCATGGGCCTCCTGGTAGGATCAGGCCTCCTCGTCCAGCACGCTCTTGACGTGCTACACCAGAAGCGGCTACCACAGTTTTTCAAACTTTCGCTGGGAGAGTGCACTCCTCCCATCTACCGGGACGCTTATTGGGTGGTAGCTTAGAAACTATTTTATTTTTGAAGATGGAGTTGGCGCGGTAATCCCACAAGGTGCGTTTATTTGATGGACAGACCCCATAGTGTTTGCAAGTGGTCTGCGTGTTTGCAAGGCCTGGGTCCTTGTCAATATAATGCGTGCAGTGTGGTCTGAGTAATGTGTGTGTGTTTGTGCATTTCGTGTGATCGAAGCGTCTTCTCACTTATGCGCGAAGGATGGCGTGTTGAGAAGTGATGATGCTTCCCTACGAGACTTCAAAAATATATTACTTTTCGGTCAGCTGCGCCTTCCGCTCTTTTCTGTGTGTGTAAGTGAGTTCTACAGGTCAAAGGAAACGAGGTCCCGGATTCTCTGCGTGGGAGAGCTGGTGCGACCTTAAATTTCCTCGCAATCCTTGATGGCCCGGAATCCATCGTACACGCGTTTGTAGAAGGGAGTGAGCTTGCATGCGAGAGAAAACATGAAACGACGACAACTGGCGCTAAGAAATTCTGAGTAGCAAGTGCTGTGCTTTCTCAACTCCAACAGCGCACCCTGAGCACGTCAGCAGCGCTGCATCTCTGGCGGGTGTACTGCGGATGCATGCGTGAAGTATGTTCTAACGGGGTCACGCAAAAAAAGAAATATATGAACGTAGTTGGTCCTATAGAGAGACAAAAACGCGTGCCGAGAGTATAGTATTGAAACGTCGTAGGCTGCCCATTTTTGGTTCTACTTGAGCGAGTGATGGGGATAGTAAAATAAAGTGCAGGGGAAAACGGTCGAAGAAAATGGAAGAACGTCAAACAAGAGAAACGCGTTCCAGGCTATACTTACGAGGGCGTAATGAAAAGCAAACGCTGGCAGGCGCCCTTGGCTGCACGAGTCTGCAACAAGATTGAAGTTCAAGAGACGAGCTTTCCTTGCGTTTTCCGCGCTGACGTTCGGCGGAGTTTGCCCGCGTCCTTTCTGCTTGCTCGGACGCGGTCGATCCACCCGAGTACGTAAGTATATTGGAAGTCGTGCATCATTTTGATATATATATATATATATATATATATATATATATATATATATATATATACGCACACGTGCTCGTGCTCAGACACGCAATATATATATATATATACGCACACGCACACGTGCTCAGACACGGAATAAAATCAGCAAGTGCACATAAGCTTCCGAATCATGCGAATTTATCGGTGCTCTTGTACGACACGCGCTGTAGCGCGCCACTCTTTCATACGGCTCCTGTTTGCCAAGTCGTCCACATACGAGCGGCAGACGATGCGTTTCTAAAAGAACTCGCCAAGTCTTGGCGGAGTGTTGTTTTTGTACCTCTGGCGATTTCTGTGAAATCTCCAGTGTATCTATCAGTCGTCGCGCCTAGTTCGCTAGCGATGGAAGTGGACCGTCCAGGGCGTTTGCCGGAACCGGTGGCGTCATCGACGGCCGCCTCCAGGAAACGGATCAGGCTACAGACTGACAGCGACAGCGAAGGCACCCATGTCTACTCGCTCAGCAGCGAGGACCCTTCTGATGACGACTTCGAACTTGTGCGCAGTCGCAAGGCGAAGAGAAGGAACACCAGGACCTCTTCGTCCTCCAGTATACGCTCTTGGAAAAAAAAAAAACATAGTCTCAACTGAATCTATTCGAGATGTATCTGCTCGTCGCTCATATGATGACCTTTTGGGTGGTAATACGGACTCTCTTGGAAATACAGTACCGGCAACTTCCTCACAGTACCGGTGACTCTCCCGCAAGAACTACTGATGCGTATGTATTACTCCCAAAGCAGGAGTTGATGCGACTACCTCAGTTGTCCATGCAAGTACCCCTTGGTGATCAGCGGATCGAGCCCCTTTGGAATGGCAACAATGACCCTTCCTAAGGCAGTCTTCTGAAGACCGACAATGGTGGTGTACATGGCTACCATGGCAAGCGTTGGTGAAACTACCTCCTGGTACTTAACCGGACCCTTTGCAGCAACTGCTGTGACCTCTGCCTGGGTATTAAATAGGCTATCTCTACGCTAAGATGGAAGCTCACCACATATTATATTTTAGTTTGCATGTGCAACAAATGCCTAGTTATCCAGCAGCTCTCAGCCACCATTATATCTTGTGATAAACTGCAATACCATAAACAACTAAAAAAAGAACACTGAGCACATAGCACTACAGTGAGTGAAACACCAAAAACAAAAATTGGTACTGTATACTGTTGGGCTATGCGGAGCCCCGACGCCAGCACCATCTTATTTATGCCAGTCATACCCAACGGAAACATGAAGCGGCTTAATAGGCAATCTGTCTCGATTCAGCTGGAGACCGTGGTGCCGAACGAAATCCCGGACATTAAAGTGAACGCCCACAAAAATGTACTGACGATTGGTGTTCTGCATGCGGGTGCTCTTAGCGCCCTACGCAAGGTAACATATCTTGATGGCATGCAGGTGCGCTATCGCATCCCGCTGGTCTCTGATGTCATCACCGGCGTAATATGCGACGTATGCTTGACCATCCTCAGCAATGACCTGACGATTCTGGTTAAAGCAGCGAGTGATCATGACGTCATTATTGATGCCTTGCGCCCGGGCAACTCACGTTGCGCGAAGATTGTGTTCAAGGGCAGCTGTCTACCGTAGCACGTTAAGGTAGTCCACTTTCATCTCCTATCTGGCCTTTCATTCCGAAGCATCTGCAGTGCCGCAACTGCATGAAACTAGGACACGTGAGCAGCGTCTGTGAGAACGAAACAGCGTGCCCCCGCTGCGCTGAGCCACGCGTATCGGATAAATGTGCAGCCACTGTCATGAAATGTCCGAACTGCCACCGATCTCGTGAGGCTTCATCAAACGACTGCCCAAAAATTAAGAAATTGTTATCTTAAAAGAAATGTCAAGAGTTCATTCCTCCCATCGAGAAGCCGCCGCTAAAATCAGGAAGCGACACTCCCGTCGCCGACGTTCTTCAAGGAAAGCTGCGTCGGTGACGCGTGTGAAACGTCTACTGTCGCCTCCTCCACTGCCACGCAGGCCACGCACATAGGAAGCTCCACAACCCTAGCATCTCCTGCCGGCGAATTGACTGAACAGGATCGGCTAAAGGTTATGATGATGCGATCGCTAACGAATACGATTCGCATGCTACTGAACAAGCTGCAGACACCGGCAGCTCAAAGCGCATTGCAAATACTGGATGCACCGAATCCAGTACTTACAAGCCTCGTATATGCACCATGGCTCACCCAAAACGTTCTTTTCGCACTGAAGTTAGAAGTGCGACGGTGTTTCAAAGGAATACCAGAGGCTAGTCCCGCATCTCAGATTTGCACCAATTTGTCTTGAAGAATCGGTTTCTTGTACTTGTTATTTGCGAACCGAACATATCAACTCCGTACAGATTATTTGGTTACGAAGTTCTTGTATCTTCCACATGCGAGGAGCGAAGCAGCGTTCTCATTTACATCAGCACGGACTAGACCTACATTTCGCATACTGTTCAGCCTCATGACTACAACCAATACGTATGCCTCTGCATCAGAAAGAACAAAGTGTCTTTCACTATTCTTGGTTGTTAAATCTCCCCATCAAGGCACTTCGACTGTGAAAGACTGAAATATGCAATAAAGGAAAGCGATGGCCCCTGGGTCATCACTGGGGACTTCAATGCGCACCACTTGTTTTGGGGAAGCACCAAGACAAACTCCAGGGGAAGGAATGTTGTGTCGCTTGCCTCTGACTATGACCTCTGCATCATGAGCGATGGTAGCCCGACGTATCTGCGGGGTCCTGCGCACTCGACTTGACTTTAGTGTCACGGATCTTCACGTAACACGTTAAATGGTTTTGCGACATCAAGACTCACGGGAGTGATCACATTCCCACATACATAAAGATTAATGGGCTCACTCGGTCTTTCTCTTGAGGTGTCTTGAAGAGCAATGACTGTACTGTGTCTGCGTCGCTTATGAAAGAAGCCTGTCGGAAAGATTTCGCGGGCAACGTCGACGACACCATCGCAGAAGCAATGAAAGTTGCCAAGTGTTTATTATCGCTGTCGTCAAACCGAATTGATTTCGACATTGAACTTGAGAGACTTCGTGCGATTCGACGGCGTGCATAGAGCGATTATACAGACGCACTAAATCAATTTATGATCTCAGAGACGCGCGACGCATTCAGAAGAAAGTTCATAAACGTAAGCGTAAGCGTTCATAAGCGTAGCATAAACAAACTAGAGTGAGCAATGGAAGACATTCTGTGACTCACTGGACCCTCGCAAGCCGCTTTCACACATCTGGAGGACAGTCCGTAGTCTTCGTTCATTCCCGCAACAACGACACCCATTCGCAGCTTTGGCACTCCATTATGGCCAAACTGAGCTTGGTAGTTTTCATAAAAAAGCTCTAAAAACGAAGACTAAGTCGAAGGAACACATATGACAAAACTGGCGCTTTGTGTTTCTTCGACTTCGTATTTGTCTTTAGCGCTTTTTTATGAAAACTGTCAAGATGAACCAACTCGCCCAAATCGAGGTATTGTTGAGCCTGGTGTGGCGGAGAAATTCGGTGCTAGAGTCACTGGCGAGCCTTTCAACACCAACGTTGATGTGAGTGACCACCCTGCGGCTCGGGTACCAGAAATGGACGTGTCCTTTACTATGAAAGAACTCGAAGCTGCCCTGGCCGTTTCTAAACGATCATCCTCTCCAGGCCCTGACGGCGTCACCTATGCTGCCCTGGTACACCTTGGACAAGAGGCAAGAGTTTCAACAACTCGTGGCACAGAGGTACAGTTCCCCGGCAATGGAAGTTAAGTCGACTGGTACCTTTGCTAAAGCCGGGAAATTTTTCGTTGTACTTGACAGCATATCGCCCTGTCGCTCTCGCCAGCTGCATCGGAAAGGCGATGGAAAGGATGGTTTTTGCACGTCTAGAATGGTATATCGAGCGTTACAATATCTACCCCGCTTCCATGGCAGGCTTTCGTAGGGGTCATTCCTCATTTGATAGTATCATTGACCTGACAACGTCTGTGCAACAAGGGAAAAGCCGTAAGCGCATGTCAGTTGCGCTCTTTCTCGACGTGAAAGGCACGTATGACAACGTTGCAAATGACGCCATCGTCAACTTCCTGGGAACTATTGGAATCGGCGGCCGCATGCTTCGCTGGTTATCCGACTACATAACTCGCCGGATGTTTTTTATGCAAACAGAAGATGGCCCAATAGCTGATTATTATACCTACTGCGATGTGCCTCAAGGAGGAGTATTGAGTCCCATGTTGTTCAATGTGACTCTCATTGGGCTAGCTGAAGTTTTACCTAAAACAATCTACCTCTCGATATACGCAGATGACATCTGCCTTTGAACTTCTGCGGTGACTTGCCTTCATGTTCGCGCGCCATTGCAGTGGGCAGCAACTTTGACATCAGCATACGTTCATACACAAGGCTTGACTGTATCGATAGAGAAATGTGCACTGATTGCATTCTACACGGGAAACTGTGACACCAAACCCAGTTTCCATTATTGGACACACTATCACCTATGGAAAGACTCATCGATTCTTCGGTGTACTAATCGACCGAAATCTTTCCTTGAGTCCTCATTGCACGTACCTGAAAAAAAAAAACTGTTGCCGATTGCGCAGGTACTGAGATTCACGTGCGGGAAAACATGGGGTACATCTGTATCCTCCATGCCTCACTTGTACAGAGCTATATTCCTAGGGTATTTACGCTATAGCCTTCCAGTGTTGTCCAGCACGTGCAAGTCAAATATTCGCTCATGGGAAAGCTTAGAGGGCCAAGCATAGTGCACGTGTTCAGGTCTTCCTCGGTGTGCGTCAACAACTGCAACAATCGTGATCGCCGAAGATCATCCCATCCAAACATACGTTGCTGTGGATTGTCTCAGGACGCATATCCGTCATCTTGCTCACGTCCCTGATCATCACTTGGCGTTCTTGCCATCGCAGAGACCTCGTGCAACGTTTTATGAAGTTATAATCCCCCATACACATTGTCTTCCACTATTAATACATGCCAGCAGCAAGGCCTTCATTGCCCTTTTCCAACAGCCTCAGGTGCGCCTAACTATTCCGGGTGTAAATAAGAAGGTCAATCACCAAAAATAGCTCTGAAACAGATGACGCTGCTCTTAATCAATGAGACATACGGGGACCGAATACATATCTATACCGATGGTTCGGTCGCACCTACCAGCTCTTCTGGTGCTGTTGTCATTCCGGCTACAAAAACCACAATAAACTTCGAACTGTCACACATGACAACGTCAACGGCGGCAAAGCTAGCTGCCCTGCGTGCTGCTGTCAAATAGCTCCTGCAAGAGACATCTCAGAAATGGGTCATCCTTTGCGACTCTAAGGCAGCACTTCAGAGCCTGCATTCTGCCCTATATCATAAGACTCATGAGCAGCTGACATATATAAGAAAAGACCACCATTAAGCTGTTGTTAAAGGCATGAAATTATATTCGAATAGCCATCTGGACATACCGGCATTACTGGTAATGACCTCGCCGACGAAGTCGCCCGGTCTGTCCATCTGGAAGCCCGACCAGTTCCAATTCTCTTATCCAGAACCGACGCTGCAACAAAGTTTCATATCGTGGCTAAAGCTATGACACAGAAATACTTCTATCCTAACTTCCCGAATTGGCATCTTCTTAAGCTTGATCCATCCTTACAGCTACAAGTGCCATCAACCCGCTCTGAGGCGACAGTATTGTGCGCCTCTGGCTCGGGGTGGCTTTTGCGAAGGCCTACCCGTTTCACATTGGAATGGAGGATACGCCCTTGTGTGGCTCTTGTGGAACCACAGCAACGATTGAACACTTCCTATGTTCTGTCCCCAGTAAGACGTCGAGCATGAAGCCCTCCGGACAGCATTGAACCAGCTGAATTCTAGACTATTTTCGGAAATGAAGATCCTTGGACCATGGCCGTACGCGTCGAGGGCACAGAAAGCTACGAAAGCGTTGTTGCAGTACCTCAACTCGACAGGTCTTGGCAACTGTGTAGACTCGGTGCGAACCTTCAAATGTTCGCGAAACTGTGCTCTCTCTTCATCCCTATACCCCTCCTATACCCCAATGCAGGGTAGCAAACCGGACGCGCGCCTGGTTAACCTCCATGCCTTTCCTGTCTTCTATTTCTCTCTCTCTCTCTCCCCAAGTTACGCGCAGGCGCAAGCGTCGTCGTATGCGGTGCTGCTGAATGAGTCGCTTTCTTTTATTGCTTTTATTCTTGCTCCTACGTAGAATGTCTTGCATGTTTAAACAAGGAACTACAAGAAACAATAAAATAAGGAATTTTGGGGTACTTTCATCTAAGTGTTTCGCCGGGCTCACAGTTCAAACACTTATTGGGACTTCTAGCTGTAAAATTTAAAAAAAAGAAAACTTACACTTCGTTGTAAACGTCGTGCACCCCAAAGCTCACACTAAAAATTATGAGGTATTACGTGCCAAAACCGGGATCTCATTATGAGGCACGCCGTAGTGGGTACTCCGGTTTAATTTTGACCACCCGAGGTTCTTTTGCTTGCAGCTAAATCTAAGTACACGTTTTTTTTTGTATTTTGCCTCTATCGAAATGCGGCCGCCGTGGCCAGGATTTGATCCTGCGACCTCGTGCTTAGCAGCGCTGCACCAAATCCCCTTAACAACCACGGCGGGTACAGCTTGCAGTAGAACCGGGTCAAAATTATTCGTTCGTTATGCAGGTCATTTCGTTGGAGAGGCGCTCGACTGTATATGAAACCAGCGTTCATGTTTCGGAGGGTAACTGTTTCGTTACGCTGCCCCTTTTTTGTTTCGCTGTTTGTGACAGTACGAAAGCTGAAGTTTTTAATAGAAAATTTAGTAGCCGATTACAATCGCCTTGATGATTTTTTGCGTCAGGCGGTTGCCGGCGCTCCGAGATTCAAGTTTGCCGTCGTGTCATAGTTGGGAAAGAAACACAATACGGAAGGCACGAGTCCTCGCATGGAGGAAATGCCTAACCGGGCGTTTAAAAAGTGAAGCTCCGCTTGCAACGTTCAGACGCATTATACACATGAGATTTCCGTTTTCATTTCACGCTCAGCAAAACAGAAAAAAAAAGAAAGAACCAGATTGTTGCTCATGTGCGCAAGAATGAGTCGTAGAAAATTCCCTGCAAAGGCGCTTCGATAGGAAGGCGGTAACAAAACGTTAGTCTATGTATACAGTTACCCGGCCGTAAAGAAATGGGCGAAGTACGCTACAGCGTTGCTGTGCAATGATTTGTTTTCGCCGTGCAGGATTTGGACGGCCCTCGCAGTGATTGCACTTCCGGGTCGTTTATTTCGTACACGGCGAATTCGTATGTAGGGCGGCAGTGAGGGTATCTCGTTTGGCAATGATCCTGTCTCCGCCTTTCTGAAGAGTGCCCCTTCCGGTCAAAGTTGCCAGCGTGCCCCTTGCTTTCCCTTTCCTGTCCAGTGTATGCATGTTTTCAAAACAAATAATAACAATAATAATGGTCGCGCAGTTCGGCCGTGGCGAGCTCGGCGCAGCAACAAATGAGCACGCGCGTTCGAGTCCTTCTGCCTCGATTTCAGCCACCCGAGCGCTGTCGAAATCTTCGAGAGTATAGCTCTTGACGGCTGCCCGTTCTGCAGACGGAACAACGCTTTGGCGAGAAAAACGGTCGACATCACGCGCGATTTCCGCTCCAACTTGCAACTTGCGTCTGCCTTTAAGACAACGAGCCAGTTTCCAGTGGCGATCGTTATGGCCGCATCGCTGTATAGCTTACTCCAACAAGTGAAGTGATCGCACGCGCTCATAAAAATGTAGACGATGTTACGTTTCTCTGAGAAGTTATGCGCGTGACCCGTCGCAGGCAACGGTTGAGGGAGGGAGGCTGAGGCGCCTGAGGGAGCTGTCAGTGATGCTCAGACAAGTCAATATTGCTTCGCGTGATAGAGAAAACATAACGCAGCGGAGCCCAGTTCAATACCCTATGAACTTTCACGGCACGCGTGGAAGGGACAACATTCTATCTCGGCTTTTTTACATTTCGCGAGAACTTTGGTCGCTGAGCAAGTGAGCGATTTCGCTTTCTTGCTTTCCGTTCCCATCCAAGGACGTCTCGGGAGCGTATTACCCAAATTTATTCGAGATACGGGACGCGCTCGGGCTGGTAAGTGGCGTTCTCCGCGATCGTACTCCTGGCTGAGGAAAGTGGCAGCCTGGAGCATCGCTTTAGAGAGAGAGAGAGAGAGAGAGAGAGAGAGAGAGAGAGAGAGAGAGAGAGAGAGAGAGAGAGAGAGAGAGAGAGAGAGAGAGAGAGAGAGAGAGAGAGAGAGTCAAAGTAGAGAGACTGCTGACGATAAAAAGGACCACAAACTGCCAGCACAGAATGATGATATCGAGACTCTTTTTTTTTCTTAAATCTGTTTGCAAAACCCGCCGTAATTATACCATGTTGAAGGAAATATAAACAGCATCGTGAACACAGGTGAAAACGAGACGGGCGTTTAAGGGGAAACTTTCCCTCACGACCAACTCCCATTTTTCTGTTCAAATAGATGAGGAATGCAGAGATGCTGTCCCCGGAAAACTGCTTAACCAATTTGAATGTAGTTTGAAGACGTAAAGTTGATTTTTTCCGACTTTAGGAAGCAGAGTTTTGATTTAGGGCCTCATATTGTTTCAGCAAAAGTTACCGTAAAATTGGCAAGTTAGAAGAAAGAAGAGCTGAAGTAAAAAGTTTGCAAATTCATAACTCTGCAGCAATGATAGATATTGAGCATCTGTCCTGCACACTCCGTTTCTTCCTGCCCGTATTTCCGCTCAACGACAGTACAAATATATTTTAGTTTTCCAAACTGCATCTCTTATAAAGAGCACCTTAAGCGGACAAGCGTGTTATACGAGTTTACAGCTTACGTTGAATTATTAGAGTTTACGAAGGTTTAGCAAAAAGTGATACTCACAAATTACTAATATATTTCAGAGCAGTGTATAAAACGTTAATTTTGATTGCTTTAGATGGCTCATTATGTGCAGCTTGCAGAATTCTGATATAAGTCAAAGTCAAAGTATTTTATTTAGGCACCAGAAAACAGTTGCCTAGGAGGCATACATAAAGGCAATTAATGCCTGACAGAGTGTCAACCCCCTTCCCCCAACTCCCCAAGCATCTCACCCAACATTACTGTAATAATTGCTACATTGCCTGTCGATAAAACTTTCAATTATAAATCAGGGGAAAGCACTGGCAACAATGCATCAAAATGAAAACATTTGAAACAAGAGTATTCTATATCGCGAGAAATTCGCGACTAAGAACGAATTACATTTGTGACATGAATTGCATGAAAATCGACCAAAGCAATGAAGTAGGAACAATAAACACAAAACTCAACAACTGAAACCAACATTTAGTTCTCACTTATCACACCGAGAGCAAAAAAAAAAAAAAAAGCATTTCAAAATTGTGTGCCAAGAAGGTAACTGCTTATGATTTTTTTAAATGCTTGCGCTGACACGCTGTCAGTAACAATGGTCATAACTGTTTTGTGTCTATTCAAGAAGTCAGGAATCTGGTATGAAAATTTTTGTGAACCGTAGTTAGCGCGAATGTTTGTTATAAGTGGCATGCCGGAGGTTGTACGGGTGTTCTTTATGGACGTATTTTTTCTGAGAATAATGATGAATTCTGTTTTATTTGACTGTATATAACTAACGCTAATTTTTTACATCAAATGTTTGTGATAGTCAAGATTCGATGCTTTTGAAATAGTGGGGCAGAGCGTGCTGAGCGCGGAACATGCTCCATTTGACGAAACACTTTTTTCTATAGTACATGCAGGTTTTCTAAATTCGTTTTCGTGGTCGTACCCCATACAAGAAGGCATTAGTGCAGACGAGAGTGTACTAAGGTATAATATATTTGTTTTTTTAACCAAGGTGGTAACAGATCCTTTAGTTTAAATGTGACTCGGATTGTTCGTGAGATGTCTATTTGTATTTTTTGCGACATGTGCTGACCAACTTAGGTGTTCCTGAAAAACTACACCAAGAAATTTATGGGATGTAACGAGTTTGATTTGCTGATCACCGAAGTGAAGAGCAATGTCTGTCACATATTTATTCTTTGGTCTAAAAACAATAAATTTTGTTTTGTTTCTGTTTATAGCTAATTTATTCGCGCTAAGCCACACTGATAAGTTTTCAAGCCAGGTATATCCAACAAACCTCGTCAAATATGGCTAACTGGATTCCGAACTAAACGACTTTTTGGTTTCCGTGTATTTATGTAGGAATTCATAAGGTAAAATTTTTCTCTTAAGTATAAATTTTCGTGTTTATCTTTTCTGTCACTCGTTTAGGCACTTTATAGTTTTGCTCAGGATGACGCTGATGTTAGCGCCAGCCAACATGCCCACTGAATGTAGGTTTGTAAACAAGAAGTATAACTGTGTTGCTGGAATTTATCACTTCAGCCGTACGTAAATGTTCCAACAAAGGTGAATGCCCACGTCGGTGACATGAACTAGCCACCACATACGGCAGATTTCGCAGCGGCAATTGTCGCACAACTCGACAGATACGGTTGTGTATAGATATATTGTCGTATTATCGCGATGGAGAGCAAGCCAAAACTGCCGGACGTGAGGACTAAAGATTTAGCTGCTTATTGGGGGGGGGGGGGGGGGACAAATTTGCGCCCAGAAAGACGGTGAACGCTCAGATCCCAATGACAGCGGCAAGCACAGTTCTTCCTTCATACATGTGCAGTTAAATGGGAGGTTGGTGTCTTTATTGACGCCGGCTATCCCTCTTCGCAGGGCAAGCAAAACTGAAAGCACAAGAAGACTGAAAAGCACTTATGTACGCGTAAGAGGGAGATAACAATGCATACTCGTTTCTGCGCGCCTGTTTCGTAGCAGCGTCTGCTGTAGTGTTTCCAGGAATATTGAAGTGACCCGGTACTCACTGATACACTATAATATAATAATTATTTGTGGTGACTTGTGTGTAGAGTTTCATACACCAAATTTGTAACCGGCATTCTCGTCCCTCGTCGAATTTAAACTCACGGGTCAAGTCCGTCGGGTATTTGTACAAGTATCAAAGTACATAGAAGTGTAATCGATGCTGCTCGCATACATTCGAGAATATACGAAGTATCCGGGTCGCACGAGCGATCAAATTGGGCAATAGTTTTCTTTTTTTGCATAACACTATATATGTATAACACTATATATTGTGGCCATTTATAAGCTATTCTTTGTCATCTGTACATGATCATCATCATGTGGGGTTCACATCGGGTTCTTCTTCATCATCGCTTGTGGGGCTTGCTCTTAGGTGTGATTCGTGCTGTGGGCGTGGCCGGTTCGCCGCATCTTCGACGCTGGATAAACGTCGTGGTAACTGCTGCGTCACGAGTGGTGGAGGTATATCTATAACACTCTTGCGCCGAGCGATAACTGGATCACTGTGATAATTCGGCGATAAAGAACGGCCACCGGCAAAAAAAGCAAAGTTGTGTACGCGTGACAATTCAAACGAGACCATGAGATTAGTTGCGTGATCGGGCAAGGAAAATACACACGCGGATAGACGCGGTTAACACGGACGCCAAAAAGACGCGGCGAGCATAACGGGGCCGCTCGTATGACACGCGCGTGCGCCAGGCGGGGAGAAAATGCCAGCAAGGAAAGAGATGAGCGTTGAGCGGCGCGAAAACGCGAGCGTAAGCAGGGAGAACAAACGAGGACGCGTCAGAGTCTCTCCGGTTGCGCAACGGTTTTCTTTCCGTAGGGCACGTGCGCCGTATGTCTCCGCGGCATGAAATATGCGGCTCCGTGTTATACTTATAGACGCACCCTGGAGGAGGACTAGCCGACAATGGACCTAGCTCGCGTACGCGTGGCAATGATGGAGTGCTCTAGCGCTCTCTCTCTCTCTCTATTGTATTACTTGGCTCGCTTAGCTACATGCTTTATGCTTGGTTCTATGTTTTTTTCCTTTCTTTTTTTTTTGCTCAGAGCGATACAGGTGAACGCAACTGCAGGTCCAAGTTCGCGCTTACTTTTTGCTCGAAGGTCGGAGACCCTCGGTCACGGAGTGCGACCCACTTTCTTCGCCGCAGGTGACAGCCAGCAGCAACACGGCGCGACTGCGTAATATAACAACCTTGACACGTTGGAAAAGAGACCAGCCCACAGTGAAGGGCACGATGTGACAAGGGCACGACTGTAAAGGACTGCAACGTGGGGGACGTCTTCTGCATCACCGAGGGGGAAGGCGGGCAGAGGGTCCCAGCCTCTGGGTTTCAGCCTACGGTCCCAGTTTTTAAGAGCCACGAGCGACAGCTTCAAAGGAGTTCTTTTCCGAGAAGCAGTCTTCAATCGTTTAAGCGACTCGGCGACATGCTTACGCCTCACAAATTGGAAGGAGTACACCGAGAGTTCGTGAGCGAGCGTCTTCGCACGTGCGGCTCTGTCTCGGCGCTTGCGGGATGATGGAAGAGAGAAAGAGATGGAAAGACAGGGAGTTTGGCCAGTGGGGCACCCTGTACTGGGCCAAGGGGGCAAAGGAAATTGAAGGCGATAGAAGGAGAGACGAACTGGTGTAAGAAAAGAGAGAGAAAAAGTGTGCACACAAAACGGGACACAACGCGCGGCTACTCAAGGTGTATCGCAAAATCCGTTTGTCCTCAAGAAGCGTAGCAACGCGATTATGGCCTTCTGTGCTGAGGACAGTTTGATCCCGGGATTCTCTCCTCCGACAAGAGATGATAGTCCAGTCTTTCAAGCGCAGTTAGAGCCCTTTTCTTGGTACATTTTAGCTATAGGCCAGTGACGGACGAGATGCCTGATCGTCTCCTCACAGCTTCAGTTGTCGCTGCCATCAGACAACCAGAGGCATTGCATAATCGCGAGCGACACATACGTCAGGACGCTTTATCGTTCCTACTCACGATAAAGCGTGAGTAAGCACTCACACGCGCACACATTGAGAGGTTGCATTGAGGATATTGAGAGCTTGCACAATAATTTGCAGAACATATTTCAGCAGTCAATGAGCGCGCGCTATATCTCGCGGCCCATGCGTTATAAGACCGCGCGGCAGAGAGCGATGCATTCAGTAGCGCCCTCTGGCTAATGGTGCTCAGATTCAGCGAAGCGAAGGCGCTCATCAAGTCACCGCTAGCGGAAAGCAACGTGCACAGGTCTGCACTTACGCTCGGCTACGCGTGCTCGAGGAGCATGCTACCTCACGCGTGCACGCGACGCACCACAATACCGTGTTCCTTCGTAGTCCTCTTTCACGCGCGCACAGCAAATATAGAGTAACCAAAAAGATGGGAAGTACCAAAACATAACTTTGAGCAGTCAACGTCTGTTTCCTGGGAAAGGTGCGCTCTGTAAGCTTATGGGATTGGCGACCTCGCTACACCTTTCATTTTGAGGTTGTGAAGCAGAACTGAAAAAAAAAAGAGAAACCGAACGTAAAAGAAAACAACCGGCCACCTATTGCGAAAACTTCAGCGGCGAAGCCATTGCAAATCGTCGTAGCCGTCGTTTGCGAAAATTCTCCAATTTGTGCCGGCACGAGAGCCTTCTGCTACGTCTAAAAAAATTGTGCAACTGCGGGTCCCCTCGAGATTCTCGCATTCTTGAAACTGGCGCTCTTATTGGTGCCTCTCGAAATGACGAAACGAGAGTTGCAAGTCCAGAGAATAAGCAAGGCGCCGTGGGGAACTAGCATTCACGATCCCATTCAGCGCGTTGCAACAGACATGACGGGCCTGCCGAACCGCTTTCGTCTAACAGCACAATCCTACTTAGCCAACTTAACACTGCCCGCTTTTCTCTGCTAAACTGACGTGACCATACGAGCTATACCCGGGGTGTAGTACTTTTCTTGTCATTTTAATGTAAATTGCAATATAAGGTATAGAAGTACGCATGATTCAATTGTTATCGTTTCTCCCACAAGTAAATCATTGGCCGTTCTGTGCATCTGCAACGGTGCGTAGATCGTGTAATATACGTTCGCACTTTCTGCGCGGTTGTTTGGAGGCTGCCAGTGAGCGATTCGAAAAATAAAAAAGTGTCTTGGAGAGAGCTTCCGTTTCTATAACAATATGTAACACTAGATGAAAAAAAAACAATAAGCTATGCCTTCGAGCATTGTCTGCCCTGTCCTACCTATACAGAGTCTCGACGATGCTTCAAGTCTTTGTCAACAGAGAACAACGATGCTCGATGCTCCCTACCGAACCCTCTTGCTTGCTTTCGGTGTCTCACAACTGGAAACACGTTTCATTCCACGTCATGAAGCATCACTCGAAGAAAGAATCGCTCGTGCACGTTCACTTTGAAAAAGCAAAGAATTTTGCGGCTGGAACTTACAACTGCCCTTCGCGAAATCCATGCTGCCAAAATCTACGGGAGAGGTTTTTGCACGTTCTGGTGGGTGGAAATAGTCTTTTCAGTGGTGGAGGGGGGTGGGGGAGTGTTGTTGGTAGGAAGTTACCTTCTAAAAGCGTTTTTACAATATTGATACCAAAAATACTTCACGTGCTGAAGAATATGCGCTCAAAATTTCATGCAAGAACCAGCACTAAAAGTGCTTCAAACATGGCATCAAAGTAACCTCCACCCTATGAAATTCAGCTTGGCTTCATAGCGATTTGACGCAACTCCTTTTTTTTAAAAAAAGATAGAAAAACGTATAATCTTCTTTCATTTTACAATGGAGATTTGTGGCTTTGTAACTGATATCAACTTTTCACAGTTTGGAACATTAATTGGAAATGGCATTACTGACCGTTAGCGACAGCGCGCTTGTTTCCGCATCAGTGAAACTTTATCGTAGTTCAAATTCGTAAAGAAAAGAAGTAACAGTAACAGAAATGCTGCTTTCACACGCAGCCCTCGATAGACACAAATACTTCATTTCCCCGCAGCGCGCTGAGTCGCGTACCTCAGGACCTTCATTAAAGTTTTGCATCCATCCATCACCAACTCTGAAAGAAAAAAGCACATTCTGCGGCAACCGGAATGTTACCCTGCGTCAACAAAGTGATCAAACCGCGTTCACCAGGGAGAGAACCCCATAAAGATCTTGGTAAAAACACGTTGGCGGGCTAGGTGGTAAAAATCCATGATAGAGTGTATTAGCACGACTGAACGAGGACGTAGAAAGAAACAGATACACAGAGACAGCGCTTCCATAAAGACCGCTAGTGTCTCGAAATTGCTCAAAAGCAACCCTAAAACAATATCTAGAGTGAGAAATTATGGCCGTGCTCAATTTTGGGCTCGATGCTTCACAAACGCGAGTTAGAGAAACGCAGCTTTTGCTGACACACTGAACATCATCTCCACCACTAACAAAATTTTCAGCGCAGCTGTTTGGGTGTTTTGAATTCGCGATACGTTGTGGCGAAGAACTTGATTCTGAACGACAGGGTCCTCTCGGCGGCGACGCTGAGCCCCTGCTCGGGCATCTCGTTTAGCAGCTGTGGCAGGCAAAGCATTTCCACCTCAGTTGCGTCGCTCATTGTTCAGAAAGAAAGCGTGAACACGGGAATTCACGTCGCTCGCGCGCGGAGCGTATTCTCTATCGCTGGCGGGGCATAGCTCGGAAGCCCAGGCCGGTGCTTTGTTTCCGTAGCACTCGCCGGATGCCTGGTCGCCGCCGCCGTTGGGCATGTCTCGTGCAGCACTCCGCTTTCCCCTCACCCTTTCGCCGTCATCTCCTCCTCCGCTTTTCTCCTCGCGTTCTTTTCGCTCTCGTCGCCTTTCATCTCCCGCTGCGCTCTGCGTTCGCTCTTTCATCCTGAATTCGCTGCGCTCGTTTGCTCGATTACGGCGCCTAAGAGCTGCGCTCTAGAGTGTTCCCAGCCAAATTGCTCTTATATGGTGTTGTCGAACTTGAGTGTCTTATTTTATAGCGAATTACAATGTGAATGTTATTTTTATAGTTCAGTCAGAATGCCACTTTGTGAACAATATTTGACAGAAGTTTCAACCCACTAGGCTTTACGTATATTTTAGATGTTTCTTAACAAAATTATTAAAATGGATAAATATAAGAAGTTATAATTAGAACACATTTCAACATATTCAAACTAAGCTTAGTGTGCAAATAAGGAGCTGTTTTACTAAACGCCTGCAAATTTTGAAAGAAAAAGAATGTGGTCAGAGGAACTTGAGCAAATTGCAAAAATTTCTGACATCCCTCGTGTGCCACCCCCCCCCCCCCCCAGCTTAAACAATATTCTGCAATTTTCTTGTCTAAAAAAAAAGAAACGAAAATGGAATCCTGCGTTCTACATTAACAACTTAATAATATATTGGTCGAGGAGTACGGTCACAATGTTTCCTTCAAAAAAAAAAAAAGCCCCACGACGATAATAAAATATATATTTTGTCGTATCTGTAAAAATAGAAGACGTTTCGATAAAAGACTGCAGGCCCATTACCAGCGCGATACACCAAAGTAAGGGCACGGCCTCTTTACCTTCTTCAAGTATACGTAGTCTTCGACGCGCTCTCCAATGTAGCAGGCGGCTATAGGAGCATGCTGTGAGAAAGCAGCTGTGGAACCCGTGGCCGCAAACAGGGCTCCTCGCACAGCAGCGTTTCACCCACGTGGAGGGCGGACGTCGGGTGCGGTGTGACTGGTGTGGGTGCACGCGGGACGTTTTGCTCGCAGCATGGCCCAGGTACGTCGAGGCCGAGCATTTACGGAGACATGGGAATGGAGGAGCGCAGCAACAACTGCACAGCCGCGCACGACTGGGCACGCGCAGAAGAGAGAGTCTGTGTTCATACGCTCATTATTTTCCGTTTCATAATTCGCTTCGACAATAAACAGAAATATTTTTGTTTATTTAGATGTAGAGGCATGGGAATGTAGCCTACGTCAGAGCGGGCTAACCCAAAATTCCAAATTCCTTACTCAAGCAACAATAGTTTAAAAAAATATATCAAAAAGCACAATACATACACGAACACAAGCGCACGAAGGATGTCTCTACGGACGCCAGCGCCCATTGCGCGAAGGTGGAAGAGTCTGCACAAGTCTTTTCACATACATAAGAACAAGGAGACCGCGCGTATTAATCAACACGGCACGACGCGATGGAAGGACAGAACCACTGTCCCTTTGCAGCGCATTATTTTTTTTTCTCTCCCTTACTGAACTCTCGGGAATGAGCGTAACGCCTGAATTGGTGCGGTCCAAGCTACCAACCGAAAAGGACGAGATAAAGGTTTTAAGGTTCTAAATCTCAGAAGTATCGATGGAATCCTTCTCGGTAGATTCAAACACAATGCATAACCACCCCGATTGTTCCGAACGAAAAAAAAAAAAATTCTAAGAATGTTCTTTCCTTCGGGGCCTCTGCACTGGGACTTAACCACATGAACGTATACATGACCACTTGCGAATAGATCTCGCTCAAGACGAGTACGTGGCTAAATTCCTGAAATAATATTTTGATTGTTGACGAAACTGCCTGCATCGCGTATTCGAAATCAATTTAATGCTGCCGAATTTATTTCCATATGCAAATCATGCATTTTCTTTAAAAGATCTGTCTCCATAGAGTTCGTCTGTTATAAAATTGCTTGCAGAATTTCCGCCTTACCGAGCCTTACTTCTAAGTTTTATCTCCCCTGCTCCATCTATACCCGCCAGCTTGCTGGCCAGTCCCTCGTAGTGGGTAAGCGCCACGCTATGAAGAGCAAGCAAGCGTGGAAAGATGGAGAGAGAACGCATGCGAACGACGATGTTGCGCAACGGGCACGGAGCAGCTGCGCTTCACGAATCCGCGTAGAAGACGAATTGCGCCGAACGGAATCATTGATCGCACGAGGAACAGGGATTCCGCACGGCGGCCCGGACGCAGCGAGCGCGGCAAGCAATTCAAAACACGAAATGCAGCGACGGCGCCGTTAGAAGCCGTTTATCCTGCCCTCCGTCTTCGGTTCTGTGCCGATATTTATGCGAAAGCCGCAGCCGCTGTACCACGTGCCCCGTTAGGTCCGCCGGACGCCGGGAACATTTGTCACGAAAAAAAAAAAAAAAGAAAGACGATTAATTTGACGGAACCCCTTAGTTTTCTTCTGAATGCATGAATGCGTATGTTCGTTTCAATTCGGGTGAAGTCGGTATATAAAGGCAATATTTGGGCGTTATTACAACGCTCGTACGTGTATGTTCTGTAGTGTCTTTTGTTCAATATGGCGCCCAGTGCAGCAAATGATCCACACGGACGAGTCGCGTGCTCACGAATCAATGCGGCGGTGTAGGTGGCCTTGAGGACGTTGGCCGCATACGTGGCAATGCAAGACGTGCAGTGGTCTTCGTGGTGTCGGTGAAAGATAAGATAAAAAGAACAAAGGAACCTGGCCATTAAAGACGATGATATTGAGAACATTCTTACGGTTACCCTCACGAAACTTCCTGGTCATGTGAAATATGAAACGCTGTTTGTTAGTATATTATCCACCTGCGTATTTTATGGCCTGTTCTCCTTTCTTTTTCTTCTCACGAACAACCAATCCTTTGCTGCCCTTACATATTCGTGGCAGGAGCTAGACTATAGCTGCTTTAGTGCGGTCACCCTCCCCAGTGGACCTTCATGCGTTTAAGGTGAAAAGAAACAAATTGAATCCAATTCAAAGCGGCGCCTTTGGCGACGGAAGCATTGAGTCAGACGTTCTGTATCGCGCTTGTTACTGGGTGTATAACAACGATCGCATTCGCTTCGGAAGTATACGGGTGCTGAGTATACGCCTAAGACCAGTAAACACATCTTGGGGAAAAGTATTCGTGCCAGTCATCTCTGCTCGTTAATGTTCGCCTGATCTGTCTAATACAATAAAACTGCAATACTGCGCCGACTATACTTTCTCTTTGATTAAAACGTACGTTAATGAGTGCACAGAACTAGGTGCGTGAGAGTAATTCTTGTCACGATTTGGCTTGAAACATGGATGTGTTTGAATGGTAGAAAAAGAAAAACAAAGGGGAGAAGCAGGCTGGAAAATTCCACCGAAAGGGGCTCAATGCCTTTTGTATGTTCTTCAGGAAGTAAGGGATATAAACATAGGTAGTGAAGATAGGAAAAAAGGAACAAAAGGCAAGATGACCGATCCCGAGGACTAAAGTATAACAATGACGAAGAATAAAGTACGCATGCAGGAACAGAAAAAAGAATCAACGCAGGTGACAATAATTTTATAAGAAACATAAAAAATTAGACAAAAGTGTTGGCCTGCAACGTGTACATTCATCTTGGAAGCAAGACACGTAGGTGAGGTTCGGGAGCTTGCTATTAAATTACGTGGGTTGAGCAGCAAGATATGGCGGAGAGCTTGAACCGGATGAAAGCCTAACACTATTCTGGGCATGTTGTAACCGAACTACCGCAAGAATCCAACAATACAAAGCTCACATTTGTGCTTTATGAGCGCTGTGTTCGTCCGACTCGCGAGATAGCACATAGAACAAGCAAAAAATGTTTACCGAACCCCTGTAAAGTAGGGAAGTGTGATGCCATAAACTGGAAACAAATAAATTCGTTTAGCTGAACGATCTAGCGTAGCCCATGCTCTGGCGTACTACATACCCGATTTAAACGTACGGCGCTGTCCGCTGTTAAAGGAAACACTCCGGCACTCACATTTATGGCGCTTGACCCACAAGTGCCGCCTTAAGTTAGATCAGTGCAATGGGCTGTAAAACGGTGCCACCAGCTACAAGCCACTTGCTGCAGAATCGGGTGATGGTAAACTTACCAGGGCGAAAAATTCATTCATGTTGTGCACTGGTGCGTTCCCCTTAACAGTTGATCGCCGCGTACCTGACACGCCGCCCACGTGAAGAAGCTGGAGGTGAAACGTCTGTGCTGATTAATAAATAACATTTATTATTATTATTATTATTATTATTATTATTATTATTATTATTATTATTATTATTAACAACAGTATTAGGAGGAGGACGAATGCCGGAAGCCCCAAGAGGCTCCAAACGTATGTAGGACTGCATCACCAACATTAAGTAACGTTGTCGCCAACCTTAGTAACTCATTGCTATTTCTATGCCATGAACGCTGGGAGCGCTGTATTGCTGTGCAAGGGGGCTATTCAGAAGGTGACGGTGTTTTATGATGCGCATATAAATAAATTACTCTCTTCAAAACCAAGCCATGTCTCGAAACATTTTGATGTCAACTTGTATAAATTTGATTCATTACGCCCTCTCATTGCTTGTATGTCTTTTCCATGCTTCTTTTTTTTTTTTCACTGCGACAGCAGTTAAGTGCTCGAAATTGGGTTTGCCTTGTCCGTCCGCTCTGTATACGCCGAGCGTTGTCGTCAACCATGCCGGCGAAGCAATGTGCATATGGGAGTCGAGCGCTCTAACCACTTAGTTATCGCGCAACAACAGTGCTGGACACTTAGTGCAAGGCTCTGCGCTGCCGCATTTCAGAGGCCAGAACGAGCGATACTGCTGTAAACGAGCGTTACGCGAGTATACGTCGCGTAGCAATCGTTCTCGACACGATGGTTGTATGTTTGCGCGCAACAGTTTGTTGCCATGCTCGTGAAAACAGCGTCACCAGCACTTGGAATGCGCACGCGACAATGGCGATGATGATGTGCCTCAAACATGGCGCGTGACCACAACAGAGGATGCGCCGATAACAATGTGGTTGCTGGAAAGCGACGACAACGTCACCGCCAATAGCGACGACGCAGTTAACGTCACGTTATTAACACAGCAGCTCACTGGATTTACTGCGGCCGAGTGCCCTGTACAGCAAGCACTGCAAATCTACAGAGAAAATGAAATCCCTCGCATCTCACACAAGTGGCGCTGCGTCGTTTCGCTCGCGACATCAGTTGTGGTAGAATTTTTGGACTCGGTGTTGATTAATTCCCGTGCATGGCCTTCGAAACGGGTAATGGCATCTGAAATCTTCGAATCCTTTAGCACAGCAACTGCCTCCTCACCTACAGCCTAAATGTAGATATACAAAAAAAAAAAAAAAAAACCGGAACAAAACTGAATAAAAAGAAATCCTACTGGATGATGGAAACAAAAGAAATGCTACTCTTACGCAAAGCAAATGAAAATAAAGATGATGCGACAAAATAACCTGATGCAAATATATTTAAATTAGATATAGAACTACCTCGACCCAAAAAATAATAATAAAAGAATTGGCATAAGCATCTGGTCGAACAGCTGCAAATAAAATGTTTCATAAGGCTATGTACTGTAAGTAAATAAATCTTTCTTACTTACTAGGGGAAGTCCAAAAGTGTTAAATACTGCCTATGGTCGTTGTTATAATGCCACAGTGAATTACTGTATCATACAAAGAGGAAGTTGCGTACATCATAAAGCAGGAAAAGGTCAGAACTTATTTCTCTAATCTACACTATTCTTTCTGTACTATATCGCACAGTTATATTCAACTATAATTATTATAATGAATATTGATTTATTTCAAGTTGTTGCCTTAAACAAAAAGTTTTGATACGACCGCACTCTTACCCCTTATAAACCACACTATAATAGATGCATTCTTTGTTCAGTTCCCCGTAGTGGAACCCAGTTATTTGAGGAAGAAGCAGGCAACCGAAAACAAGATATTTCTCGAAGTTACACTCTCTATAATCTCAAAAGTTGGAACAGGAAACATAATTCATTGATTACAATACGTTTATAAAGTACTTACTAACGGTTCTCGCGTCTCTCTCTAATGAATGCATCGCGCAGAAACCAACGGCTTTATGTTCCGCTTTGGAATGTATTCGCAAGAATTTTGAATTTATTGTTAAAGCTAATAAAAGTAAATCATACAGTCATCGGTGGCATTCTGAATGCTCTTGAGATGACAGGAAAAGAAATTGCGAAGGCATTAGAACTTAGATTTTTTTTTCTTTTGAGAATCATCTCCGTTAAACGAATGCCGCCGAACGATTTTATAGAGATTTCTATGGAAGAATTGGCTAAGGTTGTGGAACGGCTACGTGATTCATCTGCCGGTTCGAACAGTGTGACCTCTAACATGTTAAAAATATTATTTAAGGAATATCCTGATGATTTTTTAAATCTCGGAAATCACTCTGTAAAAACTTTTGTGGGTTCCGTATGCTCGAAAAATCGGTAATATAATTCTAATCCTTAAAAATCAAGGTGAGAGATACAAAAGTGATAATGTCGGCAAATATTATTGGCCTCAAATTTGGTTAAAATGTAAGAATACTAATGCCCGTCGTCTTAAATATGTTGAGGACAAATATTTGCTTAGCCCATACCAAATTGAATTCAGACCAGGACGTTCAATTCGGCATGCCCATGTTGTTTTAGAAAGTCGAATGAAATTAGCACGGCGCCAAAGGCATGTTGCTGCTCTTGTTAATATAGATATTTCAAAAGTTTACGATAGTGTTGAACGTAAGATTTTACTAGATAGAGCAATAAATCTGGAATTCAAAAATTATCTTCTGGTATAGGTAGGTGAACTTTTATGCGGTAGGGGATTTTACTATTCCGTAGAAGGCTCCTATTTGAGTACTTACAAGCAGCCATGCTGTGTTCCTCAAGGAGCTGTTACGTCACCTATATTATGCAACATTTTACTAAGTTTCATTCCATGTCATAGTGATGTATATGCATATGTATACGCAGACGACATAGCGTTCTTCGCATCAGATTTATACATTCACACACTAGATAACCGCTTGCAGACATACTTGCGTGCCATTAAAATATGGTCAGAAAATATTCGATTCTTTATAAATATTAAGAAGTGTTCAATTTTAGTTTGTCCTGTGAAAAATCCGGTGAACACACTGTGTCACTTAGCTGCAGCCCTGAATATATACAAGTAGACTCAGTCAATTTTCTGGGCGTAAGTTATGACGTGTTCCTTGGCTGCCCTGGCCACATTGATTATATAGCTAAAAAGGAGTGAGAGCGGTTGGAATGTTACGAAAACTATGCAACAGTCGATCAGAAATGCGAAGACACCTGCTTTTTATGATATACAAAATGTTTATACGCATTATTTTAGAATCTAGACGTGTGTGATATTCTGGTGCAGCAGCATATAAATTTTGACCACTAGTCCTGTTGGAATGGGAAGCTCTTCGGCCCTGCTGTGGATTACCGAAATTTGATGCTGATATCGAGCTTCATCAGGATGTACGGTTACCACCTCTCTTGTGAACATTTCTTTTGCCAACTGTTCAGATATTCTTTAAAACATATGAAGCTACAATCAGATGATCGGAAACCATTTTTATTTCCCAAACCGCGTTATTTTTTGTATTTCAGCGGCCCAGATTTTATACACCACAGGTAGCCTTCCTACTGAACCTGTTTGAACCTTTGAAGGTACGCATCAGTAAGATACCAATTATTGACGGCGCACGAGAACCGCTAGAGGTAATTTCTGATAATATATATATCCACGTAATGCTTAACACCTTTCCTAGAGCACTTTAAGTGGGTTGTTACGGGATAATTTAACGGGTCTAGCGATAGATACTATCATTGCTACAGATCCATCAAAATGTGAAGAAAATACGGCTATTGGCATTTTCTCCCTTGCTCTTGATTGATCTCTCTCTCTTAGAATTCCTGAGTTCATACCAGCACTTTTGGCTGAATTGCTCGCAGTAATATTGGCCCTGAGGAAACTAGGTCCCGCACCTTGATCAGTAGTCATAATAACAGATTCTTTATCCTTATGTTCGTCACTCACTGCCAATAGTGAATCTCACATCTTCCACACATTTCATACTCTTGTGCGCGCCCAATTAAGATTAAGAAGACTAATAAGAATTTATAAGGTATTATTTATGAGTGATATGGCAGATAGGCTGGCGAGAGCTGGCCTCAGTGGCCCCGTTCTCTCGGTGCTTTCAGCGTCAGCATACATTACTACAGCCACATTCAGGCACGCTTGCCTTCTTAAACCCAGTTATAACTAATTTTGCACATTATCAACAGCTGTTGTCTGTTAACTAATACTATCAAAACCAAAGCAGTGCTTTTTAAATCCAGGAATAGTCAGGCAAACATCGAGAGTGCTTTTAAATGTGGCAATTCTTACCTTGATGCTGCTTCATCAGTCAAAACACTAGGAGTTATATCTGAGCAGCATTTAACGTGGGATACTCATATCGAAAGGCCGCTACTAAACTTGCTCGTGTTGCTGGCATCGTTACCAGATCACGCTTCCTTCTTCCTCAAAATATTAAAGTTGCTCATATACAGCTCCCCTTTCCTTCTGCTTACCCTGAACCCTGAATCTGCTTACCCTGCTTACCCTGAACCTGCTTGCCTGGTTTGAACTACCACAACTAAGACCAATATAGTAAAACTTTTTTTGTTGCAAAAGAAAGCACTACGCGCAATAACTAATTCGAGATTCTACGCTCACACTGAGCCCCTATTTGTCTCTCTTGGAATCAAAAAGGTGCATGATTTTTACAATTATTTGCTCCTAAACAGGGTGCGAAATGGAACTCTGGCTATCTTGAGAGATTAGTTTCAAGGAACGTCATATCCACACAACACATTTAACCGAGACATCTGGCACATTACCGCCTCACGAACCCAATACGGTGACCAAACAATCCGTTAGAGATTGCATTTCTGCTAAACAGGCAACAAGACTTCATTATTTTAATACAACGCACTTGCGTTTTGCTTTTATTTCGATATGATGTTCTTGTCTTTTGTGTTTTTTTCTTCTAACATGTACTTTCTTTGCACTATGTAGTCATTGTGTAAATGCTGCTATCGTTCATGCTGCCAACGTAAACATTTTTTAGGTGATATAGACCCCGTCAAACCTATCTTAGTGCTTTTTGTCTGGGCTCCTGATTACTGTATTTTCTTGCACTGTTGTCCAATAAACTTTGACTTTGCCAGTGGAATAGTCACAGAAATTTCTTTAGAACTCGTAAAACTGAGGTACCTATCACTCGATTACGGTGTCGAATACCTTCTTTAATTTTTTATCAACACAGGGCTGGTCTCGCTGCCTCCCAGCTGTGCCCGTTCTGTGACGAAGATAGACAATTGACCATTTTTTTATTGTTCCGTACACGATTTACACATGCAAGGAGAAGCATCTTAGAAACAACATAAAAACAATTTGAGTAAATTTTGCAATTCCTTACCTTCTTTCTCTCGGAGCTTCCTCTCTTGGGCAATTCGCCGGGTTTCGTGACCGTAGGCGCTGCGGCATGGCTGTTCTCCAACCAATCACAGCGAAGGACGCGCGCCACTGGGTTTCTTGCAACACCACCAGATGGCGCTCGCCTCCCCGCAACCATCCGCATTCCGGTTGGATGGCGTGAAAGCAAGATGACCTCGTGTACAATAGCAAATGTGATTAGGATAACACGAGCTCGTACAAACCAGTTACAGTAACGTCGGTGAATGGCAGTGCGGGCCATGAAAGTGGAACTGTCGAAGTGGGTGGAGAAAAATTATGTACTGGGGGAACTGCAGAGTGAGTTCAGGCCAGGCAGACGCTTAGAGGATAATATGTTTGTACTAAATCAGTGCATAGAGGTTTCAGTAGCTCAGAATAGACCTTTATCGATATAATTTCTAGATATTAATATAGCCTATGACAACGCAGACAAGGCTAGGGTGGCTGCTTGGACTAGTCGGTAATTCATGATAAAAAATTACGTACAGCGCGAAGGACAAGGAGTGCGAGAGACGACGTACACTGCGGTGACTTCCAACAATATTTTATTGCTTTGCCACGTGGTGTGTGTAGATACAAGAGGGGGCATGCGCAGAAAATGAAAGGCAGTCGCAAGGGGTGTTCTAACAGCAAGTCATTGTACTAAGAACATCGTCACTTGAAAAAAAAAAAAAAAACTAACATTACGATTTATATGTGTTGAGATACATGACTTCACTAGGGCTCAGCGTGATAGAGGGGGCACTAACGCACACACTACCCAGTTTTCTGATGAAATCAGCATCTATAATTTTCGGGGTAATCTGTGAGTTCTGTCTCGCTGAAACTTCCTTATCTTCAAAGAGGAGCATGCAGCCGCAGTCCCGGTAATAAATGCCCAAGGGGCATAGATGATGATTTCGTGGAGCTGCTGAGGAGGATATATAGAGACAACCGAGTACAATGTTTATGGGAAGGTCGAAAAGGTAATGAAGTGGTGGGAATTCACCCAGGACTGTAGCAAGGACCTCCCGTGTCTCCATTGCTGTTCATGAAAACAGCGAATTAGGGTTGGGTTTATCCTACATGCGTAATGAACAAATGGTGCAACAGAAGCTCCCTGGACTGATGTATGCGGACGGCATAGTGCTACTTAGCGGACAATAAAAGAGATTTTCAGAGACTTGCGAATGTCTGTGGCAACGCAGAGACAAATCTAGGCGTCAAGTTTAACGCAGAAAAATGGGGAATTATGATCTTTAATGAAAAGACGAGTATTACGTAGTGTCAATTAGCACCCACCAAGAGAGTTAGCACGTAGCACCCACGAAGAAAATTTGAAAATAAAGGGGAAGCGGCATGTTGCAATAATGAGGGGGCGAAATAAGTATGAGGTGGTACGTGGAATGTGGGAAAGAGTATTGGTGTCAGCGCCAACTTTCGCAAATCTGATATCTTGTCGAGGTTCGAAATTAACCAAAGGTTGGTAGACTGGCTGACTTTGGGAGCCCGCGGTAAAACCGCAAATGAGGTAGTGCAGGGTGACATGGGTTGGTCCTCTTTTGAAGTCAGAGAGGCACAGAGCAAAATAAGTACTCGGGAACACGGATGAAAACAAATGAGAAGCTAAAGTGCACAAGCATATGTACTTGAAAAACCTGGACACAGAATGGAGGAAGAGGTCGAGAAAGTTGGCAACCAAGTACAGGGTAATTGAAACTGCAGATAGACAACCAGGAGTCATCAGAAAGAAAGTGAGAGAAACAGAGACTGTGAATAGGATGCAAAGAATGGAAACAAAAACTACCATGTAGATTTATAAGAATGCGAAGAAATAAATTAGAAGGAAGAACTTGTACGATAACACAAAGCCTTGCTATTTGAGAATCGAGCCGGTTGCCTAAGGACAAAAACATACCGGAGCAAATATTCGGAACTAGATGAGGCATGTGCATGCTACAGCAAAAACCCGGAGAGCACTCAGCACATCCTAATGGAATACGAACCCAGTGAGAACCTAAGGTAACGTGCACCTTCCAGAAAGGCTTGGGTTTAAAGTGGCCGGAAGCGTCAGCCGGTCATCAGTTGAGATAAGCAAGCCATGTTTAGAGTACTGTTGAAAAAAAAACACAGGGGAGAGATTGATACGACCTGATCTCTCAGTCACAGCTAGCGGTGTAAGGTAGATTTTGAAGAAAAAAGTTTAAGGAGATGTATACAAAAATGCTAGATAGAAAACATGTATAGCATACTGATGAAATCAAGCAGGTTAGGTGACTATTTTTCAGCGCCCCGTTTCAAAGGGGATGCCGTTAAATCACACATCGTCGTCAACTAGGGTGCCTCGATACCACGCTTCTCGGGAAGCGGCGCTGACACCGAGGCTCCCTACGGGACTGTTTACGCTCGAGCCGCCCATCGCCGCAAGCCGCAGGGCACGCATGCGGCCGTGCGAAAGATTGCACGTGTATGGTTTACACTGTGTACGGCTTACACTGTGTACTCAGTGTAAACCGAAGTTTGTGCACAAGTGTTCGATATGTGCAATCTTTCGCACGACCGCACGCGTGCGTAAACAGTCCCTACGCATTCGCGGCAGCGGCGGTGCCGGACTTGCGGAGAGAAAGAAGGAACCAGAAAGTTCGCATTCACGCGCCCGCGGCACTGCATTACAATGCCTGAATGTGTCCGTGTCACTTTGTGCGGACATTTAATAAACACTAACTATAGTCTTTCAACTCTTGAGCACTCACACAAAGCTGTCGCTGTGCATAGATTCCAACTCGTTGGATCTGCTGCGTTTTTTTCGCCTTTAATTTTCGTCACAAGGCTGTCGGGCGTTTTCGGTATTTTCTATTTTCTACTGCCGTTGTTAGAGCACGTTCGACGTCCATTCTTCGATAATAATCTCGGATCTCGTTAATATTTATGGAACAAAACATCTGAAAATACACACCACTTCACATAGCAAACAGAACGGCTTTATTACGATGCACTGAGGGAATTCACTTGCCCTTAGGCTATTTCCTGGTGGAGTGCTTTCATTAGGAATGAATGCGTTGCGCTCGCATTGTCCGCTTGTAGGAGCGACGCCAACACAGGCATTCTCGGAAATGTTTGGTGGCATTCAAATCCATTGTGTCCCGTGATGCAGCGTGCTCTGGCGCAGCGTTTCAACGACCGCGAACTTTGAGCCGAACCTCGACGTTTGTTTCTTAAAAGAAAAACGAGAAAAAAAAAACGATCATAAAGTCTCACTTCAATACTTCGGGCTCTTACACGTGCATTGGCCTCCGTTGTACAATATAAGTAACTCGGGCCAACGACATGGGCAGTGTATATATAGTAGGTTGCGGGCTCTAAGCATAGCATACTGGCCTGCCTGCCCGTGTAACTTCTTCTGAAGACAGGAAGCATCTTTTCTTTTCCCTGTGCGAAAACTCCGAAAGCATGCATACCTCTCGAATCGCGAACATGTTCAACCAGTTGCCGAAGAATAAATGCGCGAAAAGCCTATGAAGGATGGGGTGCGTGCAAAGCGAATTTGAATCGGCCACGAGAGCGCGGAGGCATCGTTCAGCATTTCCCATTTTTGTTTTCTTCGCGCGCTCTGCTTAGAAAAAAAAAGAAAGAGAGAAAGAAAATCTGGAACGCCCGTTCCGCGTTCACATCGCACTCACAGTAGTAGACAGTTCTATTCGCGTTTGCGTTTCATTCACTTTCGCATCGTTTTATTCCAGTTAAGTAACTTCTTGTATTTCGGAAGTTTGCCCAACGGCATAAATGGTTATCTATGCAAGATCAAGTCAGTTTCGGCAGCATACGTCAGTAGGGATCGGTGGTTGGGCCCTTGGGAGTCAAGAATTGTGCGGTGGTCTTCGTGGCATTAAGGCCTACCGTTTGCATATGTATATAAAACAGAGAAGTTTAAAAAAATGTGCGTAACAGATAGGATGACGTAGAAGAGACCCGTGACGAACATAAACGGCGTACGGCAACGATATACGCCTATAGGATTTAGAGTATTATGCTGAAACACAAAAAAATTCCTAAAACGGGCGCTGAATTATTTTTTTTCGCCATTAAGTTTAGCTATAGGCGTTTTGGAATAGCGACGTTTCCGGATCAAATCGAATATTAATAAAAGAGAAAAACAACATACGAATATCGAATCGAATGCCGAGTACTTTATTTCCGAACGCAGTGAAATATGTCTGCCTATCCTGCAGGTGAAAATAAAAGAAAAGGCTTATTTGCATGGCTTATTTGCAAGAGTATTTAAATGCACGTAACGCTGTTCGTAAATGGACATTAGGTCAAATGAGAAGCTTGTGTATGAGAAGCAACTGCTTTCAGCTGTATGGGGCAGCATAACATCACCATGAAATCAGCGTAGCTTCCACTTGCGACGGTGTCGCATCATCTGATGCGCGACAGAGAAATTCAGCAAGATAAGTGGAGTTTAGCTCTCAGATGGTGTATTTCGGCTTCTTTCGGTGTCGCAAATCAGATGTTTATGTTTTCTCTTCCGCAGCTTAAAGTAACGCGGACGAAAGTGTGCGACTTTTATCAGGAGCGCTCTTACTTGTTTGCGCCTTGCCTCCGCAGATTTGCTTTCATTGCCACAGAAAGTTGTCCGCGAGGATAGACGTCCCTGTTTGCGATAGTGTGTTCGCGCTTGCCATATTCACGTCGCTGAGGCTTTCGTGTATAAGCAAAGTTTACGCTGCACCTCAAGACCCTCTTAAAGTGCCCGAAGCCTAACGTGGCGCCAGCACCGCGTACATCACCGTTCAAGACAACGATAAACGCTGACGCGCGATATCTGGCAGCGTTCGAGACCGCCAAGTGCACGCTTGGCGGCGCCTTCCGTCCCTGCACTTTGTCCTCGTCGTCCTTCAAGCGCCGTTGCCCGTGGGCTAAAAATAAAGCGCTTATCACTGAGCTATAGGATTCCTAAGCGCCTCGGTGTTTGGTGGATCGGATACCTTTGAACTTTTTCGTTCTTTTGAGCGCATGATGCTTGCGCAAGACACGAAATGGTGGTGAGAAATGTAGCAACATTGGACGACACGCTGTTTTATTGCGACCGTCAAAGGATCTTTGAAAGTGATGAGGGGGGGGGGGGGGGGGCTACGCAGCACGTATCCTTCTTTTCGAATAACAATAGCGTCTTTTCCCTGAACGGAAAACTTTCCTTAGAAAACTGCGTTGCTATGCGGCTTGTGTAGCCGCCTGCGAGGATGTTCTCAGTACCGTTCGCAAGCTTGATTCAGTTCGGGCAGCAGCCCGTAAGAACGAAGTTTACTGTACGCACTGGTGCGAGGATTAAATATATTTGTCGTGAGATGTATGGTGGTGGCCATACGTACAACCGTGAATTTCGGGAAAGGTAAAACGTCAGCGCCCTCGTTCTGTACAAATGAAGATGCGCTGTGGCCAAATTTGAAACAAAAGAGGGGGTTCGGGGAGGGAGGGGAGGCAGCCGGTATGCACTGAAAGTAAATCCTCCTAGTTCGCCGCCGAGAATGACACTGTGCCGTCACGAATCGGTATTGGTTCACGCTTCGAGTTGTAACCTAGACGCAACACGAACAGTTCACATCAATGACTTACATATCGACGTTCGCGGCTGAATATGCCGTGTATATTTAAGGTGAAAAAAAAAAGACCAACCCATCCGCTACCGGGAAATGGGGGTAAGCGAAGCTTGTCCTGCGTGCACATGACCTTCGTCACGGTCAAGTAACCCACAGGTAACGTTCTGGATTGCTTTGGCCTTCCGCTCACTCAGCTCGGGATGTTCTCATTGCTGTCGGATTGCCGAGGCTTCGCCGGCTTTAACGGCTGCATCGGCGCGCCGACGGCGAGCCCTTTCACGGGCGAATTCTCGCCGCTGCTCGTTGAACGCTGCGCATTCCTCGGGGGAACGCACCGCGCGCGGCCGTCCCATCCGTTTTCTGAGACTGAACTGAACGGAAACGCAGCCGGCGCAGCGCGCGTGATACCCTTTCCTGCCCTTTCCCTCCCCGGCGGAAGCTGAATGGCTCTGACTGGTTGCGCGCGTAGCGTGAGCGCGCGCCTATGCAGCTGGAACCCTTGCTAATGACTCCCGCTTCGGCGCCGGTTCAGCTGTCAACTCATCAAACCGCCCCTTCCTGCGGCTGCTCTGCTCTGGGAGCAAATGGGTTTTTTGCGTGACCACGACAACACCTCATGTGAGCCAATACAAGGTTCGCTTGAAAAATTCACCGCAACCACCCACGACAACCCACAAAGAAGAAACGAGACAAGCTTGTTCTTTTTTTAGTACAGTGGCCCAGCGCCAGTCCTTGTCTTGTCTCTGTTGGCTGCCCTGGATGTTTGTGCTGAATCTTTTCACCTTAAAAATACTTTGCACCAACTAGCCCCAACCGACGTTTTATTAAAGTTCCTTTCTAGTTCAGTGAGCCAGCGTCAGTGCTTGTCTCCTCCCTTCTTTGTGGGTTTTCCTCGGTGTTCGCGCTGAATTTTTTCACCTTAAGCTTACTATGTACCAACTAGCCCCAACCGAAGTTTTACTGATATAGCGTGTTTCCTGGCTAACGTTAGCCAAGCTGCTGAAATAAAAATAAAAAAGTCACTGTGAATGCAAAATACGATTATGAGACATAAGGTGTTCGGTCGTCAGAGCTGTGATGACCGAACGCCGTTGATCTTAAAACCACATCTTGCACAGTGGCTCTTTTATTTTTTTTTATCTGAACAGCTTGGCCGACGCAAGCTGCGGCAGCCTATATAACAAAAAGGAGTTATCGCCTTCCGTCAGGTAAGCTCACGCAACACATTCCGCAAATCGTGGTTCTGGCACGTAAAACCCCGATAATTTAATTAACACATTCCGCAGTGATATATTTATCGGCGCGCTGTCAACATACAGAAGTTTACCGAGCGAAAGGGGCATGTTAAACGACAGAAGCCACTGCGTGTCATGATTGATATCCACAGATCATTGATCGACGCCATCAATGAAGCTCTCGGCGTGTTCCCTTTCAGTGTGCATATGCAGACAAACAAGGGGGACCGCTTCATTCTCTCCTTGTAGTTTGCTGCAAATCGGCTATGATTCACAAACAAACGCACATCTGTACATAGAAAAGTCCAAGGGCCGGCGAACCGTGCTAATTAGCGAGTTCCCTGGCAAATGACGAATCCCAGCGACGAAGCAGCAGTGCTATTTTCGACACTGTCAAATTCCGCCATGTTATCAGATTCCGGCTTGTTGGCGTTTAGAGTCACTCATAGAGGCTATATAGCAGCACTGTGAACCAATCAGAGCTGACATACAGGCAATATGGAGGAATTTGACAGCGTCCAGAGCACGGAGAAGGGAGCGAAACTCCACTGGCCAGAGTAACACCCCCGGCCGCCCACGAGGTTACGGCGTATATCGCCTGGGTTGTCGAAAGATGTGCGTCCCCGCTAGGCCTTGTTTTGAGGAGGCCTTCTGCGCCGTCATGCTGGCTTCGCCGACGAGATACCTTTCGACACGGCGCGCATCTTTCGCCACTTTGCGGTGTGTACGCAGGTCGGGGGACTCTGCCGGGCTTCGTCGCCGGGGCCGACGGCCGCCCGGTCGCCGTCGCTTGCGTGACTCTTCTTCGAGATCCCCGCTGCTCAAGTCCGCAGCTTCTCTGTCCTCGCGCTGCCACCGCTGTTGTTGTGTCGGGGCAGAGCCGCGTGTGGCGATTGCGAACACACTTTGCTGGAATCCCGCGCGGCTTGTCATCCCTCACAGCGGCGCGCGACGTCGCGGGCCACTTTTAGTTTCGTGGCTCTTTCCAACTACGTGTTTTCTCTTCGTGTGTGCGAGTGAAGTTTTACGTCTGAGTATGCGCATGCGTTCTCGTGAGAGAGAGGGGAGGGAGAGTTACCGAGGAAAGTGACGGAGAGCTGATTGCGCCGTGCCGTGGACATCTTGCATCCTTCCTTATCTCGAGGAGAACCACGGTTTGATCCTCGTCGCCATTACTTACTGACATTTAAGGACCCCTTGAGGGGTATTGCGTAAAGCGGAGCAAAACCATTAATAAGTGCGGTCAACAACGAAACGCAAATAATACGTTCGTTATACACGTTAAATGCGCAAAAAGATGTTTCCGTGCAAAGTGGCGCATTGAGTAAGCACGCTTGATGGCGATGTAATGGCGGCTAGGGGTTGAAGCGATGTGATAGTAACTTCCTGATTTTTTTCTTTAATTACGCTCGTGAATCAGTCGATCTGGCAGTGAATCTCACCGTTCTATTTCAACGGTAAAATAAGATTTGCTAAGCGCAGTGGCAGCACAGTGTGAACACTTTGAACGCTTATAGACTGTTAGAAAGGCGACGGGAAAACGGTTTGTTGGATTCAAGAGTTGCATCACGCATGCGATAGAAAGTGCATAGAGCAACTTATTTAGCCGCTTGAGTTGACATATTTCCGGCGTAACGATAGAAGAGTGATGTCAAGGGATAGCTTAATGCTGGTAATACTTGCGAAATACTTGCGCGCCAATCGTAATTAGATGTTCACGGTGCACTGCCTGTCTTGAAGTTGATAGTCGACCTGACAGTGACTTCAAATGTTGCTTGAAGTAACACATGAAACAGGGTGTTATATCAGTATGCCTTTCAGACAAAAAAAGAAAAGAAAGAAAAAAGCAGCGATGATGAGGAAGACTGTAGAAAAGTGGACGCCGCGTCCCGTTTAGATCCGTTTAGAATCAGCTCGGGAAAAGGAGGTCTGACGCGTTACAGGGCGATTTGTGTGAGTACGGCGCTGCGCATATATTCTCCTTTCTGTAATGTGGACTTTATCCACCATGCGGATCTTCATGTGCTGGTTAACTGGACAAAATCTGGACTTAACGTACAAAAGAAATTGGGACACCTTCGGGGACAATGCATCGAGCACCAAACCAAGTTCAATTTGTTTTTGTTTATTTCGCATAATAATGTTTACCATGCTCTGGCCGCCGAAACACATGACGCTTCATTCTCTACCATTGACATAAGTTGTCAAGAACATCTCAAGCGGCTGCTCGCCCAACCTCTCTTCTAGAGCTCTGCTTCTACAATGACGAAACGCAAAAAAAAAAAGAAAAAAAAAAACCTGAGCGCTCGTTTTACGTCCAAGTCGTAATCCCCATTCGCTGCTGTTCTTGGCGAGCGCACCCACGCAGTGTCCGGTTTTCTCGCGAGTTTTTCTTCACCATAGGACCGTCCAACTTGTCTGATACAGAATCTAATATTTCAAGCTGAGCCCCCACGTCAAGCCCTGCTGTTTACAGCCTCGCAGTTGGACTCGCTGTAAATCCATACTTATCGATTGCTCTCGAAGCTGCACAAGTGTGTCCGCACACGTCGAGCGAATATCATGCTCAGAGGGAGGGGAGCTAAGAAGTCTGCAAGAAGCCCAAACAGATGCTGTTTGTGTTTCCCGCATGCATTCATTGTATGCGACATTGCGGGACTTCATATATAGCCAGCCCCACTGAAAGCTCCGCAAGGAACACACATCTAGGTATAGCATGTAACTCCGTGCAGCATACAGCACAGAACTCGCAAGACACATAGCATCACGAGCCAAGATGCAATTGTGGGATGGTTTTACGGCTAACCTCTGGAATTTCGTAGGGGAGTGCCTGGAATGAAAATGAAACTACGCAGTAACGCTAAGGTCAACATTCCAGTTTAAGAGCTGCTCCGAAAGCGGACGCATACCTGTCCTGACCTATACTGTGGTAGGCGCCGCATGAAACGTGACGCACATGAAATAAATGTGGCACTTTCACAGTTCTTGCAATTTTGAAGTTGCGAAAGCCATGCAGTTTGCAGCACATGATTCGGGGAGACGCCACGGGCACATAAACAGGAACAATTCCCTTAGGAGTCCCTTACAAGGCTAAATTATTACATCCAGTTGAATTGCTAAGCGAGTACAAGCACGCCTAATAAATAATGAAAAACAATGAAAACCTGGACAACCGGGAAAAGACGTAATTTTCTGGGACACCCAACGTAAATTCGAAGCATTTCGCGAAACACCAATGTTGCTTAAAACTTGGTGCAAGCAGTATGGTAGATGCTTCTGCGTAGCTAACTCTGACAGGGGGACATATTCGGAAACCGGGACACGTCTCCCGGAAATTCCAACTCTAATCATAGAAAAAGGATCGCTGCTTGGGCTGGCTTCTGAAACATTACTTCAGGCAAGGAAAACTCCTTCTTAGGGCTTTTAGGGCTTACTTTTAAGCCATGTAAGCGATAAACTTTGTTGTTAGTGTCCTCTTGGCTCCTTCCTTCATTCCACGTTTTGCGCACCAAAAATGATTTTTCCTTGTCTGAAGTATGATAAGCAAAGTGTTGGTTTGGCCTTTGGTAACTGATGTTAACAAATTAACAGCGCCAGGGAGGTACTACGGATAAAGCGCTCGTCCTGTCCTAGTTTTTCTGTTTATATGCTGTGAAAGAGAGAATTTGTGAGCTTTGGGACGTGGTGAATTGCATGCTGGAAACTTACGCGGGCCGATACAGTCGCTGTGTCACCTATCCTACGCGTACGTTTTCACAAAAGCATATGCAAGACTCTCGTCTAATGAGCAGCTTTGGCAGATACTTCGTTCATATATGTCAAGGTCGAGCTACGACTTACATCTAGGCCAAGTTCTGACAATGGTTCGTTCGAGACCTCCTTTGCAAGTATGTCGTGTAGGTTACGCTAGCATTTTGCAGCGGGCCGTTTTAAATTGGCATTTTGTGCGCTGTATAGGCTCGTTGCACGGGTCGATACCGTCAACACATTTTGTCCGCTTAATTTCGCTCCCCGCGGCCATGAACATTATGCCATGTCAGCTTACGCGAACTTCAACGGTTGTGGATTACTTCGAACACTGTGTGTCATAAACCGCAACGGGTATGAGTAAAATATGCAACGAGCGTTTCCTTGCGATCTTCGCGCAACTTGTGGCGCGTGTAGCTTGTTTGACGCGCGCGTGAATTAAGGCTGCTTGACGTCGGATGTGCAAACTTCCCACAGCCTGCAAAAAGGCCTCTGCAGCTCCGTGTTATAATTGGAGCCGACATGACGCAACTGTCACTGAGGTTCTCGGCAGCGATACGGCAAGGGAATATCGCTTCAGCGCCCGCGTGGGCATGTCGGTAATCTCGTTAACGAGTCGGGAGGAGAATGCCAACGGCGGCCGTCCAGGCCGTAAACTGTCTGGTAGAGCAAACCGGAGTGGCAGCCGCTCCCTCAGTGTCGTAGAGAGACGCGTTTGGCCGGTTGAAAAACAGGACCGACGCGCCTGACCGGTAGCTCTTGTTGACGTCAAAAAGCCTGAAAGTTAAAAAAAAACAACAGTAACAATGGCGAAGGACTTGGAGCGAACGAAAGAAATTGGCTCTTTGCGTATGTGTCGAAAGAGCCGCGCCGAAGCCCCCGCCGGTGGGACGCCCTCTACCATCCGGCGTCGCGCAGCACCCGATGTCGTTGAAACGTCGCTTCGACGGCCACCTGCATACGTGGCGCTCCGATTCAGCTGCGTTAGCGTGCGATGCGCAAAACTTCAACGCTTACGCTTTCAGTTCTTCGGTGCGCACTGTTTTTTAAGCATTGTGCCTCGAATTTCCTCGCTCCTCGAAGGCGCGAAGGTATACAAGCGCACACTGCGTCCGCCAAGGGCGCCGTCGTCCCACGCTTTTCTAGCGGAGGTGGCGAAACGCGGCGCAAAACAAATCCCGGGCGCAAGAAAGAAACGCGCGACCTTCCGATTGCGGCCGCGCCGGCACCCTCTCCTCCCACGCCTCGGTGCAAGCGTGCCGTTTTGGTTTGGAGCCGTTCTACGTCACGCGAGCGCGAACCCGCGACTCCCGGCGGCACGGGCAGCCCGGAGCGCGTCCGTGTACAAAACTCTTCTCCGCCTCCGCCCCGCCCCTCGTTTTAGTTACGAAAGCGGGCTCCCCCTGGCCCACGCCACCCCGTCCTTGCGAGTTTGTTTGCTCAAACCGTCGAAAGTTTCGACGGTGCGAATCTCCGGCCCAGCGCCCGAACGGATGCTGCGTCTGCGCGGAACGGTTTCGACACCGACCCCGAAAAGCCTCGCCGCTGGCAAGCGCCACACGGACGCCCTCGGCTGTGGTCCCGGCGGCGTCCATCAGTGCCAGGTAGAAGAGATGTGGCGGGCGTAATACTTGTCAGGGTTTCCTTCGAGAAATGCTATTTCGTATTTTCCCCCTCTCCGTTTACGTATATTTATTGCGAAAGCGCGGCCGGTCATCAGATGCAGTCGTACTGACACTTTCCTTATATGTTGTTCCCGAACGGCAACGGCGGCCGATCACTTTGCAGATGCGGAGGAAATAGACGAAATGAAGAAAGAACAGAGGAGTCGAGACAGTTCCATATTTCGATTCAACTTGACCGGACCGCGCCGTGGCCCCGAAATAAAAAAAAAGGCGAGAACGCGCGGGCGCCACTGAAAAATCTCGAAAAAACCTCGAGCGCGTCGTGTGTGGCGAGAACACCTCGTCGCCCTGGCTTCGTCAGACCCGCTCACTGTCTTGTCAGCGCGTGTTTTCGAAAATGGCACCGCCACTGTACCAACAGGAGTGGGGGCGCGCTTTTCGGAGATGTTTCGATGGCCTCCCACCTCGTACACTTCGGTCGGGAAATCGCCTCGAGGGCGAAAGCGACCGCCGGAGTTGTGGTACTGAGAGGGCGGGCGGCGACCTTGTGTGTGTGTGTGTGTGTGTGCGTGTGTGTGTGTGGGGGCGGGGGGGGGAGGGTGTTCGCGAAATGTCGCTACCACGAGAACGGCAATACGTTCGGTCTTCGCGCACTTCAGAAGAGAATTGCTGACGAAGCAATTCTCTTCTGGTGCTGGTGCTCAAGGCATCTGCACAGGCCCCTCTCCGAACAGGCTCGAACAGTGTTATGGTCTCCTGTGCATAGCTGAAGAAAAAAAAAAAGCAATTACATAACGTGATTCGTGAAAAAGAAGGAGGAGGAGGGAAGAAACAAAGAAAGGAGCTGCAAAGTGGCGGGTTAAATACTTGGTCGCAGTGTTCGCGACGGCTGTGGGATACAAGAAAGAAAGAAAGAAAGAAAGAAAGAAAGAAAGAAAGAAAGAAAGAAAGGGAAGAAAGAACGCTAGTGTAACCTCGACCTTCATCCAGCTCAAGGACTAGAATTATGCTACCTGCTACAGGCGATTTTTAAAAATTCTGCGAAACTTAAAGATGATCATTCCGCATATGCGCTGAATGCAAGTACCAGCCAACGGGGCTGCCCTTGTACGCGGTGCGCACCTCTGTTCTTCGGAACAGAAAAATAAGTTACTGCATAAAACCTAAACTCGGAGGTATCTCTAAAGCACGCCAACCTGTTAATGAATTAACGCTTTATATTTAGCGGACTGTTCGGTTTACTTGATTTCCTTTGATTTGGCAATTGGGTATGTGTCACTGTATGTGTGCCTATTCTTGGCCAATCCTCCAGAATTTGTATGTGCCACTGTGACGCCGATAGTACACAGTCTTTAAATGCAGTTAGCTGGGCATACTTGTCGTACTCCTCGGTTCATACACACCTGTCACCACTATTCTTCGTCGACAAGCTTCGTACTCGTGACATACCGAGTACACATCTCACGCTGTGCACCCGCCTGATTTGGTGTTTGAATTTCGGCATGGCTTGTGGGCGGTGTAGCGCGTGAACGCAGAGATTGCACGAGAATTAACTTGGGGACCTTTGTGGTGGACACACATAATTGTTGCATAAGACTTCGCGTTGCATATTTACGAAAGTAAACAGAATTGTACGCATCGCAGATAGCTGTAACCCACTCGCTGAACCGATTCACCAAAGCTTCGCTGCGCATAGATTCCAACATAATTTGACGGATGTACGTTGAATGTACATAATTGTACTTATTTTCTTAGGGCGAAACTTGAAACAACAACAACAAGAGAACCGTTAGGCAGCGCCTCGGAATCTGCGACTGCTGACGTTGTGCAGTGGCGTGTCGAAAGCGCGCTTTCAGACCAGCGTGCAACGCTTTCCCTTCGCTTCTTGTTTAATAATTGACCGAGGAGGTTCGCTTTAATCTCGACCGTCACGGTGCGCAGTGCACAAATGTTTCTAAATGTCAAATTTTTGGCAAGCCCCCTTGCTTACGCACGGGTCACGCAAGTTACTTGGATCGAGGCCCAGAGCCTGAAGCACGCCGCACCCGTATGCGCGCTCGGTTTGGCGCAGTGCAGCTTGGGTCTGAAAAATACCGAAGTTCCGTATTTTCTTTCAGGGCACACATGAGTTGAAAGGGAAAACAAATAAACTGTCGTCGAACACCGATTACTGAGAGATTATTTACAAATTTACAATGCGTGTTAACGGCTGCAACAACAGAAAAAAAAAAGAGGTTCGAAATTATAATCCTCTTGGGGCGCGTCGCTAATAAATTTGCTTTCGCTTTCTCTATAAGCCATGCACTTGTCAACATTTCGCGTACTATTTGATTTCTGCAGTCATTTATATATATACACAGCTATAGTTAGCATTACCTGTACATTGAGTGATTCCGTCAGAAATTTTGTTGGAGTTGTTATACAATATACTATTTAACACAATCAGACAGGTAAATCTGTCAATATGTTTATCTTATCTTGTCCGGCGTTGCTGCTTGTAAAGAGTCTGCTCTTCCGATGTACTGGATGTTTCAGTGACGACTGCCTCTAATTATTAAAAATAGGGGATTCGGGACGCAATATTTTTTTTTCTGCTCATGATTACGCACGCTCCTGGCGCGCTCCGTTCCGGTTACGCGCTGAAAAAAAAAAAAAAGACTGACGTTTCCGTGCCAGTGTGCTTTAAATAATAGTTTTAGATCCGTTTGGAAAACTTATTTGTTATGAGCTTGCCATTAGTTGTAAATGTCGAATCGGCATTGACTGCCTAGAGCTGAGAACTAATTAGCTCGGTAATGAATCATAGTCAATTAGGCCGCAAAATGATCCAACAAGGAGTTTTCTTGTTGTGTGTCCTTGTTGCGAATTTTCAACAGCAAAAAGTATAAATGTGTGGAATTCTCGATTTTTAATATTTAGAGATAGTCGCGACGCTGAAGCACCCGGTACACTGCAAGTTGTTGCCTGGGGGAGAACAAAGCGCGACATTTAAAGCAGATATTTCCTGCGGCGCGGTCGCAGGGTTATTACGTGACATGACGGATCGCTCCACGCGAAAGGCTAAATGTGATTCCTTCATTCTTAACAAGCTCGAAGAAATTTTGATCGGGCCGCCTTCTTATAACCCTAGCTGGACATAATGAAGAGTATAATTTACACGCCGTGGTTGCTCAGCGGCTTTGGCGTTGCGCTGCTAAGCACGAGGTCGCGGGATCGAATCCCTGTCGCGGCGGCCACCGCATTTCGATGGGGGCAAAATATAGAAACGCCCGCGCACCATTTTTATCGTGCATTTTTATCGTGCATTGAGTGCACGATAAGAAAGAAAGCTCCCAGGTGGTCCAAATTAATCCGGAGACCCCCACTACGGCGTACCTCATAATCAGATCGTCGTTTTGGCCCTCAATAGCTCAGGATTCCATTTAATTTAGGAATTTACATTGATTCTTCTTGCGCAGCTAGTCTATAGGCAGTAAATGGGAACTTTGGCGATATTTTGGCCGGAAACTTCCTCTGTGAGGTCGAACTTATTTTGCGGCCAAGTTTTGTTTAGCCAATGTGTGAATCGTGGCTTCACGGGATGGTTGACTGCTTAGTTAGTTGCAGGAGCAGGAGGAGGAGGAAATAAAGAGAGAAGGCAAGGATGTTAACCAGAAATGCGTCTGGTTGGCTACCCTACTATGGGGGACGGGAGAGAACGAATAGAAAAATGGCAAAATCTCTTAAGGGATAGCATAACAGGACGTGACTTACATTAACTTGCAAAAGCTGTAATAGAAGTCTTTTGATTACCTTGCAGCGCAGGGGTCACCTTAGCTTGAGAAAAACCTCAGCACCTGAATAACGTTTTTACCTCCAGACCTGTGAAAACGAGGCTCCCATAGCGAAAAATTGCAAAGTAAACATGTGCTTATAGTATAAGAAAGCCAGCACGTACGAAAATTTTCCCGGCTGATATGTTGGACGTCTTGCGCTTCTTGTTCGCTGGAACTGACACAAAAAGTGTGTGTGTGTGTGTGTCTGTGAGAGAGAGAGAGAGAGAGAGAGAGAGAGAGAGAGAGAGAGAGAGAGAGAGAGAAATTTTAATGGAAATTGAAGGTTTACGTCAGCCATGATATATGCAGGGCTTGATACTTCAGATGACGTGTTTGAGATGACGCGTAGAGAAAAAGACAAGAGGTTGAGGTTGCGAAGAAAAAAAAAGAAAGGAAATAAAAATCCATATTACCAAGATCAAAGAATTTCCATAAGACCTGACTGTAGTAAATACTGACGCCATTTAGGTCTTATAGACATTCTTTGATCTTTTTTTAGTACAGCAGTGCCTTCGTGGCTCAGACCGCGTTTTTAATTTTAATGCGAAGGCATTATATGGTCCCATAACGTGAAAATCTGTCGGCGTAATCGGCGTCACCGAAAGATGGTACCAAAAATCGGCGACGGCGGATGCAGTAAAAGCACGTCGAAAAGTGCCCGGATTGTCGTCAAATTTCTAAGGGAGGTTCCTGTGAACAAAAGGAAATTAATGGTTTCGTAAAGACCATTTGGTAAATTTAGGTTTGGGTAGGAATCGAACTCGGGCCTCCGGGTTTGCGAGACGAGCATGCTTCCCCGATGCCACGGTGGCTTTTTTTATTGCATGAAATTACGAGTAGTTTCATGCGAAAGTTGGTTATATTACATTTAGACACACATGGAAAACAAATGCACACATGCTACGCCGTCCAATGGAACTAAAAAAAAAATTGGGTAAACAAACACAAGCGTCCATGTGCGAAATCCACTCAGGAACGGGATCAAAGGTCCCCACCACACTATGCACTTGAGCAGCCTCTTTGCGAAAGATAGACCTTGTCGAGCGAGGTGGCTTGGCATGTCTGTAGATCACGTGGCTTCTGCATAATAGAGTCCTAGTAACACAAACAAATCATATGGTGTATTATTGATTGCCTTTTCGAAAGGAACGAACCGGATACCATAAGACGTGAGGAAGTTCTTTTTTGATAGGTCTTTTAAAATGCATCAAAAATAAAATACATTATGAAAAACGATAAAACAATGTTCTATAGTCTCGGGTTCATTGCAAAGTCTACAATTTGTACTCCAGGGCGCATATAATCCCTTTTCACGAAGCGGTGCTTTAACTGGCAGGGCGGAAGTGTGCAGCTTAAAGAAAAACGTTTTCCCTGCTGGCGTTCCGCGGTTATGGTCGACTAGAGGTGTGCCTAGTGCCTGCGCCATTGCACACGTCACGTCGCAGCCATCTGGCTGATTAAAGGTGTGTCCTAGTGCGTGCGTCACTGGGCACGTGACGGCGCGCAGCCAATGGCGATGATGTTGCACCACGTCATGAGTGTATAAAAAAATGCATAAAATGACTAGCATTAATGTCCAATTGAACGCCGGTGGGCGGTCTTTCGAGTTATCAACTCCTCGCGGCGAGCGAATGCATTGAGTCGTTTGGCGCGTTTTGATATGACCTTACCGAGACGGAGTTAAAGCGCGAGCGGTGACTTGCGCGGAGAAGGAACGCGCGGGAAAAGACATATTTCACCAAGGGGACTCCAATGCTTTCGCATTCCCACACTTAGGCAGTCTTAAGTGTTTGTGCCGAATTATTTAGGGCTCTAAAGATAACTAGCCTCCGCCCGTATAACGTAAGACTATTCCTTTCTGACTTTATGCTAATCTCCTGACGTGAAATTACGTTACCGCTGGCGCAAGCATCGGGCGGTGGCATGCAGCGCTGTTTCATCAGCCCATGCAGCGCTCCTTTGACAGCTTTTCCTTATCTTTCTGGCTAGAGGGGAGGAGCACGTTCAAATGGGGATGGATTCGTCGGGGGCCGAGTAGCGCAGTGAAAGTAGGTAATCCGGACTAGGAAGGCGGTGACAGCGTATGCGATGGGTCCGCTACCCCTTGCTTGACTTGTGGTGGCTGGTCGAAAATCGCGGCGCCGCGACGTGCAGCGGGAGATTACAAGTTCCGCTAATAGAGATTCTCAGCAAAGAAGAGTTGGCAGAGCAATGTCGTATATTGTCGGAAGGGCTGGACAACATTATACTGCAACGCAATTTTTTTTTTATTATACGAGGATGAATTTATTTTCCCCGGCAGCTCCGAGTAGCCAATGCCAGAGCAATTGGTGTTCCGCCATCGTTTAGTCCTTTTGGAATAGGGCAGTCTCCGGCTTTCCCGATAAAAGAAAAAGAAAAGAACAGTTTTGTTTGGCATAATAATTCATGTTTGGTACGTACACTCCACTTTATCGGCGTGAGGTGTTGCGATTTTGTGACGTCGCGTGGCAGACAGGTGAAGTGGCGGTGGCCCGAAAGATTTTTGACCAATCGTGGAGGGCTAGTAGAAGAAATGGAATAGGAACAGCGTGGAATAGCTTTACGTTATAGCACCCCTCTATTTGGCCAAGTACATCATGTCGCGGTAGTATATAACGGCACGTGCTTGATGCCACCAAGTGGCTTGCACTCGTTGCACAGCGGTTAACTGAATCGCCTGTTCCTAAAAAAAAAGAACAATAAAAAAGAACAATAAAAAAGGGGGGGATCTGTATGGTGTAGGCTACACAGGAAGTATCCAACCGTTGAACGACGCCCTTAACGGAATTATCCGGTCCCCGGAGGACGCTGTAGGTGCACTAAGGTTCGATGCGATAAGGAAATAGTTAAACGGATGAAGATAAAAAAACCGTGACGATCAGGGTAGCTCCAAAAAAGCAACTGGCGTTCGCTAAACGACGTGCGAGACCAGCACTATATGATGTCCTCACGGGAAAACGGGATCGTTGTAATGGATCGCACAGAATGGGCATAGTTGGCAATGGCGTCTAACTTGGCGTTTCCTGTTGTTTCGCAGTGTCCGGATAATCACTGCATCTGTCGTAATGGAGGGTATCGAAATAATTGTGCTCATCTGGGATTCTGTAGCGTGTCCTACATTTAGACGGAATGTATTTCCCCTATTTTGCGGCCGCCGTGACGGGGAGGGCACCTACATAATTCGTGGTCACTTTTGTCAAAAATTGGCAGTGGCAGAGCTAGCTAGGCTATGCCAGGATATACGTAGCAAAAGCTAAGGTATAGCATGGTGTTGCGTTTCGCCTGCGACACGTGGTTTTGCCGGCGCGACTGCGGCGGGGCGGCAGACATTTTGGCCCGATCGTCGTCGCCGCAACACTCATCGGCAGGTGTTTCCAGGCGCGACTGCGGCGATGCGACCGCAAAGGATCACCCTCTCATTCCAGTCATTGTGCCCGAAACAGGCGATGCCAAAGCAGGGATCATCCTCTCATTCCAGTCATTGTGCCCGAAACAGGCGATGCCAAAGCAGGGATCATCCTCTCATTCCAGTCATTGTGCCCGAAACAGGCGATGCCAAAGCAGGGATCATCCTCTCATTACAGTCTTTGTGCCCGACCGGCAGCGCTACAATAGGGTGCTACGAGATCGTGCTCGACATGGTGCTACGGCAGCGCTACAACAGGGTGCTACGAGATCGTGCTCGACATGGTGCTACGGCATCGCTACGACAGTGTGCGTCACCATTAGCCCATTGTACATTCACGTGCTCGTCTTTTGAGGGGTTCCTTCTTGCCCTCAACTGCGAGAGTATAAAAACAGCTGCCCCCGGACGCAAAAAGAGAGGGCTCCGATTTCTTCTGTTGAGTGAAGTGCTCTCCCGTCTCTCTACTTCGGTCAAACCTGACCGCCAACTCTTTGCGATGTTAAAATAAACAAGTTGTTTCGTTGTTACCAGTCGACTCATGCTTTGCCGGGACCTTCGGATGCTTCCAGTTGTACCCCAGGCCGCCAGGCCAACGCTACCCTTGGGGCTTGCGACCCAGGTACAACCACGGGCGTCAGCGCCGAGTTCCCAACAGATCGTACCAGCGGTCCGATCCAAACAATGGTTAGCCTTGGTTAATCTTGATTGCAAGTCCAGGTTAGTCTGGTTGTCTAGCTGTGTTTCGGCGTTTAGCCAGTCGTTCGGCGCGCTGTTGGTCTGTTTCCTGGGCGATTCGTTTCCTCTTCATCTCGTTCCGATGTCGATTCCAGGCCTCCTCCTGCTTATGAGAATTGTCGCCGTCCATACTGCCACCTCAACTGTGGTTGCGGTGCACGCGAGCTCTCCTTTTCAATCCTCCGATATGTTATCAGGCATGCGAGGCAGCTGGCGAAGGGAGCGGAGGCGAGCGCAACGACGAGGAACGCGGTGTGACGTCATGTGCCTCCTCGGAGCACCGCCACGGAGAAATCGCAAGTTCGTGGCCAGTAAAGCTTTCGCTTTAAAAACACTTATGAGAGGGCCCAATTTGCAAGTTAACTTGCCACTGAGGTGAAAAACGCAGCCGCCATTTCTTGCGTTCGGTGAGACTTATACGGAGTATGCTTAGTATGTATACATTAACTTTTACGCGCTGATGTATTACATTACTTATCATCATTAGAGAGTTATTACATTAACAAGTTCACCCCTGCTAAAACTGGTTAAATAATTTTAGCATGGGTATACTTATTATAGTGGTGTAATGCAAGCAAAGTAAAATGCCGGGTGTCCCAGTTAAGAGGAGGAATGAACATTTATTGTGTGAAACAGCGAGAAAGTGTTCTTTCTTCGCCCTAGGTGGGCGGCTCTCTTAGTCGCTCTTGTCGCTCAGTAGCTCTTTTCTGTTCTTCCGACAGCTGCTTTTTTTTTCATACTCTTTTGCACCCTGTTCTTTTTTTAACATTGCTTGAATTTTTTTTTAGCTTTGTTTCATGATACGCGAATGTTAAAGCTATCCCGAGCGACTCTTGATCGAGCACCACAGTCTTGCGTCCGTAGATGCTGGCGCTTATCGCACCGTGCTAGTTAGGTCCCGAAACCTCTGGAGCCATCCTACATGAAAAAGCCTTGCACGATGCGACGCTAAACGAATGCAGCCGTACATATAACTTTCAAAGGTTGCTTGGAGGCGCTTGAATAGTGGCACGCGAGCGCGCATCTATTTCTTATTTCGCGTATTTCGCGGGCTTTTATTTTTTCTTGGAAGGAACAATCAGTCACACTTCAGCACGAAATAAATGCTTGATTCGTAGGTTATTTAAGGAGGTACTTAAGGTACCCTACAACCTTGTAGTTGACATGTTTGCGAGTCAAGCAATAATTAAACATTTCACTAATTAATATCAATAAATAATTAATACTTTGCGATGAAAAATAAACACCACTGGCTGTAAGTACACACGACTGCCGCTACTATGCAGTCGCTACGATTTCTCTAGAGGTGATGGGTTTCTTTAAAATCATGGTCCAAGTTAACTGGGACACCCGGTATATACATGCGTAGCGTCATTGTTATCGTGGGTAAATTTACTCTCCATGTAATAACAACGGTGCCATATATGCCGTGATTGTTTTGTATGATTTGTTTCAGAGCGGACTTGCCCTTTTCCCAACAACAGCAGAAAGAAAAAGAAACCAAGAGAGAAAATCCGCCTCCATTCCACCCAGTGAAAGTGGTTGTACACAGCGAAGCTGTTGCTGACGTTAGACGAGTACCGCCACTCCAGCTGACGATAGACGCCGTTACACACCAGCAGCACCACCGCCTTGAGCGACGCACGCCTCGCGTGCGCGCACGTGTGCGGAAGTGCAGCATTTACCCTGCCAAGCGCAAGTGCTTCATTGGTCTAAATGAATTTTTCAAAGTAAATTGATCCGGAAAATTCGTAAGGCGCGACTTACACACACGCTGCAGACATGATAACTTGGGATTGTACTTCGAATATACGAGAAAACATAATTCTGTTACGCGGAAACTCAAAGACGACGCCCTTTCCCAGCTGCCGTTCTCGAGGTCCGTCTCAATGGCCGCGTCCGCTAGGCGGCGGTACTGTTTTTGGGTGCACTCAGAACGAGCCGAAGAAAAATCCCGACCAACAACTAGAGGCTAACAGCTTCTCTGTAAAAGGAAACTTGAAAGTTCGCTGCAAGAGATAGATAGCCACAAGACAGACATTCTTCACACGTCTAAGGACTTGTGAGGCGCTATTTTTTTTTCTTTCTTTATTTTTTTTTCTCTGTTCGACATCGCGCTCGTTCACCTCCCACTATAACGCCAACAGCATTGCGTGTGTTCCAAGTTGAAGCAGAAGTTCGCGATCTCTGAAATGCTGGTGTTTTCCTAATTTCAGAAAATTTTGCTATGCTGGCAGTATCGGCGAACCTTAGTGCAAGATCTGTATTATAGAACAGGTCGCCGACCAATGTCAAAAAACATCATTTGACGCTGCGCGCGCGTGTGTGCATGCGCGTGCTTTTCTATTTTGCCACAGAGTTAGGTAAATTAAATACTAATATTACAAGGGAATGTTAACTGGAGCGTATTGCAGCCTAACTAGCTGTATACATAATTCAGGAGGACGTAGCCCCTCAATAAGTAAAGCGCTATTTCAGTGAGAAGCATATGCAACATTTGCGAGCGTAGCTTACAGACACAGCATGGCGATGCTGTGACCTGTACTGTTGCAAATTTAGGATATGGATGGCAAAGCGAGCGGCGGCAAGGAAACTGATAGGCGTAACACGGACTAAAAAACATGGGCAGTAGGACTAAATAATCAAGCCCATGCATGGTGTAATCAAGGCGAGGACAGGAAACAGGCGCCGACCGAGGTGAATTTTTATTGAAGTTAAATTTTCAAGTCAAGAAAAAAACAAAATATTCACTTTGGTCGGCGTCTGTTTTCAGTTCTCGCCACGATTCTTCCCGATCGGCCAAGATTTCGTCAGAGCCTCGATTTTATGGTATAATATCGAAGCGTCCCTCGCTGTCGCGCTGAGCATGACACGTGATGCCTGGCAGACACTAGCTTGGAGTTCTGGCGGCGCCAGAGCAGTGCCTTGCCCTGCAAAGAGACTTTTTATTCTCGGTTTAAACTTACCTGCTGAGCTGGTTGCTCATGGAACAACTCGTTATCGTTATAGAGTTCTCAGTTCTCTGTTTGTTTGGAGACGAGGAGGGGGGGGGGGGTTTGATAGAAAACGCACTGTTTTAGACGTAGTAACACTCGATAAGCCATAGCCTAACGCCGATTTCTCCTTATATTCTTGTGATTCTTATATATGTCGCTCTAATATAAATTCGTGAATGGAAGTCATGCGTTTGAAAGGAGCTTCACTTTTAGCCTTCGGCATAATATACAAGGTAAATATACCTGGTAGCGAAGCTTCCATAGGAGCCCATACGTACAAAAAAAGGCGGTCCATCGGCGGTTTATGGGGCTTAGCGCCATCTGTATGTGGTGGGAACACTTCCGCCGGAAAAAAAAATAATGTGACGCCATGTCCGTTAGAAGCAGAAGTGACGTCATTTTGTTTTCGAAGGCGCGAAATTTGTTTTGTTGTCCTTCCTTTGGAGCTATATATTCAAGTGCCCCGCCATACCACTTGATGGGCGTTTCGAGCTTTCAGCGTAGAAAGCGATGCAGGAAGAGGCCAGCCGTACGGTTGTCGAAATCGCATCCCTGCACAGAACATACTTTCTTTGGAGGCCGACGAAAGCTTTAGGTGTAGAGTGCTGATCCTATTGTCGGATGCCAAGCCCGTCGGCCAGCGCAGTCTCACGAAAACAACTACACAATTATCTGGCGGTCGTAATCCACTCCTTTTAACTGAACAGATTAAGAAGCGATGAAGCTACCCGCGTCACCAAATTCAGACAAACTTCGACAAGCAAGAAAGCACAAACTGTGAGGGGGGCGTATTTCAACAGGTGAACATTACGAGTGCGCCTTTCTGCCCATTTCAAGACGTGCATTGCATTGCGAGTGATAGTGGCGTCAACGCCCCCTGTAGCGACGGGCGCTGAAAAGAAATGCATTTATTAATGATAATAAAATTAAACTTGTATTTTCTTAACTCGTCACGAATATATAAAAATGACTAGGAATTTTATTTTCGTTGAATGAATCTAACTGTGTCTCGTTTTAATTAAAAAACGCGTTTTTCTTTCCGAATGTTTGTTCCCTCCAAACATAGTCGCGCTTCAATCGCTGCTCCCATAACTCCCCATGCTGATGTCGGTGACAATCTGTACTGAACCGCTTTTCGCCAGAAGCTTCGCGACCTATTTGAATCGACCTTGTAATATATACTACGTGCCCTAACTTGTTGCAAAGTACCTTTAGAAAAATAAAATACACATCTTTATGGCACTATGCGAAACTGTTCATGATGTGACATTTCCCGCGATTCTTGTTACGATAACGCGTGGACGCACAAAACATGGACGCCAAAGAAGAAACAAAGCGATAACCCAAACACCAACACCTAACTGCCAGTTTACGTCGTTTGTGTGGGAGTTTATCTAAGTGTACGCGTACGATACGCAGACCAGTGGGGAACAGAAAGGTCAACGAGAACACCGATAGACGGCGCTGGTGCCTCCATCTCTTGTCCTTTCGAGTCTGTGTTCCATACGCCTGCGCGTATCATACCACAAATGATGCCAATTTAGCTCAGTTTCCGGCCCTGCTAAGTTTTCTGCGATACTACTGGCACGAGAGTATCCCACGCACACGGAAAATGTATGCGGTAAAGCTTAGCAGCTAACTGATGGTGTTAAGGATATACATACATATCTCTAGAACGGGCGCGTCCCGACAGTTTGACAGTTGCAGCGGTGGTAACGTGAGACCATTAATTACGGTTCGCAGTTAATGCGCTTCAATGGCACGCAGCTATTCTGGCGGACTATGACGCGTCGGTCAGTAATAAGGACTGTGGCGTATAATCGATCTTGTCATCGTTCACTCGTTCCGCGCACAGGGCCGTGAGGGGAATTATGACGTGACAGGAGGCGTGGTTCTCGCGACTTCGCGCGGTGACCTAACTACATACACCCTTGCAACGTTCGTCTGGTAGGTACCCGAGGCACGTAGTTCCAGATCGGGCTCTACGCATAGTTGTTGCAAGCGGGCCGCTCTGTTTGTGAGTGGAGGCGCGCCGTCATCAACCTGCTGTGCTCGTTTTTTCTCTCTTAAAAATCGTGCTCCTGTGCATCCTCCCACGTGCACGCATTGCTCACTTCTTCCCTCTTTTCCTCGTTCCATTCCCCCTTTCCCTTACCCCTAGAGCAGGGTAGCAAACCAGACGCTCGTCTCGTTGACGTCCCTTCCTTTCCTCTCCTTGCATTCTCTCTCTGGGCTGCTTTCTGTGAATTCACGAGTCGTGCCAGACGTAGGCTGGGCGCCCTACTCATTCTTCCGTACCGTTTTCTACGGGAATTTTAGTTGGCTGAAGTGATCTCTTGATTTTGGCCATTATCCCTGCGATAAAACAAAAAGAAGACGGCATTCAGAGGAGTGCTTAGCGATCTTTGTTTCGGCGAGAAAATGTGAAAATATCGCGCTTTATTAGAGTGAACAGCTTTTGGCCGGAACCGCATGACGACATGGCGGCAGTGGTGGACATCGGTAATAGGCACACCAGATTTGCACTATCAGGATGTAGAGGTGCTGTAGTGCAAATTAAACGAGAAAAAAGAAAGAAGCCAAGTGGCCAGAACTGCTTATATCAGTCATGTCCCTTTCTGGCGGTGGTATGCTATGTATTGCTATATATTACGATGCATATGCACCAAGTTGCCCATCAGTGCATACTGATAACTCTCGCTCAGACAGGCATGACTTTGATGCTTTAACGTCATCAATCCCATTGCGGTCGTGGACTCGCTCATCGTCACAACCCGCAGATACACAGATAGGCATAGTTATATGCCTGAGTTATAGTACACTTAGTAGTCAAACACTCCGGGTTTCGGGTTTGCAATAACTGTGGGATCTCACGACTCTGAATCAAGCATATATTATTACTCAGGGTGAAAACCTTGGTTCGCACTCGAACGCTTTACACTCCGTATTACGCCACAGTTTGCGCGTGCTTGCTTGTGCAACCGTATCAAAATGACATTGCCTTTTGAGGTAAAACTGTATGCAGCCAATGGTATACTTGGTCCTAATCTGCAGCTGATGTTCAAGGCATTGGAAAATAAGAACAGCAGCTGCGGCATTCGAGAGCGCTACCCATACTTGTCATTGTGGCGACAGAAAACTTCGTTCAAGGGTGCGCGTCGTCGCCTCGCGTGAAAGCTTGGCGTCGCAGAGGTAAACGGACGGTTTGTCACCTCCGCCTTTACTTGCCCCTTTTCTGAACCATTTTAAGATGTCCTTGGCATGCAGAGGCGTCAGGTTAGCGAAGAACGTTCTCAGAGGGATCGGTGCCGAGGCTAAAGCGGGCGCAGGGTTTGCTCGAGCGTGAACGCATGCACCTTCGCTTTGCGGCGCTGTGTCGCCTGTGTTCTCAACATTGTTGTCGGACGTCAATGCCACAATGACAACTACAATTGGAAGTCCCATTACCTACCTCTGTCTCGTGTACCTGCAGCTGTAACTGTTTCCTTTGTTGGCTCTCGCACTCTCAGCGAGACGTAATAAACCTGATAACGCGCGTTGGTATTACCCCATGCAGCGTCTTAAGACAACTATAAGTTGAACGGTTCACAGTGTTTCACGTCCCAAAGCAATGCGCGGGCAGGGAAAGTTTGTGGATGAGGTTGTGTAACGCGCACAGAAATCTCCACGCACGATCTCTTCGCATACAGCATGCGATCGGGCTCCCGCTGCGGGAGTCGAATCCACGACCTCGTGCTCAGCAGCAGCCAAGCGCCAAAGCTTCTGGGCCATCGCGGCATGCAGGCAACGATACGTGGCTGGTGCTTCGCCAACACAGGATTTAGTAAATCTCGCTTCATCACAGCGTGGTTCTGTTTACTGTCGAGGTCGATGCGATGCCTCGAGGGAAGGTCCGTGCGCAATATCGTTTATCTTCCTCGAGAAAACTACCCCGGTGCAGCCGTTACGTCTTTACTTGCAGATGTGGGGTGACGATCGTCCGATCCACATGGTTCAGTATTGACATAATGAGACAGCGCGGCGGGATTTAGTGCCGCGGCCTTGACTCCCGCTGTGAACCGGGGGCCTGTGACCACTCGATGCGTGAAGCGGATGCACGCTTGGAGGCCCAAGAAAAAAAACAAAAAGAGCAGCCGGGTCTACCATGGCTGTCATCTTTCTTCGTGGCGGGTCACATTGGCGACGACTGCTAATGCTGCGACGGCGGCGCTGCCGCTGACGAAAGAGCGCGCGGCTGCAGCCTCGAGGCCGCGATTCGGGACTTGACCCGCATGGGTCGCTATTTTGAGCCCTTCCTGGCGAGCGTCCGAAGACCTGCGCAGCCTCGTGACGTCACGACGGCAAGGAATGAGCGCCGAGGCCCCCTCCTCTCCCACCGCCATCCTCGAAACCAGACACCAGAGCCTCCGCAGGACAGTCTCTCGGCTCCCCGCTGCCTCCTGTGGCATGCTCAGTAGAGGAGAGCCGCGAGCTCCAGGTTGACGCTCGTAGAATAACGGCGCCTTGCCTGCACATATTTTGTAAAGAAGCTCTTTTTGTGAAGCAGGCAACGTTTCATCTGTGATTGTGTCGATTCTGTGATTGACGTCGGCCGTGGCCACCGGCAGCTCTGGCAAGAAGTTGTCCGTGCCCTCCTCGAGGAGGTGGTGACCGGATTCGCGTACACCGTTTTGCCACTTTGTGCCGCAACAACGAACTTCGCTCTGCATACGGGAATAACTCGACAGATGGACGTCCTCTAAGCGTGGCTTTGGCCATGAGCGCGTCGCACGACGCTTCGTCGGCAGCGTGACCATTGGTGAGCTGCTCAGGTTTGAGATCCAGTGGTGTTCTTTAGAATGAGAAGAGTATTTCGGGTTCTGTGTGGTCTACGTTTTCGATTTATGGACGCGGTACCGAGTTTGCGGCCGGCATTTGGCCCCTGTGGCTTCTTGCAAGCGCAGCACTTCGTACAGTTAAAAGCGGGATATACATAGGTATTACTCCCTATTGTGATGCGATGTTCAATCGTACTTATATTACAACGATTTGTATACTCACAAATTATCCACTTCGTGCGCTGTGCGCACAGTTTTGTGCGCCAGGATAGTGTATCAAACGGAATAGCACTGATAAGGTTAATGCTATTTGAAACGAGTAGCATACATCTTGAAAGATTTCTTATTGGATCTCTGCAGCAAGGCCCAATATTGCAGCTGTATGTATAAATTGTTTCACTAAAACGAGTTGAAAGGTAGATAGATGGCTTGGTGCTCGCTTCCAGTGTCAGTATGTCATAGTCTAGCGACTGACTTCTTTCATTGCTTTTTACTATGTTTCACATTTGGCATATTTTTCAAGTCGCTGGATAAGTGCTTTCAGAGTATACCAAACATCAAATAGTTGATGTTCCCATATCTGAGGTTTCCATAAAGAGTTTTCGCATGGAGTCCAAAACTCGCTGAATAATTTAAAATTAAGAATACGCTGTTTAGCGGCACATTTCTCATGATTCGGAGATATAATAAATGTGGCGAAACTAAATTTTTAGTGGACATAAGTAATTGTCACCTGAAGTCTGCTATTACAACACACGCAATAGGCAGTATATTTCAAGCCTGTACTGCGATACCCGCCGTGGTGGCTTAGTGGCTGTTGGCGTTGCGTTGCTAAGCACGAGATCGTGGTATGAAATCTCGGCCACCTCCAGGACCGACGTGCCCTGGTGGCCCGAGCCAAAGCCGCTGCAGAAGCCACGGGCGTCCAGGACTAGGACCCCCCTATACTCTGTAAGGGCTGGGCCCTTAGGGCTCAGCTCACACCTCTCCTGTAAATAGCAGAAATAAAGTTCATCACTACCACCACCACCACCGTTGTCGATGGGGGCGAAATGCAAAAAAATGCCGGTGCACCGTGCATTGAGTGCAAGTTAAATAAACCCACGTGGTTAAAGCTAATCCGGAGTCCCCATATACGGCGTGCCCCTTAATCAGATCGTGAGTTTGGCGTGTAAGACCCCAGAATATAATTTACTAAAAGTGTGAAGGAAGTCGTGACGGACAAGCACAGTTTTGGGCGAACACGCTGTGACCTCTGAATCATCTGTAAACTACAGTATGTAAGCACACGTCTAGTTATCATATCAAACAGACGCTTTTGTTTCCTTGAAGTATGCACGCCGAATCGTTAAAGAATTGACATCGTGCTGCAACGGGGCATAATTGTCGCTAAGTGGACGAGGACTTGCTCATCGTTCACATCGTCGTCCCTACCTGTTCTGTTCAAGGCGCGTCGACCTTTGTGTCAGGTATACAGACTGGATTGGATTGGATTTCCTTCTACGATGGCGAATATCCACTGCGGGGGATTGGCCAAGATTTGGATGGTATTAGGAAGATGCCGTTAATACTAAAATTGGTAAAATTGTCAGGAGGAGATGAATGGAAATAACGTTTGAACAATTTAATAGAATAGCCCTGAAACAACTACGAATTCCTTCACGGCTGAGCAAACATCGCTGGGGTAGTTTCCGAGAAAAGAGGTTCCTAGAGAAAGAATATTCACGATGTAAACGTTTAAACCAAGTTGTGTTAACGTTGATTCTAAAATGTATTTCGCTAAAGAAGAAAAACGGCTGTGCCGCCAGCGTCGTCTTCTTCGCTGTTCATTCTGTCTCTTTGTTATGTACTCGTCCGGAATTCATTCGTACTTTAAGCGGCAATTACGTCCTTCAGCGACCACCAGCTGGGACACCAACAAGTACTTTTCATTGAAACCCTATCGCAGATTTTTTTTCGCAGGTGTTTCATTATCGCAGGTGTTTCACATATTTCCTATCAAAACCTATCGTTTAAAGAAACTGCTTCACCACTGGCACGACGAATGAAAGTGTGATGTTTCTCCACAGTTGGGAGCGGTTTTGTCTTGTTCGCAAATTATGGCTCTTACCCACTACAGGTGATTCGCCAAGACGCAAGTGGCTTTACAAGCGCGCTTAAATTTAAAAAGATAATTAATAATAGTATAACTGAATTAAAACATACAATGATACAGTATGGGTAAAATTATTATTATTATTATTATTATTATTATTATTATTATTATTATTATTATTATTATTATTATTATTATTATTATTATTTTTGCAGAAATTAGAATAAGGTGGTCGCTAAGCTGTATATCTTTTATTTTATTTGTTCCACTTCATACCTCGAGCACCCCCATGACTCTTTGTTTTCCTGGCGTTGTTTTTATACCCATAGTTTCTTCGCTTCCCATAACGTACTCGGACTTTTTTTTTTTTTTTAACCCAGCATTGCTTTGTAAGCTTCGCACCAAGTTTCGGTCAAACTTGGCAACAAATATACGAGGTTGGAACTCATTTGAGGCAGTAAGGAAGGATGAAAAAAAAATAATATTTCGCAGTCGCCTAAATATTTCAGCATCGCCGCCGCCGCCGCTGTGCAACCAAAATTATCTCAACCGGGCGTGCCTCTTGCACTCGCTGTCTTTGTTTATACTTCCCACCTGTCTCACACACGCCGTCTTCGGCTTTTTCGCTCGTATATGTGTTCTCCACTGCTGGTACTTTTGTTTCAGCGCTTAGGCGTTTTACTGCTAGATGTTCCAGCACTTCCCGCTGAACATAATGAAGCTTAAAGGGACATTTAAGAGGAGGGGCAAGTTAAGCCGCCTAGAAAATTTAGCTTCCGAAAGAGCAATACTTGATGTTTAGTTAAAATATATGCTAGCTAATTACACTTTTGAAATAGCCTCCTCTCTTACCGTGAAAGGAGGCCTTGTAACCCAGAAATGAAGCCGAGAACGAAATACGATTAACGGCGCCACCAGAAAGTTACTGCACCAGCTCGCCGGTACATCGCCGATTTTTACAGCGTTTACATTGGCAGAAGAATGATTGCATTGCATTCTAAAGGAACAAAGGGTTCGACCTAGCAAGTTCTGAGAGCATTTATTATATCCGAAAGGGCCCTTATACTATAATATACATAGATATTGGTGACGTAACTCTGACGTAGTGTTCACGAAGTTTTGGCGCAAAATTGAAAGAGGCAGGATTTACGGACGGAAAAAAACTTTAATGAAAAAAGGACTTGCGAGGTTGCCAGCCCGGGCTCAGGCCACCCGGGCGTTATGTGCGGTGAGGCATAGCCTTTCCACCGCTTCCCGGGCCCGCTGGATAGCCCATAGTTGGTCGTGCAGTTCCGAGCTAGTCAGAGCACTTAGCCATCGCTCCTCGAGAAGGTCCGGTTCTATGTTGTCCTCTTCATATATGAAGCTTATCTTTCTGCACTTCCATACGATGTGTGCCGTGTCTGCGTGTTCGTGCTTGCAGAGCTTTCAGCTCGCCCCCGGTCTAGGTATTGTGTTGAATTTACTCTGCTTAAATGTACTGGGTTTCGGAACGTTCCGGTTTGCAACCTTCTCCTAACTGTTTCTTGAGACCTGTCGAGTTGTTCGTGGGGTTGCGGGTATGCTTCTGTCTGTTTCGTATAGTGTGTCAGTATGTCGTGGTACGTGACCAGTCTGTCCCTGTCGTCTTGTATCGCTACTTCGACGTCATCGCCTCCTCCGTGTTCTCCATCGACTCCGCCGCAGTCCTTCCCCCTTCCCCGGGTGTAGAGAGATCTAATGGTTCCCGAAAAGGTTTTCCTGGCGGCTTGCCTAGCATACTACTTCAGATGGATAAGATGAAAACTGAAATGTTGCGCACTGTTCACAGCACATATATAGATAACAAGCACAAAGCGCAGCACTGAACACTTAACTAAAGGGTCTCATTGAGATCTGTGTATCTTAGAAAACACAAAAGTAATATTCATTTTTTTCCCTTTAGATGAATGAAAATACAGTTTTGAAATAATACTTTATTAGTGAAAACCGAATGAGCGGGTCTCCTTTGTGTCCCTTTAAGCCGCCGCTCGCACAAATCTTAATCGCACTCATTTAGCTTAGTGCACTTAATTTAGTCGAGGGTGTCTCGCAAACGCTCACCAGAGCATTGTTTCCGGGTTTATCTGCAAGGATTCTGAAACCAAATTGTTAAGCGTACTTGCTTACGTTATAATCGCGTTTCAGGAAATGCGGAAACATTCGTCCGTCGTGAAGTGAAGCTAACTGTATCTCGCGCATTTGCTCAGTCATCAGCGGCGAAGTAGACGCGTGTTGAAAACGTTACAAAGCTTTTCTAGGCGCATTACACACTTGGTGGTGCCTCCATGCTGCGTACACGTGCATTAATTCTCGTAGGGGCGCTTCTTGTAGCTTCTTGAATATTTAAATGAGCCTTATTCAATCAGTTGACGCAAAGCGCGGAACATTATTTCAAGGACTAACTCCGAATAGTCGCTTTATATTTGCCTGGAGCTCAGAGTAATCACGTCATTGTGAATGTCGCATGTTTTGTTGCAATATAAATTATATGGACACCCCAGGCGCGTTTCTACCGTCGGCGTCGGCGTCGCGGTGAGGTTCCGTATAAAGTCCACGGGCGTTAAAATGGTCTCCGCGTGCCGTATGCTGTATGTACGAGCTAAAACGTGCGAGGATGAGCTGGATCGCGGCTCAATCTCGTGCACGCAACGGCGGAAAGCGGGGAGGAAATGCGCCGACTTCCGTCGCGCGCAAGGCTCCGGGCGGCGGATAGTAAGGGGGGAGGGGGGCGCGTTCTACTCCGGGCGGCGCAGGCGGCCGCGTGCGCCCAGCCGGGCCGCTGTGTCCCGAAAGCCATCTGCGACGGGTACAGAGTCCGCGCTGCGCTGTGTATTCAAGGCGTAACAAAAATTGTTGCTGAGCTAGTTGGTTCGTGACTTAAAATTAAAAGTTACGGCGTTAAGCGGACCAGGACGAAGTGAGAGACAAATGACACATACGGGCGCCATTGTGTCGTTTGCGTGTCACTTCGTCCTCGTCTGTTTAGCGCCGTAACTTTTGTTTTTAATTCAAGGCGGAGTTCGCGTTGGTGCAAACGGCTGCACGAAGGTCAATTCGCTCGGCGTTGCTGCCGCGTTTCCTGACTGCAGCGTTTTGACAGCGAGTTTCCGCGTTCATCGAGTGAGATGTGTTCATGTAGGCTTGTGCGCACGTGACACCATGCTTGTCAATTTAGTTATACTCGCGGTCAACTTTCCGTGGCTATGAAAGGAAAGCTACGGAGACAAATAGCGCACAAGTGAGGGCGCTTCTGAAAAGAGTCCCGCGCCTTAATCCACGTTAGTTTAGGCTGGGGAAGAGAAAACATAAACACCTTATTAGCAACAGTTAAATAAGACAGAACACACCACGGAGTGTAAAGATTTACTTTGCGGTTTTTCCTTTCCGAGTCTCGAGAAACGCGAAACCGTCGTATGTGGAAGCTGCGTAGATTCAGCGTCTGTTCCGAGCGCCCAAAGGTACTGTCAAACGCTTTTGGACTACTTGGCGCGGTAACACATGTGCAGCAGCCGTGCGCCCGTAGCTTTCCCTTCATAGCCACAGAAAGTTGGCCGCGAGTACAGTATGCCTATCTTTACAAGTTTATACGGTCGATAAAACTAGTACCCTTACTTCGTATACCTGTCCAATAATGTGCTATCGCAATTCGCCTTTCGGGCGAAACTGCGAGTTCTTTCATTCATTCATTCATTCATACAAAACCGGGGGAAGAGTACGCTCTGTGAAAAAACGACAGGTATTACCTGCAGGTAATACCTGCAAAACGACAGGTATTAAAGGCAGGTATTACCTGTTTCTTTTTTCTTTTTTTTCTACGTTAACGCGAAGCAAAATGGCAGTGGAGAAGTAATGGCGTAAGTGGAGGAGGTACAGGCTGGAAGTGCATTGTAGGTTTTTGATATCATGTGTTTGCGTGGTATGCTGTGGGAAGCGTAAGTATATACCCGTCCCCGGCGCTGTGTAGACTTGTCCCCTTCTGTGGCCTGGCGATGCACCTCTCGCAATGTGTCTCTCTTGGCGACTCCATCAAACATTTGCTAGTCTATTATTATACAACAGGGAACGTGTTTCACGCTGCCTGAGCACCATGCTGTTGTATCATGACCTATGCACATAACTAGGGGGCCGACTTTCGAGTCTATATAAACGTACTGAAATACAGAAGGAAGGACAGAGAAGTCATGAACATGGGAGATAGAGCAGATGGAGCCCGACTGGTTACCTTTCACTGGGCAAAGGAAAAAAGAAAACACAACATTACACTGAGCACATCAACATGTGCGTACGTGCAGTGAACGTACATTGAAAACGTTTTGGCGGCGGATACAGTGCGGTCATCGCTTTCGTAAACTAGACGCGATGACACCGAGAGACACGATGGTAAAAATACGGTCCACGCGGTCGCCACTTTGGAGGAACATTAAGGAGAAATGCTGGAAAGTTGAAGGACTAAATTCACAAAGCGATTCGTTCGTAAATACTGTTTGCGATTGGCCGTCTTCCTTAGCTAATAATATTGGAACATGAAGATTGCCTGATATCAGCTTTTAGGAACATTTTTGGCGGAAGTGCGAAATACATGGTCCAGACTTCTGGTCTTGGCTTTCGGGACCAACCCAACCAAACCGTGACGCCGATGACGTTAGTGTAGCGTCACAGGTTTTGCCAGCCTATGTAGGCGATTTCAACAGGAAAGCTTATTCCTTAACGTTGTCACATTGAATCTTTCTTAATTTTCAATTAACCTTGCGGTTCTAAGCAGTTAAGGGCTGGGTGTCCAGATACCCATCTATCGTCACGTTTTCTTGTATATTTACTCTCGTTGCGGCATAAATGAAAATGAAAGCGCGAATTTACGCGAATTCGAACCATGGCTCTCACAGCGCTGAAGTGGGTAAGGAAAAGTTGAGTTATGAACTTACTCTCCGAGTTTAAAAATGTTTTGAACGGGCGACATTCAACGTAACATCTGAAAGCATAGTTTCTTTCGTGGTTGAAATATAGCCTTCCAAGTACCCAAGGGCCAAACCGTTCAAACAGCGCTCCTCGTAGCCTATATCTGCATCCCACAAAGAAGAAACTTCTTCATAATCTCGCTGCGGTCTAGTAAACGCTTTTTGACTAGTCACAATACATATAGCTTGAAAATGTGAAATTCCTTCATCATTCTTTATATTAACCCTTAAAGAGCACGAAGGCGGATTAGACAATGAACAGCACACCTCCTTGTCTTCTTCCATCCTGTCATTCCTGGCCCAATATCACGTGACCGTCACGTAAGTGAGGCAAATAATTTTAAAGCTAGAAATTTACCTAAATGACGATCAATATTGACACGTGTACTTATCTTTATCGGGCGACCACGTTTCGCCGCATAACAAATGTTATCGCACAGCGCGGGACGCGCCTGCATGTATCCGAAGTTTCTGGAAAGTTATCGATGCTTCTATCCGCTGTCTGTTGTCGCCGTGTGTTATCTGATTTCATCGCGTGACGCGAATGGTGTAGAACTTTGTGGAAGGCACGCGGGTCCGAACGATTAGTCTGGAACATTCGACGACTGCTGTATAAAAGCCGACGCGCTTGACCCGCTGATCAGATTTTCGACGATCGCCGACCGTGTTCGCCGCTGTCGTTGTGCTATAAGTGTAGCCTGTTTTTGTGGGCACTGGTTCGCCCAATAAAAGTTAGTTTTGTCTTTCACAGTATTGCTACTGTGTTCTGCAACGTCACCACCACGTGACAATATTATGCTTTGCTTGTCGGTCTACATTAGTTGCGGTCTAATCAATGAGTGCACTTCTGTGGTAACCTAGGGCCGGTATTTTGTAGCGATGCCTTTTGCAATTCTATGCTTTTTCAGGCTTTTCGCGCTTGGCCAGTGGTCAGAGCGACGGTCTGCCCACATTATCAACGGAATCAGGCGGCCGTGTGTGGTGGATGATAAGAATAGCATAGAATAAGGCATAAGGCATCGCTACAAAATAGCGGCCCATAGAATCGGAAAATGCATCGCTACAATATACCGGCCCTGCAGGTGTAGAAAAATAAGTGCAGCGCTAGCAGAAACAGCGGCATTGTAATTTTACTTTCCCAGGCTACAAAATGTTCATTAAAAAGAATTGAATGGATTTTGTGATCTAAATTCAAGCGGTATAATTATTGCGACATGAGCAGATGTTCTAGTCTACCAAGTGGACAGCGCTGACCATGATCGTTTGCCAACTGCACGGCATCTGAGACTTACGACGTCGCTGTGTTGGTTTCCTCGATGCTCGCCTCCGACCTCTAGCGCACACCTGAAGTGCGGACAAACCTGAAGCATGGGCACGCACCGCATGCCACCGTTGGTACCCAAGTCCACGCAAAAAAGTACGCGGCCGTCACAGTCCCTCCTGCGTGTGTTGTTGAGGAGATGTTCCTGACTCACGCATCTGGTGAATCGGAGAACTACAAATTTCACCGCGTCATCGATAAACCGAACCGCGGTGCACAGTAGCGCACAAGTGAGCAACAACATGGGCGTGACTTGCGTAAACATTTGTTCCGTTGTATGACTGGGGCTAGACACGTAGAAAGGTGCATTGCAGCGGAGCTGCTTAGCGCAGTCACTGACTCGGCGTGCTGAGTCTGTGTTCTTTTTGCCTTCTTTCTTTTTTTGCGCGCGATATCTATTCTTTGTTTAATCAGGTGCAATGAACAAGCCGCTGGTGGGAAGCTATCAAAATCGATGGCATCGCAGGAAGCTGCTGCGAGTCAACTTCAAGTTGGCCTCGCCACGCGCCTTTCGCTTTTGCGTCCTTTCTCGCTCACGGAGTCCTCGATCAATGGCAAGACTGACCTGTTTGCTGCTGCACAAGTTCTACATACCAAACTAGGTTTACACAGTTACTTTTACCCTCCCTATGAGTGGAGGCCCTCTCCGAGGAATACACACCACTTACGAAAAACACACGCACAGAGAGAGATATAAAACAAAGACCTATAGAAACTTGCGGGGACACCAGGATTAACAATCTAGGCGTATCTCGTGCCGTTATCGCTCCGTGCGCCCCTCCTTGCCGGAACGGAGACGAGCAATTAAGATTCTGGGTCGGCCAGTGCGCCGCTCCCGTCCCGTTCTCCCCCGTCGGCGAAAGGCGCGCAGTGCATCGAGATGCGCCTCCCTCGCTGCCGGCTGTGTCTCCTCTCGGGTCGTGCGAGAACACGCCGAGGATCGCGAGCCAAGCAAGAAGGAGCACGAGACGCTCGGGAAAGGCCTGGCATCTGCTCGGGTGCTGCGTAGCGGCCCAGCTTGCTTCACTTCCGCCTAAAAAAAGACGCGAGAATGAGCGCAACAGCGGCGCAAGCACGCGCGCTCCTCCGTCCGATGGGAGCGCACCTTTGAAATAGACCGAATGACGCACCATGTGAGGCTAGTGCGAAAGGTGGGGACGTCGGAGGCTCGGATCACGAGGTGGGGACGACACTGCGGAGACACAGCTGCCGGTTGTGACGTAGCTTATACAGCAGGGCACGCGTCGTTAAGCGACGTTTCTTCGGCCTCACGAATGGTCCTGTCTGTATGCTTGCTGTCGCGTTGACTTCCCTTGCTCGACCTTATCGTTTAAGTGGTTAGGATGCTTGGTAGTTGCAGCGAGTGTGTCGCCTATGAGTGCGGTGTGTCTTGCTACACTATCGAAAGTCTGCAGACGTTTATGTAGAGAGTTTACGTGCGGGTTCTTATAGGCTGTTTACAGCGATGTTCCGTATGATTAAAGCCCCAATACACGCGAGAGGATACTGTGTGCTCGGACAGGACAACCAGCTACTTGCAAATGCCGGGTACGCGTCCTTTCGTCTTGTCTGTACGCGTGGCTTTTCTTTCATCCCTTAAGCGATTGTCATTTATTAATTTATTCACGACTGCCATTTATTTATCTCGAATACAGCAATACTAAGTGATCAGTATTACATTCTTATGGCTGTTGTTCGCAGAACTCTTAGATTAATGCATAGAACTATGCTGACTGTCTGCTAACTAATATTATATCTATGGTTACATCTCCATAGACATGTCTTATGACGCTATCTGGACAAAGGGCTTTTCGCTTTCGATTAACGGTTGTCTGCAGGATGTCTAGGTGTTGTGTGTCAGCAAAAGATAAACGTTTTAGGATAGCTGAGTACGTCATAAGATTTCTGCGAGGAGTCTATTGAATGCCTATACCTATATTTATACGAGGTCACCTAGCTCTCTAGTAATATCGCTTGAGCACTTCGCTAGCGTTTCCGTCGATGGAAACGCTAGTGTTTGTTACACCTTGGGTCGAATGGCACGACTTGGGTGTGAGATAAGATAGAGGTTCTTCTGAAAGGCTCGCATGTGCGCGATTGCAAATTCTGTAAAAAAGTAACAAAAAAAAAAGGAGAAACGTCAATATTTGGAGTACGGAGTTCACTTGGTCCACATCGATCTGTTTGCTGAAACATCCACGCGAAATAATCTTGTTTCCCCTTTTTTCACGGATGATATTGCGTCGCGTCGCGGAAGCTTGTGCGACAATTCAGGTTGATTCTTACAGATATCGATATCACATATCCAATACACGCGATCTAGGCAGCTTTGGCGCACTTCTCCGGACGCTTGTCGCTCAGGCTGTCGTGATTTCAAAGCCGTACAATGTTTCTCCTCTCCGTTTTTGAGTGCTTTGCTCAGTGGCCGTCGCGGCGGTATGCGTAGGTATTGTAAGAGAATAGCCTTGCTTTTCACCCCTTCTTTCATTACGACTCCATCCATGCAGTGTTGAGAGATTGAATGCTTGCGACTTGGTTCGCTCACGTTTTGTCGCAATTCCCCTTTGCGCCCTCTTAAGACGAAAGTTGAAGCATGCAGAAAACGTGCAGGCGGAGGAGGTGCGCAGACTGATCTCCATTGGCGTTTTGTTTCACCGTGGCGGAGAGATTGAGTTCTTTACGTGGGTTAAATTTCGAATCTCCAATACATCAGTTCCTTCAGGGCACTAAACGTTCCTGCGGCGACTCTGTTTGAAATACCATCCATTGAGTGTACGAATACGAAAATAAGAAGTTGTTATCCTCTGCGGCTGACGCAATTTGTCGTTATAGCTGTCTTTACATCTTGGAAAAGTACGAATCATAACTATACGTGCTTTCTTAAAGGAAAGGAAGAAACGGAACAAACACATGGTTATCTGTAGTGAGTCGGGAACAATGTGTTGAACGAAAGCGAAGTGGCAAACAGGCACAGTCCGGCATGTGAAACGGATTAGAAACGGAGTACATTATTATAAAACAAGAGGGTCTGAGGACGTCTGCAATTATTTTAAGGAAAGACAGTTTGGAGAGTGGCTGAGGCAGTCAGCTTAAAGTCAAATGCGAAGCTCTCGGTAAGCATCTACCCTGCGATCATTCGGCAGGCGTGGATTCTGTACCCGATGGAGACCGGGTCGGTATACCTTTTTTTTTGTCAGTGTTAACACTGATTCCTTTTTCACTCCCCAACGGGTAGCGCATGGCCTGCCCGCTGCGGCACGCACATTCGTGCATTTGACTATGCAATACATAAACTGAATATAAACAGGATATGCCCACACTGTATGCGACCGCGTGTAATTCGTACCTTGTCCACAAACTCAAGAGAATACGAAGTCGGGCTAGTTGGTTGTTTGTCTTTAACAGTGGCCACCATTGAGTGAAAACTCTACCAACACAAGCAACAAGTAATATCCGTCTGCTCTTGGTTGTGGGCTCATGTTCGTACAATTCGCGTTTAAAATGCATGTTGTTCAAAAAGAAAAAGATAAAAACGGATTATTTTTGTTGACGTAATAAAAATGAGGTGTTGGTGCACAAATAGGTGGTTGCTATTGATTGTTTCAATATTGATGGACCTGCACTGTTAAGCACATATATTCTTTTATAGTATATATACGCTTGCGTACGTAGTTTGGGTAGACGAACGACCTTTTAGGAATTAGTGAACACTCCATGGCTTTACTATACAGCAGTCAAAACAACACAACGTTACAATGGCACCCTGGAAGCAACAGGGAAAAAAATAAATAAGAGACACGACCACTATGTACGGCGCAGTAAAAAAGCAATAACACTTACACGAACAAAACACTTGTTTGCCTAACATTCGTTGAAGACGATCGTGTGGTGTATGTATTATACTACACGATAATAGCGCCCAACAAATCTCTTCAAAACATTTTGTCAATGCTATTACACTACATTTTTGCTTGGCGCTTTTTTCGCTACGGACCCAAGCATGTGAATAACGAATCACTTGTGATTTAATGCCATTATTTTCTTTTGTTCTTAGCAGTTATCCTTTTTTCAGGATGAAGTAACCAATGCAGCGTTATTGGTGGCATGATTTGTAATCGGGCGTTCCTCTTTTCATTTCAGATGCTGACCGCCCCGCGTCGCCTCGGCTGCAGCAGCCAGAATGAACGCAGGCCCCACTCAGGCCAGAGCAACGAACGACTACGCCTAAATAGCCGAAATATTTAAAACCGACTCGACTTGAGAACATCGACACCATGACTTCAGCGTGGAGCCAGCTAGACCAGCTGCTCACGTGTGCAATCTGTCTCGACCGGTACCGGAACCCGAAGCTGCTACCATGCCAGCACTCGTTCTGCGCCGACCCGTGCCTGGAAGGGCTGCAGGACTACGCGCGGCGGCAGATCAAGTGCCCCGAGTGCCGCGCCGAGCACCGCATCCCGTACAACGGCGTGCAGACGTTCCCCACCAACGTGACGCTGATGCGGTTCCTGGAGCTGCACCGGGACATTACGGGCGAAGAACCCGAGCCGCTGCCTTCGTCCATGGAGCGCTGCCACGTGTGCAGCGAGAAGAGCTACGTGACGCGCTGTTCGCATTGCGAGAAGAAGGTCTGCGAGACGTGCAAGGAGGCGCACCTGGACATCATGCGTCGAGAGATCAGCCGCATCTGCAACCAAGTCCGCAGGTGCCTGAACCGGCTAAACGACCACCTCGCCCAGAACAGCAAGAACCAGGACAAGCTGTCGCAGAATTGCGCGCTCGTGAAAGAGGAGCTGGACGACCTAATCAATCGTTACATCAAAGACCTGCAGCTGGTGCACAGTAAGCTCAAGAACGAGATAGACGTGTACCTGCAGCAGGAGCTCAAGCAGCTGTCGGCGCTTTCCGAAGATGTTGAGACGGAAGTTAACAACATTACATCTAACTGCGACGTCGTCGAGAAGTACGTCAACGACGACACCGAATGGACTGACTCGGAGCTCGTGGAGTACAAGGAGATATTCTCCAAGACTCTCGAATTTCTGAGGAACTTCGATCCGGACACGTCGGATTTCACGAGGAGGGTCAAGCTCCAGATCCACACGGACCCTGACGCATTGCACCGCACGTTGGCCAGTCTGGGGGAGCTCAAGTTCAACACCCCAGTGATGCAGTCTTCCTCGAGTCTCAACATACCCCAGCTTAATCTCGGCTCGTCCGGAGGCGGCACGGCCAACGCGCTGATGCGCAGTCAGAGCGACCACCGACTCGCAGTGCAATTCCAAAAGAAGCAGGACTCGACCCGGTCGATGCTAGACATTGGTCAGCGATACGGCGGCCATCTCAGTGACTCCGACCGAGATGGCAGCTTTGAGGGTCCTTCTTCAATGTACTCTAGAAATCGCGGTAGAGACAATAGTGAGAACTCTATTCTTCGAAGGTACGGTCCTGATCGCAGCAGGGATAACGATAGTGCTGACAGCCGACTCTCAAACCGCTATGGAAGTCGATTCGAAGACAGATCCTGGAGGGACGAAAGCACGGGTGGAAGTCATCATAATTTCAGATCTCGTTACGCGCGTGAGCTTATGGACGACGACTCGGAAGGACTGAGCAGCCACACGAGGAATGTCCGCTTCGAGGAACCGCCGCCTCCGCGGGAGAAAGTGTTTGACACAGATGACGCCACTCGCGGTCCGCTCAGCGGCGTCGTAAAGCTTAGTGATTCGGCCAAATTCATGGAGCGCCTCCACGAAAACCAGATCAGGCAGAAGCAGAAGCAGGCCGAGAAGGAGAGGCTGGAAAACGAGCCGCCTCCTGCTCCGGTGGTTCCCGTGCCGCCACCCAGGAGGCCCCCGTCGAGGCAGCTCAGCGAGGACGAAGTCGATAAGCAGAAGAAGGCGGCCAACCAAGCTGCGGCCGCAACCACCTCGGCGTCCGCCACGTCCCCGCCGCCGCCCCTGGACACGAGGCCGTCGCAGCTCCGACGACTCGTGCCCAAGGACGACGTCTCGTCGCGAGCGACGCCCCCTGACTCTCCGCGGACACCAACGCCTCGCCAAGGTTCCATCGAGAGCACGCCCACGCAGTCCCGGAGGAGTTCCACGGCTTCCGAAGACACGACGGCCAGCACGACGACGGCGACCAGCGACTCGATGCGGTCGCGGCAACGCCGTGGCATCGAGGAGGAGCCGCCATCGCGACGAGAGCTGTCCTCGCCGGCGCCCAAGCCTTCGACGCCCGCCAGGTCAGTGTTTTCGCCGCCTCGCGGCCTTGTCGGCTCGGCGGAGCAGGGCGAGGCTGAGGGGGAGGAGGAGGAAGTGTTGCCAGTGTCGCGTCCCCTGTCGCGCCACTGCCCGTACCGCCGATCGTGCACCGACTACGTGGTGCGGAGGCGCGACAAGTCGCCGCCGGCCGTGGTGGCTCGTCGCTGCTTCGACGACCTGAGTTGGACTCCTCGCGCTGGTCGCAGCGGCGACGACCCGGCACCCTCGCGGTGGACGAGCCTGCACAGGCCGGACTACTATCGCTACCGGACGTCTCGCTTCGGCTCGAGCGCCGGCCTGGAAGACCGAAGCCCAAGCTGGCGCTCGGCGCTCGTGGCCGACCCAAGTAGGCTTGCCTGCAATGATCTCCCGTTGGCATGGGCGAGCAGATTCTAACCCCGAGAGGTGCCGGGCCGTGGTCCGACAGGGAGAGTGAAACTGTGTCTCGACGCTGTTCGCCGCGGTTCGCTGAGCACGCGTTCGTCTCGCCGACGAAGGTGCCACAACGGCGACGAGCCGTTAGTCCCGTGTCACTCGCTGGGGCAGGGGCCGGCGTCAATAGCCGACGCGAGCCGTCGGGACTGGTAGTTTTCTTAGCGAATGCTGATGCAAATAATGTTGTTACGAATATCACCGAGATGCTCATGCCATGTTCATTTTTATCTGCTACCGATCGGCAACTGGAAGTGATATCTTAAATTGTCTACTGTTCTGTAAAGAATCGTAATGGATATAACGCACTCCCCTATATAGACAAGCGGTTACACCCTTGTGGAGTAACTTGCACCACAGAGTCTTCCTGGTCGGAATGTGGGAGCCTTAGTCAATGCTTTACGGCAACGAACTTGTATCAGCGGTTCCTGTAAGATGGCGATCGAAACGTGCGCTTCAGTGATTCATATAAAGTAGAACGGAACGCTAGCATCACAAGCAGATTCAAATGATTGAAGCATGCAATCTCTGGATCGCACAAGTAAATGCGGTTTCTGAAGCAGGTTAAGGGAACTTTTCTGGTGACCTTTCTTTACTCACGGACTGCAAATAGATAGTGCATCTGACAAAATAAAGCAGGAATTCTAAGCTATAATCTAATGCTCGCGTCATCCCTCTTAGCACTTTCTTAGTGACCGCGAAACAAGAAAACGCAGAATACGTTTTATGCTTCGGGGTAATGCGAAGGACTTGTGACTTATTCTCGTTGGGATAAGGCCCAGAGATGTTACACGTGCTTACGTATCCTAAGAAAGACCCAGCATTTAGTATTGCGATATCCCCCATCAGACACGCACGATGTATTTGAATCAGTGACACAAGGGGAGCCAACGTTTTATCTAGGTGCACTATGTATAGAGAGACATTACGCGTCATTATTCGCGACGTTTTAAACCAAGATTTTGTTTGTCAGACACATGCCTACTTGGCTTAGCAATCACCAGGCACCTTGGGAGCGTACTACATCAACTTAATTCTCTTCTCGCTTTCGCGGGAACACACTTCGGATTGAATTTTCGTGTCCTTGTTGGCTGGTCGACTTAAATCCATCCCTACACTTTTCTCGGCATTTGCCCTCCCCTTGTGTACGTTCATATGAAGGGCTGATTCTTGTGTTTCAGTCGCATTCGCCACATGGCAAATGCGCCACATGGCAAATGGCCACGTGGCAAAGGTGAGCTTGGCGTCGCTAAGTCTCCGGCGTACACTGATAGAGAGAGCGTAGATATATTTGTCTATTCGTGCAGAGCGTGCGAATCTAGAATACATACTATTCCATTAGTTTTTCCGCTAAACCTCTGAACGTTTGAAGAACGTCGGCTGATGACGCAAGCTTGCAATGTCCAACGGCGCCTCCCCGCCTCCCTCTCCCTATTTCATGCCGGTTTTGTTAGTGCTGCGGCTGTGCAGCAATTATGAAGTTATTCCTTTGTTTCGAGACTACCCCATTATGCATAAAGCGTATTCTACGTGAAAACAAGCGCCTTAGCACAAAAACATGTGCTTGACCGTCGAGTACGATTTGGTAAGCACCTCGTTCTGCTTATGCCGCAGCGCCAACTCGGCGACGGGCCTTCTCTTCGTCCTGCCATCGCTGTCGGCGGAGACGAAGAGAATGTAAAGCGCAGCGCCTGTCCACGGAACCCGCCACGTTCAAGACTTGGCAGCGCATCCGCATAGAAGCACCAGAGGGACGTTGCTCAAGAGAACACAATAAAGCAGAATATAGTTATTTTTTAGGAAACCTCCCTAGAATGCGTTCCTTTTTCTCTTGCGATTCTTTCGCAGTCCATTCTCAACATATGTCATCGTTGTCTTTGCCTTCTCATCCACGGATACATCTGACGCGCTGGGCTTTTAAAGCACAAAGAAATCGCTATGCGTACGGGCCGCACATGTTCGGTATTTTCTCCGAGTGCTCAACGATGAACGTTAGCTGTGTTAACCGGCGTCAATTCCAGACGGAAAGCTCAGCAAAGTATGCACGCTCCATGGAATATGGGACGTGTATTATGTGGACGCATTGCAAGCAATGACCCCTCCTGCGAGGAAGACGCCGACGGAATGTCCTTGGTGGTCTTTCCGTTTTCGTAGATGGAAGGTAAACTTCGGGCTCCATGGCCACAGTGGAAGCCTTCGTCAACTGGTCCTTCAGTATTCGTTAAGGAAAGCGAAAGGCGCATCGCACGAAAAGGTTAGAGGCCCCTCATGTTATCGAAGAATTTTGCTTTTCGTTCAAGTTAACTTGCCACACGAATAACCTAATCTGCCTCTCAATAACCATCCCATCAAAACGAGTGTGTGAACCCTGTTCTCCTCTGCGAGGCCGCCAAAGCACGTACACTTCTTCACGCAAATAGATGCTCATTGGCTCTTGTGCGATAAACCGATCATGCACACAATCAGGAAAACAAAAAAAGTTTTGTTTGATGCGATGAGGTGTGGAAATGCGAGCCCGTTTACTCTGCCAACGCGCTTTTTATTTTTTTATGTATGTAAGTAAGACAGATACAGAAAATGAATGTCAAAATGTAACATGCAGCGATCCATTACTTGGCAACTACTGCAATTCAGTGCGTTTTTTTTTAAAATCCAGATCGTAACCTATGTCTTCCTAAAGCAGACAGCTTTAGTGACATTAGTCCTGCGCCTATAAAATTGAAATAAAGACACGTTTAGGTGAAGTAACATTGCGCTCACAAATATCGTTAGTCTTTCTCGCATTAACACAAATTTTCTTTTTCGAACATCACTTAAAACGTTTCTGTGTTTAATTAGCTTTAATTAAACGCGAAATTTATTTAGCGCAGACTCGCATAATTGATAAAATTATTACGCATATTCAGCTCACACTCTTCTTGAGCATATTTGCTTGGAAATGGCCTGGTTTAACGAACAAGGTTGCTTGTTTCGGGTAAAGCACCACGCCCAGAATTTTATCGTGAGCATTTCTGATTACCCTTTCTTTGAAATCCCGCTAGCTGTGTAATATCGGCAGAGAAAGAAAACAGGATAATTATGCAACCATATTTACTTTCCTATTCTCGCTTCATAATGCAACGCTCGGTTATGAGCGTTACTACTGCAGTTGCTTAAGGAGTTTCCTTGGAGCTTTACGAGTCATGAAGTGGCGTACCTAGTTAAAGCGGTTAAAGTACAAAAAGCGTTTCGGTCTCAGTACCCACCCTCTGCGAGTGACGTCAGACGAGTGGCATAGCACTAACGCGGCTGTTTCACTCTCCTACGGCCTCTGGCGCGCATGCGCATGAGTGGCATGCCTCTACACGCTCTCAGCCCCGGGCTTTGGAAAGACTACGGACACTCGGCCAAGAGCCACACGGCGCCCGTCGCGTGCTGTATTGCTTCCTCAACACGAAACTAATAAACTATTTGCAAACCCCGAAAGTGTGAGCCATTAATCAGCATGGCATGATGACCTGCGTCTCTAGCTGCTCGCAACTAAGGGTATCAAATAAACTAGATTAAAAAAAACAACAACGAGAAGTTCTGAGTCTCTCCCGAGAGCCACGCCCACCGACTATTATGTGTAAAATCATTGTATATAGCACACTAGGACACCTTGTCAAGCTAAGTTGGTGGGCATTTACTAAGCAAGAACCACTGCGTAAATAGTCCTTCACAGGGTCTTGATAGGGTACATAATATCGTTGACGTTAAAGAAGCACATTGTCACTTAATAACCTTAGTAGAACGAGGGTTGTGAAGTATAAAATGAAGTAATCAGTTCTACTTAAGTCACAGAGGCTTGTTCTGAATAACCTAAAGCTTTGTCTTCAAGGAATGCAATGTATTTCACCGGAGTATATGCAGCACAGAGTATGTGACTAAGGCGGTAACCTCTGCCACATCCCACCACCAACAGTAGAGGGAGAAAAATCAGATGGGTGGTGGGAAAGACAAGATAGTCTAACCGGAAATGAAGATTCTGGTTTGGTACCCTACACTGGTGGAAGAGTAGGAAAAACAAATGCACATATGCCTTACACGGTTGTATTGACACTTTGCCATGCAAGACAACATATGCACTCGTTAGGATAGGCGCTAAGGAGCATAATACAACTAATTTTTTTTCGGCTTGAAAATGCAACCTATATGCATGTGCACCACTAGTGTCTCAGTTGCTTGCAGTACTCGCGATAGGCGAGTCAGTCGGCAGCAAGTTTGAGCTCCGATCTGTGTTTTCCGCTTGCAGGTGCACTCGCGCGCCGCTGGCCAAGGCCGTATCTCTAGACCACGACGATCGCCGCCGACCGACGGATGACAGGAAGAAAGAGGAAGCGATGACGAGGGCCGGATCGCTTGGCGGCTCGTCTCCTGCCGCGCACCAGTCGTCGTTCTTCAGCCGCCTGAGGCCGCAGCAAGCGCAGATCGGCGAAGAGGAAGACACCGAGTCCGAGGCGTCCACCGAGGAAGAGGACACTTCGGACGAGGAGGAGGAGGACGAGGAGGAGGACGAGGAAGAGGACGAGGAAGAGGAAGAGACGGTGACGGCGCAGCCTGAGAGACCCAAGACGCCCACGACGCCCACGCGCAAGATCTCGGCGACACAGCAGGCGCCCAAGAAGGAGGAGGACATGACCTCGTCCGTGTCGGCGCTGCTCAACAGGAGCGCCCAGGCGCGGCGGGGTAGCCAAGACGTGCGCTCCTCGACACCCACGTCGGGCAGGCACTCGCAGTACGCGAGGGACAAGGAAGAAGAGAGCACCAGGAGCCGCTTGCACTCCTGGAGGGACACGCCGTCGTCGTCGGTGGACGACCCCACCATGGTGTCCTCGTCCCGATACGGCGGCACCTCCTTCCTGGCCAGCCGAAGGCGCGCCGCGGACGAAGACCCGCCGAGAGGAGAGGAGAGCGGTGCCGGAAGTCGCCTGCTGAGCCGCAGTCGGAGCTCGGCGCTCATGGATCAGCCGGAACCGCGAGCTGACAGGCGCAAGAGTCAGCAGGAGAACGCCACCACGACGGGGAGGTCAACAGCAGGGAACCCGACGTCATCTTCGGCGGCAGCGCTGCGTAGGAGCCGACTGGCTCGCAGCAAGAGCTCCAACGAGGTGCTGCCCGGAGAAGGCGACAGCGGCGACGAGGCCAACTTGCCGTCGCCGTCGTACCGGAGTCGCTACGGTCAGCCGGAGAGCAACGCTTCTTCCGCTGGCAGCGGCGCTCTGTCCCGTTCGAAAAGCAGCCACGCGGTCAAGGACAGCTCTCCAGACACGGGGGACTACGGAGGCTCATCCATCGGCGGTGGGCCCGGGACGTCGTCCAGCTGGGCCCAGTACCTGCGCAACAAGTACGGCTCCCGCGGAGCCAGCGGTCCGGGTGCCTCGTCGGGGTACGGACCCAAGAGCGTATCCCGGTCCCGCAGCTCGCACGCGGTCTACAGCCGCAGCGGCAGCGACGACAACAGCTCGGAGGACGAGGAGGTTCCCACCCGGGGTCGCGGCCTGGACGGCGGCAGCGCCTCGTCGCGTCACGATGGACAGTACGGAAGCTACGGCTTCCCTCGAAGCATGTACCTTCAAAAGCGCCGTATGCAGCTCAAGATCGGCACGCGAGGAACTGAACCCGGCTGTTTCACGTGGCCAAGGGGTGTCGCTGTCGGACCGGACAACTCGATCGTGGTTGCCGACAGCAGCAACCATCGGGTCCAGGTGAGTTGGCAAGCGACACACTTGGCGTTGTCTCTCTATCGGCTTCGGTGGCTGAGGACGGCACAAGTTGCGTAAGTCTAGCGAATTGATAACTTTTGTACAGACGCTTGAGCCAACACGAACCAAGCTTTTGAAGATGAGCCGGTACTTGGTGGATGGGATCAATTGTACATTTCGTGCAGCTGTCTCGATCAGCTCACTATACCTGTATGCCATGCAATTATATTTTGTTAGGGCTAGAGTGAGTCAGCCCCACAGCCCTGGCTAAGTGGGAGTGATTAGCGAAAATGTGAATGAAGTTAGAAGTGTGCATTGTGGCGGAGTGGTATGGTGTGAAGAACTTTATTTAGGTCCTGAGGGATCAGTCTGGGACTGAAGCGGGCCGATGATGGGTGAGCATTTCCATGGTAAATCTGGTGCGTTAAGGCAAAGGTAGGTCAGCAACGAAGGGCGACTGAGACTGTGTCCTCCTTTTCTGCACTACTATATACGCACAAGCACATACCGTTATTAGTTATTGCTTTTGTGTGTCGCGACCGTTTCTTTACAGCCTGAAAGAACTAGCCGCGCTTGATGACTTCATCAAAACAACTTTAGATGAAGCGTTTCTTAGATGCCCTCTACAATTTCAAATTAAATTGTGCCCAAATGCACTATAGCTGCAAGAAAAAGAAGTTCTGAGTCACTGAAGACAGCGGTGAATAATTTGGCTTCAATTTCATTCATCTGCAAAGCACAACAGTATCTAAAAGTTCAGTTCAAATTACATCGTACAATCACTACAAGTTATCTTCAATATGGCTGAAAGGCTGCAATTAATTTGCGATGTTGATGTGAAAATGCTGTGACAATCACGCCGTAATTACATTGATAACGAACCTTAGCTAGCATCACTTTCCAAACGTGTAAGTGGTCGTGCAAACGTATTTAACACTTAGAGAATGCGCGAAATTCGCAATAAATACGAAATGTTCCTGTTCAGTGCAGAGCGCTTTCAGCACAGCAGTGTCCATTAAGCGAAATATCCATCGTCTGCACGAAAACTGATTTTTTTTTCAATTTAGTTAACTGACTTTTAGAGCAGCAATGTCTTTGTCATGCATGTTTGCCTTGAATACCCGAAATAATTATTTGTGTTCCGTTCTTTGTAGTAGTGTGTCATATATTTAGTTAGGTATCTTATGCATTCTGGTAGCACTCCCGGCACAACTAAAATGCTAAAGGCGTCTTTCAAAACGCAACGTAGGTAAGTGGTGTGGCAATGCATGCATTGACCCAGTGCAGCAGTGCCGTAGCAGAACCTCTGTGCGACCAAGGTTTCGCAAAAGAAAAAAGGTGAGACTGTTAACTAAATACGGCGACCTCCTTCGTGTTCATACATAGATAATGTAACCCCAGCGCTTAAGTGCAAATGAATTGCTCGGATATCCCACACCTAGATTCACCGACTTCCTTCCGAAAGCTCTTGTTTTTGTTCTTACTAAAACCCTTCGAAACATAAAAAAACGAAAAACGAAAAAAAAAACCATATGGCGCGAAGCGAAATAACATCACGCTAAATGTTATTTGTATTGCTTCAACTCTATTTGGTCGCGGATGTTTCTATTTGTTGAGCGTAGGTTCACCTTACGTTACTGCAGCGCGTACGGGGCTGGACAGCATGTTCCCCACAAAGCCGCCTGTTTCAACGACGACAGTGAAGTATATTTTAACGGAATTTTCGGAAAAAAGTCAGGTTGATGCGTAAATTGAAGGCACGCCTTCGCTGGGGGAATTGAAAGCTTTACCGCAAAAATAAACTCAACCTGATCTGGAGCTACAGGCCAAGTCGATCGGGGGATCGAGCGCTGTTGTCGTCGCCTTCAACTTATAGCAAATACCCACGTCCCTTCTTGCTGTTGTTCCCTAGTGAAATGGCGCAACCCACTCTGGGGGATCGGCCATGAATTTGACGGTGAAGGAATTGTTTAGCATTTTTTAAAAATAAGTAAGGGGGAAATGAAATAAGTTTCTTGCAAATGTGATTTAAATTGTCTGTTGTTACAGGTATAGTGCAGCTCGTTAACGGAGAAACTTCTTCTTCTTCGGCAGCTGACAACACTAGTGGAGGATTCCTAAACGTAAATGCTGACAGCTTTCCGACAATATTCGAGCTGCATTATGTTTGATTTCAGTTGGAATGTTACCCATAGAAGGCACGCTACGGTGTGGGTGAGCTTTTCAAACCGGAACCGTGCACAATCGCACTCCTTGAAGACGATGTCTGGTCGGTATAGTCGGCTCTGATTTAGTGGCATTGTTTCAACGCATGGATATCTGTTCGCGATTATTTTTGAATGCCAGAGGTGTAATGGAAGCAGCATACACGCTGGAAGTCGCCAACTGTCTCGCAGGCTGGAGACAAAAAAAAAAAAAAGGAAATACAGACTCGATTGCGAACTATGTGCGAATGCCTTGTTTTGGTATACTTTATTTCTATTAGCCCAACTAGCGAAGTCATTGCGCCCTGATTATAGGGTATTGAACACTTTCAGGCATAATATTCGTCGCTACCATAGTACATAGGCTAATGATGGTATTCAGAATCCTGATAACTAGTTGAAAGTACTATTGCCGAGGACGCCACTTTCTAGACAATGCGCTGCTCATTAACTATAATGCATTATTAAGTTTGCAAACATTAACATGCTAGAACAATGCTATAGAACAAGCGTTAATTAGTTTAATTTCGTAGAATGCTCTTTCGGCACTGTACATGCATGTATTCAGACAAAAGGAAAACGAAGCTTCTCCTATTGAATTTCGCGCCTTTACAAGCTGCACCGATGACATCATTACACACGCACATGCACACATGCGCGCGCGTACGCGGGAGGTGGCACATGCACACACTTACTAACCTTTTGTTTCGTTGAAGCAGTGAATTCATAGCACTTTACTGTAGCAGCTGGAAAGGCTCACGGCGTAACATAACATTACGACAGGCAGCAGGAACTCCAAGGTATGCAGAGTTGCACTGTACAGTGCGAACTTGTATTCTTAACTCCCGTACACTGTTCTCTCCAACCTTTCTTCTTTCTTTTCTCTCTCTCTCTTTCTTTCTAATATAATGTTTCACACCATTCTGAATTAACGCTCTGTTTAGAATACATCCTACTGAAGGGAGAGTTTTACGCTACAGCTGCCTAAGGTTACCGCGCAGATTGCTACTTCTCGTCTTTCGATAAACAATGGCGTCATTTTCTTGTGCGGTGCTTATGCTTTCAGAAACGACACAGTGCTTCTCCGACACAGTGCTAAGAAACAAATATCATGATGTGAGGACATTCTGCATGGCAGTCTTTTCAAGGTCTCTATAGGTATATTTTGGAAGCACGTCACGCGCTCGGATCTAGCAGTGCTTGAAAGGAAATTCGTTTATGATGCAACATAGCGCAACTGAATGCATTTCTGATAGAGGCAGCTCAACAAATTCGATCATTGCTGCGATCAGTGTAGCACGTGCTGCAACAAGGCACAGCTCGGTTTCAAAGCTCGGTGGCTTCTGAGGCTTCCCCATGGAGCCGGCGATAAGGTGGGGTTGCGCAAACGCATTGAACGGCGAGACGGGCGCTAGATGCCGCTCAGAGAGCCGTCGATTATGTTGCCCACGTATACAGTCTAGCGTGGCCTTTAAAGGACTGCGCTAACAAGTAATGTCAAGAATGGATCACACCCGGGCTTCAGACGTGAGTGACCGCGAGCTTACAGCCCGCAGTATGCCTAGTCTTTTCGTGTATAGTGCACAGGCGCAGCGATTTTTATTGCACTGACTTGCGGTGTTCGGCCGCTTCGCGAAATGCACCTGCGTTGGTTTCGCGTATGCAAATTCATCTCGGCCTACCATGTGCACCAGACTCATTGCTCAAGTTTCATAC